>NW_028258293.1:20704687-21008125 GCF_053883595.1 Heterocephalus glaber
GAGGTAGGGCTTGAGGGGTATCAGCTGGCGAAGGATAGGAATTAATCTTTTCTTAGCCTGGTGTTTGGCGTTGGCTCTATCCTCTCTTGATCTTTGAAGAGAAGAGCAAAGGAAGAATGGAGATAGGGGAAAGGGTGGAGGCCTTTCTCAGCCTCCTTGGCCATGTGATGTGTCAGGCCAGGCAGGATTCTCCCATCTGCCTGATACAGTGCCCTACCATAGCTTTTCCCTTGGGCTGAGGGCAGGCCTTGTATGGAAGGAGAAGATTGGGAAGTTCCTGCTTGCTGAATTTATGATTTTTGTTTTTTTCCTTGGAGAAAGAAAGCCACTGGCCCAGAACTTTTGGATCCATTCAATTCCTCTTCCCTCTGGGAGATGCAGGTCCAAGTTGGGGCAAACAGGACTCCAATTCAAGGCCTGAACTGCTCAGTTGATAATCAAGCTCCAGCAGGGTCAGGGAGAAGATCTGGTGTTTGTTGACACCAATCAGAGAAAATGAGGTGGGCAGGGAGGAGGAGCCACAAACAATTTGATTCATTTTGAGTTTGTCAAGTTCTAAAGCAGGAAAAAGTTGCGGTCACTTTGGCCCCAAGCAGGGTTGTCACTTGGAAAATAAAGAACAACAAGTCTTGCTGGGAGATGGGGAGAATGGAGGCAGGGTCTTGGAAGAATGTAGGATGGGCAGGGAGCCTGAGGAGTCACGCTGGGAGCGTTTATCTAAGAATTTTTGGCCAGTGGGTGTAACATGGCCAGAGATCTGTGTGGCTGGCTGAATTATCTCCTGTGAGTACAGGAGACTGGAGGAAGGGAAGAGGAATTTTTTTAAAGTTTCAATTTTTGGGGAGGGGGGATTAGTGTGGTGGTTAATTTTAAATGTCAACTTGACTGAGCTAAGAGATGGCCAGGTAGCTGGTGAAAGTTGTTTCTAGATGTGCCTGTGAAAGGGCTTCCAGAAGAAATTAGGATTTGAATAGGTAGTCTGAGGGCGCCCTCACCATCATGGGTGGGCATCATCTAGGCCATCATCGGCCTAAATCCAACAAAAGGCAGAGAAAGGGGAAATGTGCTCTCTCTTCTGGAGCTGAGATCCATCTTCTGCCCTCTGGCATCAGCACTGCAGGTTCTCAGGCCTCTGGGCTGCAGCAGTGGCTCCTGGGACTTCTCAGCCTCCATGACCATGTGAGCCAAGCCCTCATCATAACCCTCTTTCTGTATATCTACAGATTGCCTATTGGTTTTGTTTCTCTGGAAAAATGCTAACACAAACAGAAATTGTAGCTGGCCGTGGTGGCACACGCTTGTGATCCCAGTATTCTGGGAAGTAAGGCAGGAGGATTGCAAGTTTGAGCCCAGCCTGGGCAATTTAGTGACTTACTGGGAGTCTATCTCAAAATAAAAAAATAGTAAAGAGGCTGGGGATGTAGTTCAGTTTGAAGACCCTGCTTTCAGTCCCCAGTACTGCAAATCCAAACCAAACCAACGACAACAACAAAAAACCAAATAGGAATTATGTTCTTATGTTTAAAACCTCAGGGTACAGAACAATATACAATGAACCATTTTCCTTTCCTTCAATTTTTTCCATCCTATTTTTAATCCCAGCCATTCAGTTTCCTTCCCTAGTAGGAATCCATTTTAACAATATTTTATTCTTCCAAAAATAGTCTACGCATATCTAAGAAAGAACCACATAATTATTTTCTCTTTTATACACAGATGATAGTGTATTATACATACTGAGTTATTTTGGATTATCTCTTTCAATTCATACGGAAAACATATGAGACAAGTGTATTATTTCCTTCACTTTATAGATGAGGAAATTGGGTCATTGAGAGGTTAAGAATTTATCTGAAATTATAGATTTTGTAATGACGAAGATCTGAACATGGGGAATCTGACTTCAGAGACACATACTGTTGTAGGAATAAATAAGAATACCAGGGTTTAGGGCTGGGGATTTCGCTCAGTGGTTTCACTGCCTATTGTGAAAGCGCAAGGACCCGAGTTTGATCCCTGGTACCAAAAAAAAAAAAAAAAGAATACCAGGTGTTTTTTTTTTTTTTTTTCCCCTGGTAGCAGGGATTGAACCCAGGGCCTTGGGACTGAGCTACATCCCCAGACCTTTTTATTTTGAGACAGGGTCTTCCTAAGTCCCTAAGTTGCCCATGTAGGCTCAAATTTTCCAACCTCTCTGAATGCTGGATTACAGGCATGCACCATCATGGCTGGCTACCAGCATTTGTTATACAATATTCCAACAGTAAAACTTGTAAGTCAGGAATATAAATCAGGGAACTGAGCCTTTTAGCATTAACTGAAAAATACCATAAGCATTAATTTCCATAAGTAATTTTCCAGTTGATTATAGAATTTTCATTTCTACTCAGAGCTATCCTTCAATAAATGAGTTAATTTTTGCCTACATAAATAATTGCTTCTGATATGTGTCTAGCTCAGATATTTCTTTCTTTCTTTTTTTTTTCTGTACTGGAGATTGAACCCAGGGCCTTTGTACTGAACTACATACCCAGTTCTTTCTTTCTTTCTCTCTCCTTTTTTAAAAAAAATTTTGAGACAAGGCCTGATGAAGTCCTTAAGTTGCCCAGGCTAGGCTCAAATTTGTGATCCTCCTGCTTCAGCTTCCCATAGGTCTGGGACACAGGTGTGCAGCACCATGCCCTGGCTACCTTTTCATTTTTCCCATTTCTTTTTTTTTTTGGTTCCAGGGATTGAACTCAGGATCTTGTGCTTGCAAGGCAGGCAACGGCACCCCTAAGCTAAATCCCCGGCCCCTACCTTTTCATTTCTTTTCTTTTTTTTTCCTACCTTTTCATTTCTACTTATTTATTTATTATTTATTTATTTTTCCTTTTCATTTTTAAAAGCCAGCGTTCAAGGGCTGGGGAGGTAGCTCAGTGGTAGAGTGTTTTCCTAGCATGTGGAAGGGCCTGGGCTTAAACTCCAGTGCTACTAAAAAATAAAAATAAAAAATACAAGCCAGTGACTAGAAAATGAGTTCAGAATGACCGAAGAATTATTATTTAACTTGAAATTACATTTTCCTTCAAGTGTGATCTTTTTCTGTTTTAAAAAAATTGTGGTAAAATACACATGTAGTTCAATGGCATTAAATGCATTCACATTGTCGTGCAGCCAATACTATCACACTTCTCTGGGACTTTTTTCATTTTGCAAAACTGAACTTGGCCAAGGATGGGGCTCATGCCTATAATCCCACTCTCAGCAGGGTGAAGCAAGAGGATCACCTAGCATTTGAGGCTGGCCTGGATACATAATGAGTTCAAGGCCAGCCTGAACTACATAACAAGATCTTCTCTCAAAAAACCAAAAGAACAAAGAAAACAAGCTGAAACTCTGTGACCATTAAATGATAATTTCGCACTCCTCGACCTCATCCCAGCTCCTGGCAACCATCATACTACTTTATGTTTCAATAAATTTGACTAATTTAATTAACACTTATGAGTTGACTCACATAGTATTCAGGAGTGGCTTATTTCACTTAGCATGCCTTCAAGATTCATACATGTTATGGGCTGGGGACTTAGTGGTTCCACTGCCTGCCTTGCAAGCGCAAGGTTCTGAGTTTGATCCCCGGTACCAAAAGGAAAAAAAAAAAAAAGATTCATACATGTATGAATTCAACAGTATCAGAATTTCCTTCCTTTGCAAGGCTAAATAATATTTTGTATGTGTATACCACATTTTGGTTATCCATTTATCTGGTTGTAGACAATTAGGTTGCCTCCACATTTCGGTTATTATGCATATCATTTTATACCCTGCTTTTCGAGGGGGATTGGTTTGAGATATGATCTCACTGTGAGGTCCAGGCTGGCCTTGAATTTGCAGTCCTCCTGCCTCAGCTTCCTGAGTGCTAGATTACAGGTGTGTGCCATTATGGCCAGCTTTATTCAGTTTTTGGTTTTTTTCCAGTGCTGGGGACTGAACCCATTACCTTGCACATGCTAGGTAAGTGCTTTACATCAAGCTATACTTTGTGCACCCCAATCTCCTTTCAGGACTGGGGATTGAATCCAGGGGCAGCCAACCACTGAGCTAGATCTCTCACCATTTATTTATTTATTTATTTGGTACTGGGAATCGAACTCACAACCTTGAATGTGCGAGGCAGGTGCGGTCCCTTATTTATTTATTTATTTATTTATTTATTTATTTATTTTTTGGGTACTGGGGATTGAACTTGGGACCTTGTGCTTGTAAGGCAGGCAGCAGAACCACTGAGCTAAATCCCTGGCCCTTATTTATTTGTTTTTGAGACAAGGTCTCCTTATGTAGTCCAGGCTGGTCTTGAATTCACTATGTAGCCAAGACTAACCTAGAATTTGTGGTGATCCTCCTGCCTCAGCCTCCCTAGTGCTGGGATTATAGGAATGCACCACTATGCATGGCTGATTGGCCTTTTAAAAAAATGTTTTTTTAGGTAGGGTTTCCTTGAGTTGCCTAAGCTGGTCTCCAACTTGGGATCCTTGTGCCTCAGCCTCCCAGAGTGCTGGGATGACTGGCATGTGCCACTGTGCCAGGCTGCAAAAGTCTTTATTTGTAATGTGCCTTCAAGGCTCTCGGTAATCCATCCTCTCACTACTGTTCTGCTATAACAAATAAACCCCAATAGCTCCAATGGCTTGGCGTAACTGAAGTTTATTTCTTTTCTTTTCTTTTTTTATTTTTTTTGCTGCCAAGGATCAAACTCGGGTCCTTGTGCTTGCAAAGCAGGCAGCAGAACCACTGACCTAAATCCCTGGCCCTGAAGTTTATTTCTTCTTCCCCACAAAACAGTGCAGTGTGAGTGCTCTTGGTGAGGCAGACCCTTTCCTCCATGTACTTGATTCAGAGATCAGGCCCCTTCTGTTTTGTTTTACCATTGCTGAGAATCTCTGAATTTTGTACCCATACCTGATGGAAGCCAAAGAACATAGAGGGGACAAACCTCATTTCAAGTTCTCATTACTTTGAAAATTTCAGATAGAGGGCCTTGTGCATGTTAGGCAAGCACTCTACCACTGAGCTACATCCCCAGCCTGAAGTTCTCATTTCCCAAATGCCTTGACCTGGCAGCTGCATGGGTAAAGACATGCATATATTTCATTCGCCACATCTGGATGCAAGTGGGACTGGGAAATGTCCCTGACATTACCTGCCTCTCTGGGATAGCCCCACACACTATGGAAGTTGAAGTATAGGCTAACTCCACCATAGCTTCTACCACCTTCTACATCTGTTCCCAATCCTAACCCTCCCCAGCCACCCAGGCCTTGCTCCACAGGTACTCCAGGGCCTCTCTGCCTCACCCTTTCCTAGAATTATGTTTTTTCACATGTACTAAGGCTCTCTCATGTCCTTCATGTTGAAATAGTTGCCACTTATTAAGATAGCTGGGTGTGGTAGTGCATACTTATAATCCTAGCACTTGGAAGGCTGAGGCAGGAGGATCGACATAAGTTTGAGGCTAGCCTGGGCTACATAGTGAGTTCAAGGCCAGCTTGGATTATATAGTGAGTTTCTGTCTCAAAAAAATATATATATATAATATATCCTAGATATATAAAGTTCCTTTTTTGTTGATTTTTAAAACTAATTCACAAATCGTCAGTGCAATCCAGTGAGTTTAAGAATGATTACTGGGAGTCCATAGAAGTTAACTGATGTGTCTCAGTTTACACAGCTAGTAAGAGTGGATGGCGGTGGGGATCTAAACATTAAATCATAAGAGCATCCAGTTCTGCATTTCCTTTCTGATTCTCTTAAGAAGCAATCATTCTGCCAAACACATTTCCTATTGGGAAGGAGATCACTTTACAGTTGGGTATTCTGGGCCTCTGAACAGTTTCATTTCCCAGGGCAAATTAATAGTCATGGTTTTGTTTTTAACTTGTGTTTTATGAGTTCAGTTAGTGTCAGAGGTCTTCTAGCACCTGGTTACCTCGGAGACTTTGGTTTAAAAGTTTCTGGACTTTTATACTTGAGACACAATAACATTTATTTCTTTTTCAAGTCTCTTCTATGTTACCTTCAGAGTGATCATTCTAAGATATGGGTAAAATCTTGCCACTCCTTGGTTTAGATTTTTTTTTTTTGTAATAGGGATTGAACCCATGACTTTTGCATTGAACTACATCCCCAGACTTTTTATTTATTTTATTTTGGTACTGGGGATTGAACTCAGGACCTTGCTCTTCCAAGGCAGGCATGGTGCCACTGTGCTAAATCCCTGGTCCCAGCCTTTTTATTTTTTGAGACAGACTCTCTCTAAATTTCCCAGGCTGAGCTCATATTTATGATTTTGCCTCAGGCCCCCAGAGTCCTGGGATTACAGGTACATGCCACCATGCCAAGCAAGGATAATTTCTTTATTTAAAAAAAATTTTTGGAAGTGCATTTTATTTATTTTGGTGGGTTTTTTTTTGGTACCAGGGATCAAACTTGGGACCTTTGGCTTGTTAGGCAGGTGTGGTGCCACTGAGCTAAATCCTGGGCCCCATTTTGGTTTTGAGCTCACTCTGTAGTCCAGGCTGGCCTCAAACTCATGGTGATCCTCCTGTGTCAGCCTCCTGAGTGCTGGTTTGCACCATCACACCTGGCAAGGATAATTTCTTTAGTCTGGCGTTTGAAGCCTTTCTTCCTTCCTGGTTCTGACCCTTTAAATCTCCATTTCTCATATTCATGCATTACTCACTGATGCCCGAACACCATTTTATTTGTCATCCCTGTTGTACCTGCTGCATCAAATACAGTATCTTCTTTCCCGCTCTCTTTTTACCTGAGAAATTCCTTTTGATCCTTCCGATCTCAGGTCAGAGTGGATCTCCTGGAAGTTCTCTTACCATGCCCCAACTGGGCCGAATGCTGCATTTCTGTGCTCTGTAACTACTGAGGCCTCTGATCTTCATCTCTGTCTCTGTGTCTCCACATGCAGGACAGGGTGGGCAACACCTTTAATGGGCTCTGTGAAGCCACCTTCTTCTCCCCACCTTTCTCCATCAGTTCAGGCAGGTTAGATAAAAGGAGCGACAGGTGCTATGGTTTCCAGCGACTTTGGCTGTGACCTCCAGGTCATACTCCCCAAGGGCACTTGAGACAATTGCTCAGGAGAGAGCCCAGGCTGAATCCTTGGGGAAGTCAACTGCCTTGTGGCCCTTAGTGGCAGCTTGCCAGGGCAGAACTTGAGCATGCCTCTTTCTGGAACAACAATAATAAACTGTAATATTTACTGAGAGGCTTCTCTGTTTCAGGTACTCTTCTTACCATTTACCTATCCATGCTTCAGTCTTATGTTGTCCTCACAAAAACCATGACTGCTGGCTCCTAGAGGTTAAGCAATTTGCCCAAGGTCACACAGTAAATGATAGGATTTAAATCTGAGCACTGTTTGTAGAGCCCATGCTATAATGTGTTGCCTTCTGGGGCTCTGATCTCCTGTCCAATAAGGACACATGTTCTTTAGTTTCTGTGGGAAACAAAATCACAGGGTCCCAGGACCAGGACTAGGGGGTAAATTTCCCTCTGCCTCATCTACCCTCCTCCCACACAGGAAGAGGGCTCAGGTATGGACAGATTTCTCACAGAAGAGAGAAAGGGGCTTCCAAGTGGCAGGGGCCCTTGGAGGTTCCCAGAGAGAAAAAGAGGGTTGGCTGGGGCAGGAGAAAAGGCCTGGCTGGGATGTGGGGGAATGATGAGCTGAGTGACAGCACAGGATCCTAGTACAAGTTTGTCTCTTAAACTCAACATAACCTTGGGGAAGTCCTTGTTTTTCTCTGAGCCTGAGCCTCAGTTTCTCTATTTGTAAATGAAGTGTAAATACTGTGTAAGACCTTCTCTAGCCCAAAGAGGCATCTGGAGTCCTATGAAGGAAAAGGCCCAGAACGGACACCAAAGAGGAGGGCAGAGAGAGAGAAGGCGCTGAGTAGGGTCTATGGGGCCAGCTGGAGAAAGGATCGGCTGGGCTTCGGAGCTCAGCCCTGCAACTTCACTCATTCGGGATGACAGGGCCGGGTTTAAGATATCCGGACCTCTAGTGTGTGTGGGGTGGACGGGTCGGAGCCCAGCACCGGCCAGGGTCGCGGCTCTGAGGGATGCGCCCTCTCTTCCCGAACTTCGGCCCTCCGCATGGGAGTCGTAGTCCCGCGGGGAGGCGGTTGCCGCGGGCGGGCAGCGGTGGACCGCGCTGCTGCGGCGGCCACCCGGGAAGCTGCGGCCCGCTGGGCCCAAAGAGCATCACGTCATCCTCTCCGCCCGGCGCCGCCCCCTCCCCGATGGCGCGTGCGCAGGCGCGCCGGGGGCTCCCGGGCGCTTTCCGCCCTCTCCAGGCTCGTTCTGGCCGCGGCGCTCTCGGCCGGCAGCGAGGAGGGAAGGTGTCCAGGATGCGGTGCGGGGCGGCCCGGTGCCCCCCTGCCCCGTCACGGCCGCGGCGGCCGCGGGGACCGGGCCAGGGCCGGGGGCAGCGACCCGAGCCGCGGTAGCGGCGGCGGCGGCGGCGAGAGGGGCGGCTGAGGCGGGCGGGCGCCCGGGTGCGGGGGGCTCCGCGCCGCTCCGCACGGCCCGGCCCCGGCGCCATGAGCGGCGGCGGCGGCGGCGGCGGCGGCGGAGGAGGTGGCTCGGCGCCCAGTCGCTTCGCCGACTACTTTGTCATCTGCGGGCTGGACACCGAGACTGGGCTGGAGCCGGACGAGCTGTCGGGTGAGTGCGCGCCAAGCCCGGGGCGCTTCCCCGCGCCCGCTTCGGCCAGGGACTCTGGCGGAGCCTCCCCCTTCCCTGCTTTGTCCTGTAGCCTGCCAAGGGTCGGTCAGCGGAGCGCTGAGCGGCGCGGGCGACGGGGCTTTCGCCGAGGGGGACGGTCTCGGGGTTCTGCCCCCGCCGTGGGGTCCGCGCGGCCGCTCTTGCCCTCTGCGCTGCTGCGCGTCGGCGGCCACCGAGAAGGGGGAAGGCAGGGTCGTGCGAGCTCAGCCCAGCGGAGGTCCAGTGACTTGTTAGGAAATAGAAAAAAGCTTGCCCTGCAACAATCATATGGGAGAGGAGGAGACATCCTACGTCCTAGTGAAAGTAAGTTCCACCCAGAGTTTAAAAAGCAAAACAAAAACTTGGTGAGTTTATTTGGCCTCGCCCCAAGATGCTGGGAGGCCGGTTCCTCAAAACCGTTAGAACCCAGCCCATCCGCTGGGCCTTCGAGTTTTCCTCCCGATTGCAGCTCTGTCCTTCTCCATGGGACAGGAATGAAAGCAGTGAAGTTGGACGACATCAAGAAGGATGGGAACTCTCTTGGCACTAGAAAGGGCTTGTTTGTACTCTAGGGGCATACCTTTTTTTTTTTTTTCGGTACCGGGGATTGAACTCAAGACCCTGCGCTTGCAAGGCAGGAGGCGGAACCACTGAGCCAAACCCCGGCCCAGGGGCATGCCTTTTTATGAAAAGTTGTGACCTTTATGAGGCCAAGTTCGTTTGTGAAGAAAAGGGCAGCATCTTAGTTGGAGAGGCTGGGATGTGTTGTGATGCTTCTCATATCGTCTTTCAAAGAGCAAGTGTGGTGTTAAGATGGATCCTGACCAGATTTAGCACTCCTTACAGAAGGGTTTCAGAATGATAATATCCCCCAGAATTCCACTACACTCTCATCGAAGCCTTTGAGTTATGGCAGTTTGGAAAAGTTTTTGTCTGGAGTATCCAGTTATTGGGGTTTCAAGTGGGTGGAAGTTTGTTGTGGCATACTTTAAAGTTATGTCATCCTGATTTGATCAGGGAAACTCCTTTCTACTTTTCTGTCATTATGTGGTTACTATTCACTTTAGAGTTTCTTTTTTGAAAGTGATTATCCTGTTGACTAATCTTACTTTATATATGACAGGATGGTTTTTTTTTTTTTTTAGTCACCAGAAAATTTCCAGTATTTCTTTTTTTCCCCCAGTGTTTCTTAAGAGAAAAATTAGATACACACTTGAAATGACAAAAGTGGGTTGTCTTTTCTAAAAGTACAAGCTGGGTTTGGTGGTGCACACCTGTAATCCTGGAACTCTGGGAGGCTGAGGTAGGACAATTTGCAAATTTTAGTCCATCCTGGGCAATTTAGCAACTTGGGCAGCCCCCCTAAAGGATAAATTGATGCTTTATCAAGGTAAAGAAAATAGGCTATTTCCTCAAATTGATAGCAAGTGGAAGAAAATCGTGAAGCAGTAATGTAGTTGGTAGTAGACCATTGTTGGGGTGCTTTATTTTGCTTTTTTTGTTGTTGTTGTTTTTATTTTTGTACTGGGGATCGAACTTGGGACCTTGGGCTAGTGAGGCAGGATGCGGAACCACTGAGCTAAATCCCTGGCCCTGGGGTGCTTTATTTTTTAAGTTCACTGTTTTAGGTTTTCAATTTTTTTTTTTTTTTTTTTTGAGACAGGATCTTATTATGTAATTCAGGCTGGCCTTGGACTCACGGTGATTTTCTTGCCTCAGCCTCCCAAATGCAGAGATTACAGGTGTGGGCCACACACTTAGCTAGGTCTTCAAATTCTTATAATACAGTTGGGGTAGTTGGCACACACTTGTAATCCTAGCATTCAAGAGGCTGAGGTAGGAGGAGTGCAAGTTTGAGCTCAGCCTGGATAATTTAGACCTTGTCTCCAAATAAAAAAGGGATGGGCTGTAGCTCAGTAAGAAGGCCCTGGGTTCCATCCTCAGTACTACAAAACAAAACAAAAAAACCCAAACTTATAATATAGATGTTGGTCATGTTTCATATGTATTAAATTTGTGATTTGGGATGATATAGTTGGAATTTAGTTCCAGGCATTAGTGCTGGAATGGGCCTCAAAGAGGAAAATGAGGCCCAGGAAGTGTGTAGGGCCTACCTCCTGCTAATTTTGTTGCTTGACTCTTTGTCCAGCTCTCCATCCCCATTTGCAGTGGTGGGGATGGAACCTAGGGCCTTGCACATGCTAGGCAAGCGCTTTACCACTGAGCTACATTCCCAGCCCAGTGCTCCTCTCTTGACATGTAACCGTATTTCATTGTCCCAGCTGGAGGTCTTTAGAAAACATTAACATATTGAGAAAGGTTTTAAAAATAGCACAGTGATTCAGGGATGGGGGGAGGTGACACGCTTGTAATCCCAGCACTCTGGAGGCTGAGGCAGGAGGATCACCTGGAGTTCGAGGCCAGCCTGGGCTACAAAGGGAGTTCAGGGCCAGTCTGAACTACAAAGCGAGACCCTGCCTCAAAAAAACCCCCCCAAAACAAAAAAAACACCCCAAAACAACAACAAAAAACAAAACAAAAAACAAAACAAAAAAAAAGTGTACCTAGTACAAGTAAATCAGATGTTCAGCTGGGCATGGTGGTGCATGTCTGTAACTCAGGAGGCTGAGGCAGGAGGATCGATGTAAGATAGAGGCCAGCCTGGGCTACATATCGAGGCTGTCTCAAAAACCAAACAACAAGCAAACAAACAAAACATAAAGATGTTCATTGTTCTTTCTGGTTTTGTGGAGAAGGATTAGGATTTATCCTATTTTGTTTTCATCAGTAAAGTATGCAGCTTGCAGTGTTGCATAGACTCAGATCTTTGGATTTTTTTTTTTTTTTTGGTGCTGGGGATCGAACTCGGGTCCTTGCGCTTGCGCAGCAGGCAGTGAAACCACTGAGCTAAATCCCCGGCCAGATCTTTGGATTTTTGTAGGTGTTTCCTGCTGTCACCTCTTCCTCTTCTTTGGAGTCTCAAGCATATTAAGCAAGTCATGTAGCTCTTTGATGTGTGAGAGACTAAGGAAGGTGTGAAAATTAATTTTCTTTTCTGATTAGTTGAGGAAGTACTTTAGGTTTGAAGGAGAGGAAGGTAATCTATAAAGCACAAATATTGGCAAACTTCAGGAAATGATATCTACTTGTGCCATTTATTTGTTTATTTAGCTTGTGCCTTTTAGATAAACTGGACAGGAAAAATTGCTTGCAAGTTTTGTTTTCCATTATTGTTGGTGCAACCTAAATGGGGGAGGCAGATCATAGCAGAGTCCAGAACTTTCTGCCTGTTTGATATGTAAGTGTCCTGGGGAATCTTCATTTTCCTTGTTTCTTCTTATGGTCACAAACAGGTGACTGCAGGAGAAGGGTTTATCTTGATATAGGATTCCTGTGTCAGCTTATCTTTTCTCTATCTGAGAGTTATGTTGCAGAAAGCTTGTGACCTATTTCTTTTTGTTTTCTTGCCTTCTTGACTGCTTGCTTGCTTTCCTTTCCTTTCCTTTCCATTTCCTTCCTTCCTTCCTTCCTTCCTGTCTTTCTGTCTCTCCCCCACCCCCCTTTTCTCTCCTTCTCTCTTTCTTTCTCTTCTGGTCCTGGAGATTGAACCCAGGGCCTCATGCTTGCTAGGCAGGTTGCTCTGCCCGCAAACCACATCATCCCAACCCATTTTATTTTGAGACAGTCTCACTGAGTTGCCCAGGTTGGCCTTGAACTTGTGATCCTCCTGCCTCAGTCACCTAAGTAGTTGGGATTACAGGTGTGTACCAGCATATCCTGCCCAGTACATCTTTTAGCCAGATTCACCGGTAACACTTTGCCCTAGATATATATGACAGTTTACTCAGATAAAATTCACCTTATTTTGAGCATATAGTTCAGTGATTTTTAGTGCGTTCAAAGTGGTACAGTTAACCACTACAATCAAATTTAGAAAATATTTATTACTTTACCCCAAAACCTATACATCTTAGTATTTTCCATTTTCACTTAAACTCCTACCTTTCAGCCCTAGGCAACTACTAATCTAATTTTCAATCTGTGTATAATTGCCTGTTTTGGACATGACATACAAGTAGAGTCATGTAGTATATAATGTGCCATCTCTCTCTTTTTCTTTTGAGACCATGTCTTGCCGTGTAGTTCAGACTGGCCTTGAACTCTGTAATATATAATCTCTTACTGACTTCCTAGCATAAGATTTCCAGTGTTCATCCATGTTGTAGCATATAGCAGTGTATCATTCCTTTTTATGGATGGTATGAATGAATTTACCACTTTTTTTTTTCTGTGGTATTGGGAATTGAATCCAGGGCCTTCACACTAAGTTACATACCTCCCTCTTCCCCTTTAACTCTTTATTTTTTTAAATTTTTTAATTTTTTGGTACCAGGGATCGAACTCGGGTCCTTGCGCTTGCAAGGCAGGCGGCGAAACTTAACTCTTTATTTTGATACAGGGTCTTGGTAAATTGCTAAATTGCCCAGGCTGGGGTTGAATTAGAATCTCCCTGTCTCATTCTCCCTGAGTGCTGGGTTGCAGGTGTGTCTCCATGCCTGGCCGAATGTACCACATTTTAAAAATTTATCTATTTGCTTAATTTATTGTTAATTTTGAGACAGGAACTATGTAGCTCAGGCTGGCCTTGAACTCACTGTGGATCCTGGGCTGGCCTTGAACTTGTAGGGATCCTCCTGTTTCAGACTCCCAAGTGCTAGGATTACAGGTGTGCGCCACTACGCTTGGTGACCACATTTTATTTATACATTAGTTAATGGACATTTTTTCCCACTTTTTGATTATTATGAATAATACTGCTATGTATATTTGTGTACATTTTTTGTGGGCATATTTTCATTTCTCTTGACTATATATATAGTATCCAGGAATGAAATTTCTGGGTCTTAGGGTAACTATGTTTATCCTTTTGAGGGACTGAGTACCCGCTAGGCTCTTTTTTTTTTTTTTTGGCACCGGGGATTGAACTCGGGTCCTTGCGCTTGCACAGCAGGCATTCGAAACCACCGAGCTAAATCCCCGGCCCACTAGGCTCTTTTTTAAAAAGAGCTGTATCAGTTTTCGTTTCTACCAGCAGTGTCCATATCCTCATCAATACGTACTATTTTTTTTTTTTTAATTATAGCTACCCTAGTGTATGTGATGGGTTATCTTGTGGTTTTGATTTTATATCCGAGATCCCTAAATATCTTATTTAAAAGAAATAAAGGTTATCTCCGCCTCATTTTATAGAGATGAAGTGGCTATAAAATTTTGATGAAGGGGCTAGGTACATGACCCAATTTGATCTCTAGCCTAGAAAAAAAAAGTTTAATGAGCCAGTTTCAAACTGGGAATCAGTATGAATTAAACTTAATTTTTATCTTTGCCTACCAGTTTGGTTGCTGAGCAGATTCTTTCATGTTCATTTTATAAGGATATCTCTGATGTGAAACCCAGATTACTAGCTGTAGCAACACTCAAACCCTGATGGCTTGCTTTAGTCAAGGCTGCTGTGGGAGTGGGAGATTTTGTAAGTCAGGTCATGTGTTTTCTTTTGTAAGGTAGAAGTCAGGAGAGGAGACCAGCCCACAGGAAATAATTACAGAGCCACCCAAAGCAGTTTAAAACACATGCTGAATTTATTTGAAGAGAATTTATATTTCTAGAACACAATAACCCTACTTGTCTCCTTCATGTAGAAAATAAGTTGATTTTACTTTAATGACATTAGGGTTCTGCTTTCTTCTTAGGAGTCACAGTGTTTGGTGCTTAAACAAAATTCTCTTAGATTCTACTCAGCCCTTCCTTCCTAGGTTAAAAATAAAGTATTCTTTGCCCAAGGCCTCCTTTGGCAACACCCTTTTCCAGGCATATATCCTTTTATAAGCTTATTTTTTTTTTTTTAGTTTATGTTTTTCAGTTAAGACTGGTAGAAGCTGTACTTGAGCTTGGCTCAGCTCTCAGTTCCTGTTGTTCCTGGATTGGATTTACTGTTATGTAGGGTTTTTTTTGGGTTTTTTTGGTACTGGGGATTGAATTCGGGTCCTTGTGCTTGTGCAGCAGGTGGCTAAACCACTGAACTAAATCCCTGGCTACTGTTATGTAATTTTAGCGGTCTCTCAAGAACCCATTTCAGATGGGAGCCCCTATACTTTGCTGTAAGTTCCTGTTTGACTTGACATAGGAGACACAGAGAGAGAGAGAGACAGAGAGAGACAGAGAGAGACAGAGAGAGACGGGGGGGGCAAGTTTGCCTTTCAGGAGCTGGTGGCTTCTTGTGAAATTCGTTGATTAAACCCAGATTATCACTGGCAGATTTTTAGATTTATATCTTAAAAGTTATTAAGTGAGGCAGGTAATAGTCATATGCTTATATTGTAGATGTTCTGTGTTGATTTTAGTTTGGGAATATTTAGAACTGCAGGCTGAATATATGAGTGACAGCGTCCTATCATAATGGAAAGTGAGAGTCTGTGCCAGATCACAAACTGTTCAGTAAGTTCCCAGGGGATCAGATATAACTCCAGGAAATAAGATGGCAACAGCTACAGTTGGGCCCGTTACATTTCTCAAATATTATATATATATATATTTTTCGGTACTGGGGATCGAACTCAGGTCCTTACTCTTGCGAGGCAGGTGCAGTTCCACTGAGCTAAATTCCTGGCCCCCCATTTCTCAAATATTATTCTTAAGATATTTGCTTGGTTGTCATCCATGGGATCTATCATAGCTTCCTGTGCAAGGTTAATCTTTTTGTTGTTGCTCATTAGTGTGATAAAAAGGTCAGGTCAAGCCAAGCATGCTGGCTCATACATACCTGTAAATAATCCCAGAACTTGGGAGGGTGAAGCAGGAGGATCACCAGGAGTTTAAGGTCAGCCTCAGCTACCTAGTGAGTTTAAAGCCAGCATGAATTACATAGCAGGACCATTTCTCAAAAAGGGGAGTGGCTGGGGATGTACTGTGTTTCCTGGAAAATAAGACCATGTGTTCTGTTAATTTTTGCTCCAAAGATGCAGTAGGGCTTATTTTCAGAGGATGTCTTATTTTTTCATGAATAACAACCTATATTTATTCAAGTACACTTATTCAGATGTAGTCGTGTCATCTTCTGGAACATCATCATAACTCTCCAAACCCTGAGTTCCGCCTGAATTTCTTGCAACTCCATTTCCTGTAGAACCACTGGTCCTAATCTCTCATGTCCAGCAGTAGCGCTCTCCTTAAATGAGCACTTCTTGTCCATGTGGCTGTTCGTAGTGCATTGGCACACAGCCATCAATGATTTTATCCCATGAATTCTTCACCCAAGTCATGACCTCTTGTAGGCCAGGCTTCACAAAGTTTCCATCAAATCAAGTATTAATTGAAGACTTATGAGACAGGAATGGTAACAAAAATGATGACAAGTTAAGAATGAAGGTCCACACAAAAGTGATGAAAAATTGCAGGCACCAAAATTCAGTAAATTTTTAATTTCATAAGAGTGTATTAAGTATGTCTGTTACAACACAGAAGATATTAAATTATGAAGATTCATATTAGGCACAACCACATCTGTTCATTCACGAATATGTTATTCGTGTGTTGTGTCTACTTCAATTGGTCACTCGGCAGTAAGTCTTGAGTTCATCTGTTTACAGAGGCATTTACCTCTTATCCAAAGGTTCCCGTGTGGGTATTTACAAATACTTAATTATAATTTATATTATCATTTATTTTAAGTATTAATACCAATAATATTTATTTATATTTAATTATATATTAATATTATTTTATTATTCAATACCTCTGTCGTGTGTTGCAGCAGATGTACTAAATGTGTCTGTCTGGCTGATAATCTTAACTAGGGCTTATTTTTGGAGTAGGGTTTATATTACGAGGATCCTGAAAAATGGTAGGGCTTATTTATCAGTTAGGTCTTATTTTCTGGGAAATATGGTATAGCTCAGTGCTCCCTGAAAAAAAGAAAATGTTCTCATGGAATGCTGAGAGGGCTGAGCAGTGAGGAAGTCTTGGAAGTTCCTGTCATTCAGCCTTATTCCTCTGTGAGTGTGGTATTCTTTGATTTTCAAACTATTCCCAGTTGGCAAAACCTGAGTGTGCACTAGTTTATATTGGTCACTGAATCAAAAAAATGCCAGAGCTAGAAATCAGAGATAGTCCAAGTCACCATTTATGACAGATGATTGTGGTTAATATTTGTAAATTACCTTATAGTTTTGCAATGTACTTTTTTTTTTTTTTGGTACCAAGGATCAAACTCGGGACTTTGTGTTTGAGAGGCAGGCGGCGGAACCACTGAGCTAAATCCCCCGGCCCCTCTGCGGTGTACTTTTAAACTTTAGTTTTTTCAGATCCACATGTAATATAATGTTCTGTTTGGTGTCATCCAGCAAGTTAGAAAGAACTGTTAGAATACAAGTGTTCTGTCTGTTGCTGTACGATTGATGAGGTTTGGCTTCGTTTTTGCAGTACTGAGAATTGAAAGCAGGATCTTGCCCACACTAGGCAGAAGCTCTACCACTGATGTACATTCCTAGTTCTTTTTTTCTCGGTTTTTTGAGATAAGGTTTTTTGTTTGTTTGTTTGTTTGGGGGGGGTGGGGGGGCAGGGAGATGGGAGGAGGGCCTTTTTCATCAAGCTGGCTAGTGTTTCCTACTCTGGAGTCTCCAGGCTGTGAGGAGTAACCCCCCAGGAGAAACATAGATGTTTAAAGGCCAAACAGTTTGAAATGAATCACACTTATCACTTGGTCTAGTTCACAACATGCCCCTGTTGCCCCTACCTCCAATTCCAGGTTGTAGGATGGTTCCATGCAGGATTCTAGCCCACTTCCTGGGGCAAGAGAGGTCCCAGCTGGAGCACACCAGCACCACTCAGCACTGCTCCTCTAGCACTGCACACTGGCCCTGCTACTCCTAGCAATCGCCACTTACAGGAGAATCTCTGCAGTAGGAGAGATTTTCTGTGGTGGTTTGGAGAAACATCTGGACTTTGTAATAATGAGCCATGGTGTAAAAGACATGGAGTTGTTTGACAACTGTGTCCAACACCACTCTCACATCCCTTCTTTTAAGAACAAAGATGTTTTTCTTATGGGAAATCCATTTTATGTGGTTCTGGTGGAGCCAACTTTCCCAAACAATGCCAGAGAGATGAATATGAGATTTGATTCTGGTCAGGCAGAGTGGTTCATACAGTTGGGTCAAAGTTGGGCATATGGCTAAAGTCAGGTAAATCAGTGAAACTTGGCTAGAGCTACTGTGTCCTCCAGGGTCTCCCTCCATCTTTTCCTTCCTGGGAGGCTGTGCTTGGCCTCCCTTCTCTCCTCCTTCCTGCAGAGCCTATCTTCTCCTATATTTACCTCTTTGATTTTAATCCTTGGGATGCACCAAGGCTCCTCCCACCTAGCCACAAAATTCTTAGGGCAGCAGTGGTGTCTCAGACCTGCACAAAGCAGGATGTTCCAGGAAAGACTGAGTGGAAAGCCCATGGGGCCAGTCCATTGGCCTCCAACTCCTCTCAGAGGAGGTCACCTGCATTCTGAGGATGAAGCACCTGGGAAAATGAACACCATCTCCTAGGTTATTTCTTCTGTGACTTGGGACGCTAATTCATTAACATAAAAAAAGTATCAATGTGTTGTCTCATGTAAGGTTATAAAAAGGCAAACACATGACTTCCTGGGAAGAGAAATCTGTTCCCTTAGTTTAGTAAATAAGAAAACTTACAAATAGGGAAACCAAAAGTGGGCTTGGTGAGGCGCTTGGGAGCAGGTGCAGCTCTAGCCTTAAAAGAATGTCCAAAAGGAAACAGATGTGAAGGCTCTGACCTTCAGATGACTTTCAGAGTACCTTGGCTTTCCATACCTGGCTGATCTTGGTTGAGAGAGCAGAGAAGGGTTCTGCAAAGTGTTTCTTGAGACTGCCACATGTTAGTTGCCAGCTGGCATTTATCTTAGAGACAAGGATCAAGAATTTAGAAGTGTAAATGGATTTTGTCCACTTGTGAGATGTCACAGGGCATGGATTTGGCTTGAAGGTTGTTGCACTTAGCAGTGCTTTCCAAGTCTTCCCAAAGACACGAGACTTCATATTTATCTCTTAGAAAGAATGTCAGAAGTTTTCTTATCACTTCTATATTACCTCAATTTAAATTCTTAATGGAACACTTGAGACAAGGTTTTGCTAGGTAGCTCAGACTGGCCTTGAACTTGCAGTGATCCTCCTGCCTTAGCCTCCTGAGTGCCGAGATTATAGGCATGCACCATCATGCCCAGCAATTCCTAGCTCTTTGAATTTTATTTTGAGACAAGGTCTCATTAAGTTTCCCAGGCTGGCCTTGAACTTGTGGTCCTCCTGCCTCAGCCTCCCAAGTAGCTGGGATTAGAGGATGATGTGTCTTTTTTTTTTTTTCTGGTGCTAATGATAGAAGCCAGGACCTTAGGACTGAGCTGTACCCCCAGCCCTCAGCCCTTTTTTATTTTGGAGCAGGGTCTTGGTAATTTAAAAAGTTGCTCAGGCTGGGCTTGAACTTGTGATCCTTTTGCATCAGCCTCCAAGAGTCTTTTTTTTTTTTTTATTTGATACCGGGGATTGAGCTCAGGACCTTAGCTTGTGAGGTAGGCAATGGAACCACTGAGCTAAATCCCCAGCCAAGAGTCATTTTTTTTAATTGAGAAAATTTTTTTACGGATGTGGGGGAAACTAGTGCAATGGCTTAGTCATTGACTCTCAGGGGTTCCGTGATGTGGCATTGTGTGATGTGGAGTGCGGCCTCTTTGTGGTTCAGTCACCAACCCATATTTCAGTAGAGGAGATGTGTCAGCAGAGGAGGCACACCCCTTGTTTTCTGAATTGTGGTTAAGACTTCTTGGTTTTTCCTTTCTCCCCACTGTTTATCAGTTCTGCAAATGCTTTTCTTAGACTAAATACAGTAGTGGGATTTTGCTTCTAAGAAGCACACTCTTTTGTCTTACATGTGGTGGTGGTTACAGGAAGTTTTATGCTTTTTACCTGAAGCCTGTTTTTTTTTTGTACTGGGGATCGAACTCGGGTTCCTTGAGCTTGCGCAGCAGGCGGCGAAACCACTGAGCTAAATCCCCGGCCCTGAAGCCTGTTTTTTTTTTGAAAAAAAAAAAAAGATTTGCGTATGGTAAGCTCAAGAATCCTTCTGTGTAGACTTTAGTTGCGTCTTTTGTGATTGTAGTTGGGGTCTGTTTGTGACATTTATTATTTGCAATGAAAGGTTATGGGAAGTAACAAGTAAACTTTTAGGATTATTAAGGGAATGAAGCCAGGCGTGATGGTGCATGCATATAATCTTGGCACTTGGGAGGCTGAGGCAGGAGGATCACCCAAGTTCAAGGCTAGCCTGGGATACATAGAGTTCAAGGACAGCCTGAGGGCTGGGGATTTAGCTCAGTTATGCATCCGCCTGCCTCACAAGCACAAGGTCCTGAGTTCATTCCCCAGTTCTGCAAAACAAACAAACAAACAAAACCCCCAAAAAACTATTGTCAAGGATAGCCTGAACTACATAGTGATATGATAGCCTGTATTGAAAAAAAAAAAAAAAAAAGGAATGAAGACAGGGGGTGGAAAATGACTTAGAGATAATAATCACAGGCCATGATTCATAAAACAGTATTAATTGTAGATAAACCCAATTAGTTTATAGCAAATCACATGTATTTTTGTTGTAATGTATTTGAATTACTTTCCGGGAATATTGAAGGACTTGGTTCTTCACTTAGGATTGGAGGTATCATCTCTAATACCAGTTTCTTTCCTCATTTTTGGAGTTTTGAAACATGGGCCTCCAATAGTGTTTTAGCCTTGTTAGGATGATAGGGATTAATTTGGGGCTATATTGTTGTTGAAGAAAACCTGAGATTTTATTTTGGATAAGTTAGATGTCTCTTCTTGTTTTTCCCGGTCTTCATTTGATAGTGACCATTAATTCTTTTTTCCTGATTATAAAGCCATGGGCTATTATAAAGCAATGAGTCATTATAAAAATTAAAACATTATAGAATTATAAACTCTTGTTGCAGACAGGATAATTTAATAGTGAGCAGAACTTGCTGGGTGTGGTAGCACACACTATAATCCCTGTACTCAGGAGGTAGATGCAAGAACTAATGGTGAGTTTGAGGCCAGCCTGGACCACATAGCAAGACCTTGTCTCCAAAAAAAAAAAAAAGCAGAACTTTTATTTGTCACTGTCCTGTAGGTTGGTGATGCTATGTCCTCACATGGCAGAGGCAGAAGGCATGCTAAGTGCCATGTGATGCGTCTATATTAGAAAAAAAGACCCTTAATCCCATTAATAAGACTGGGCTCAGGGGTTGACCACCTCTTAAGGGTCCCACCTCTTAATACTGTCACATTGGCAATACCTGAATTTTGAAGAGAATCTAAATAATAGAAATACAACAAATATCTAGAGATACTATGTGCTAATCTGACATCCAGTTTTGTCGAACTCTGAGGTTATGTCCAAATAGTGTTTCTTTTTCTCCCTAATACTTGATGTAATATTCTACCTGTTCCCTCTTTTCTCACATTTATGTCACACACATTCTTTCTCCCTCATTTCTATTACATGGAAGATGGTGCATGTGTAATTTTGTCTACCAGAAGAATGTTTAGTGTTTTGTGGAGGATTATTGTTCTGCTGATCTAGCTCACTTGGTTCCTTTATTCATTTGGTTATGAGTTTGGCGCATTCAATAAGGCCAATGTTATTGAACTGGTTGCCATAAAAACCAGTTAGCTTTTTTTCTACCCACTTTTGTGCTAACCTCAGGTGATTGCTTGGTTACAAGTGCCCTGTGGGATATAAGGAGGCAAGAAAGTGAGGTTAGAGCAGCAATTTACCCATTATTATTATTATTATTATTATTATTACTACTACTACTACTATTATTATTATTTTTTTTGAGACATTGGCTGGCTATGCAGTCTAGGCTGGCCTTCAACTCTTGGCAGTCTTCCTGCCTCAGGCTTCCTAGTGTTGGGGTTATAGGCATGCACCACCATGTCCAGCTAACAGCTATTGTTTATTTCACTGTTTTTGTTTTTGGTACCGGGGATTGAACTCGGGATCTTGCACTTGTGAGACAGGTGCCGGAACCACTGAGCTAAATCCCCGGCAAACAGCTATTGTTTATTGACTGCAGTTCAGTGCCACATACCAGATGGCACTATCCCCATGTTGCAGGTTAGGAAGCTAAAATGCAGAGAATTTAATAAGCCAAGGTTAAAAAAAAAATTTGGAAATTTGTTCTCCTTGTCTGTAAAGTCCTCTACCATGTACCTTTGTATTGAAAGACCAACTTGTTTTCAAAGATGTGTGTGACACAGTTCTGCCCTTGAGGAGCTTATAGTTTTCTGAGGTTAGGGATATAAATCAATAACTGCAATATGGTAAGTAACATAATGAAAGTATGGTTATAATTTAGAAGCTGGGCTTGGTGGTGCACGGCTGTAATCCCAGCACTCTGGGAGGCTAAGGCAGGAGGATTGCAAGTTTAAGGCCAGCCTGGGCAACTTAGTGATTTAGTGAGACCTTATCTCAAAATAAAAAGATAAGAGATAAAAAATAAAAAAAAGGCAGGGGATGTAGCTCGGTTCAATGCCCAGTACTGCTAAAAAAGAAGAGTGTGTTTATAATTTAGAGTTGTATTATAGGTAGTTATTTTTCAGAAGACCACAAAGTTAGTTTTCTTTGTTTTTCATTCCCTCATTCAGATATTTTCTGAGTTCCAGTTACTTCCTTGTAGCTATTTGAGGTACTTGATGCGTTTCAATGAATGAAGCTCTCTTTGTGAATCTTCTGTTATACTGGAAGCCAGAAGCTAACAAATTAAACATAAGGTAGTAACTTATATAGTACTATCTTAGGAGGCAAAAAAGGCTGTGACAAAAGTAAAGCAGGGTAAATGGGATCAGGAATGTTAGGACCACACAGCTACAAAAGTTGCACTTGTCCTTTTTTTTTTGGTGGTAATGGGCCTTCACATTGAGCTATATCCCCAGCTCTTTTTCTTTTCTTTTCTTTTTTTTTGAGACAGGATCTCACCAACTTGTTGAATTCCCAGGCTGGGCTCAAAGTTGCAAGCCTCCTGCTTTACCTCCCAGAGTGCTAAGATTATAGGCATGTGCCACCACTCTGGCTGTATTTTTTTGTTGTTTTTTTTGAGACAAGTTCTCACTATGTAGTTCAGGGTGGCCTTGAACTCCTGCCTCAGCTTCCTGAGTTCTGGGATTACAGGTGTGTGCCACCATGGCTGGGATCCAGGCGCCGCCCCCCCCCCCCCCCATCAAACCCAGGACCTTGCGCTTGCGAGGCAGGTGTGGCGACACTGATCTAAGTCCCCAGCCCAGCATCTACTTTTAAGGCCTCATTGAGAAGGTGATAAGTAAGGAAAATTTTAAGGAATCAGTGGAGTGAGCCAGATATATATGTGGAGAATTACGTTGAGGGAGAAAACAAATACACACGCATAATTTGCCATGGAGCATTTGGACTCCCTTTTTGTTGGATTGTCTCATATTGCATCTGTCAGTCAAAAATATATTTTTTGTGGGCCTTGCACATAGAAGGTTAAGTGCTCAATCACTGAGTTATATCCCTAGCCCTAAAATTTTTTTTCTTTTTGATATTGGTGAATCACTGAACACACTACTCCCTGCCCTCCTTTGTTTAGCCCTTCTGTGAGCCTTAGCTTATCAGATTCTGTGCTGAGTGCTGGAGAAGAAGGGTGTGTTGTAAAACAAGGTAGACAAGAATGAGTTCTTTTTGTTTTTTTTTTTTTTAAGAATGAGTTCTTAAGAGAGGAACATCTATCTTTTTTTTTTTTTTGTACCGGGGATCTAACTCGGGACCTTGTACTTGCGTGGCAGTGCCAGAACCACTGAGCTAAATCTCTGGCCCAGGAATGTCTATCTGATGATGTTCAAAAGAGGGATAGAGTACCGTTCTGTAGCCCTCCAGATTATGTCTTGCAAAATTTGCTGTAGAGGTAAGAAAATATGGTTTCTCTAATTTCTTCATTAATTCAGTATTCATTTAATACAGTACATGCACAATCACTCATAGCCTGGAAAAAAGTGAAGGTCTCCTTCATGTATGGAATAGCTTCCCTCTTCTCTCTTTTTCTTTCCCTTCCCCTTCCCCTTCCCCTTTCCTTCTCTTCTGTTCCTTGTACTAGAGATTGAACCCAGGCCCTTCACTCTGAGCTACATCCACAGCCCTTTTGGTATTTTGAGATAGGCTCTTACTAAATTTCCCAGGCTGGGCTTGAACTTGGAATCCTCCTGCCTCAGCCTCTTGGAGTACTGGGATTGCAGGTGTGCACAAGCTTTAATGTTCTATTTTTAAGGAGAGAAACATGACATTTCAGCATAATGGTGTACATTGCAACTTAGAACTGCTTCAAAATAAAAAAAGGATTGGGGATGTAGCTCACTGCAAACCCCCTGGGTTGAATATCTAGTACCGCAAAATAAACAGATACACGAAAAGTTGAGTTTTAAGCTATATATTTCCAATAGAGAACTTAGAAATTATAAAAAGATATAGAAATCTCACCAGGGATTTAGCTCAGTGGTTCTAGTGCCAAGTGCAAGGTCCCGAGTTCGATCCCTAGTACCAAAAAAAAAAGATAATAGAAATCTCTTATAATTCCTCTGTAATTGAACTCAAAAACATTTGGTTGTCTTTAATGAAGTTCCTTTCAGTATTGAAATATTTTTATTGTATAATTTAAACACAGTAAAGTGCATAAATCCTAAATTATAGCTTAATATATTTTTTATCTTTGTATATATGCATGTAACCATCACCCATATCAATTCCAGTTTTTATTGTGTGTGGGTGTATGTATTTGATAATGTAAAGTGTAAAATTTTATTTTGACTTTTCTCTTGATGTTCTATCATGAGTGTTTCTCAGTTTCATCACTGTAGTCTCCTCAAATTTCATTGATTATAGTTAGGAGTTATTTAATTACAAGGAACAGAAACTCACTCAACATGATGGGGTCTGTTTCACATTGTGACATGTTCTACATTTACAGATAATTTCCTAAGAGAATATCTTGTATCAATACAAAGATCTTTCTGCTGGCCATTTGGAATACTTTTTTTTTCTTTTGAGACCAGGTCTTGCTATGTAGTTCAGGCTGACCTTGAACTCACTGTGTATTCCAGGCTGGCCTGGAACTCGTGGCAATCCTGCCTCACTCCCGAGTGCTGGTATTACAAGCATGCACCACCATGCCCAGCTTGGCATACTTTTAAAAGTATCCACATACATTTATTTTTACAGACTTAAGGGAGTCATTCTGTGGCATTAGTTGCTAAAACTGGACCTTGTTTTTTTTTTTTTAAGCAAAACATTTATTGGTACATTTTTAGACATACATTATTATTATTATTATTTTTTGGTACTAGGGATTAAACTCGGGGCCTTGAGTTTGTGAGGCAGGCAGCATAACCACTGAGGTAAATCCCCGGCCCTAGGCATACATAATATTAACACTTATCATAGGGAATTTGAACCTGTACTTGATATATCCTGACTATTCTTTTTTCCCCATTCCCCACTCCCCTCAACCTCCTGCTCCATATATACAAAAGCTTTGTTTTCATTTTTCCTTCTATTTTTACTTTTTTTCTTGTTCCTTCTTTCCTTTCCTTCCATTCCCCCTCCTTTGTTCCCCTTCCCATTTGAACACTTTTTTCCCATTTCCCAATATCGTACATTTTAGTCCTTATTTCCACTTTCAGTTTCTCATACCAGAGAAACAATGTGGTATTTAAATGTGTGTGTCTGATTTATTTCACTTAAGAGTATGGTCTCAGGGTCCATCAATTTACCTAGAAATGTCTCAAGCTCATCCTTCCTTATGGTAGAGTAATATTCCATTGTAGGAAAAGACCACATCTTCTTTATCCATTCCTCAGTTGATGGGCATTTGGGCTGTTTCCAAGATTTAGCTATTACAAACTGTGCTGGTATGAACTTGGGTGTGCATATATCACTATGGTATGATGCTTTTAATTCTTTTGGGAGGATACCAAGAAGGGAAATAGCTGGGTCAAATGGAAACTCTAGCTTTAGTTTTTTGAGGAATCTCCACACTGATTTCCATCGTGGTTGCACCAGTCTACACTCCCACCAACAGTGGAGCAGGGTTCTTCTTTCCCCACATCCCCACTAGCATTTGTTATTGGTTAATTTCTTGATAACAGCCATTCTTTCTGGAGTGAGATGGAATCTCAGCATTGTTTTAATTTGCATCTCTTGAATAACCAGTGATGTTGAACATTTTTTCATATATTTATTTGCCGTTTTCTGCTTCTTCATCTGAGAAGTGTCTATTCATTTCAGATGCCCATTTTTGGATTGGATCTTTAAAATTGGGGGGAGTCTAGTTTTTTTGAGTTCTTTATATGGTCTAGATAGTAGTCCTTTGTCTGAAGAAGAGCTGGCAAAATATTTTTCCCATACTGTGGGTTGTCTCTTCACTCTGTTAGTGGTTTCTTTTGCTGTGCAAGATGAGATCCCAGTTGTTAATTTTTTGTGATAGTTTCTGTGTGATCAGAGTTTTGTTCATAAAGTCTTTGTCAGCACCATTGTCTTGAAGAGTTCTACCTATTCTATCTTCCAGCAGATTTAGTGATTCTATTTTAGTATTTAGATCTTTGATCCATTTTGATTTTAGTTTAGTGCACGGTGAAAGATATGGGTCTAGTTTTCATCTTTGACATGTGGAAAGCCAGCTTTTCCAGCACCGTTTCTTTTTGGTACCTGGGATTGAACTCAGGACCTTGGCTTGCAAGCCAGGCAGCAGCACCACTAAGCTAAATCCCCGGCCCTTCCAGCACCATTTATTGAACAGGCTATCTTTCTTCCAGTGAAGGTGTTTGGCTCCTTTGTCAAAGATAAGGTGGCTGGGCCGGAAATTTAGCTCAGTGGTTTCGCTGCCTGCTGCAATCCCTGGTACCAAAAAAAAAAGATAAGGTAGCTGAGTGTGTTTGGAGTTGTTTCAGTATCTTTTAGTCTGTTCATTCATCCTCAGGTCTGTTTTTTTGCCAGTAACATGCTGTATTTATCACAGTAGCTTTATGATATAATTTCAAGTCAGGGATTGTGAATGCCCCATGCCTTGCCTTTGTTGCCCAGAATTGTTTTTGGTATTCTAGGTCTCTTCTGGTTCCAAATGAATTTTAGGATTGTTTTCTGTAATTCTCTGAGATATGATATTGGTATTTTGATCAGGATTGCATTAAATCCGAATAAAAATTTTGAAAGTATGGCCATTTTCACTATATTGATTCTTCCTACCCAAGAACAAGGGATATATTTCCACTTTCTGGTATCTTCTTTGATCTCCTTTTTCAGAGAACTGTAGTTTTCAACATAGAGGTCTTTTACTTCCTTTATTAGATTAATTCCTAGGTATTTCATTTTTTTGCTATTGTGAAAAGTGTTGTTTCCCTAATTCTCTCTGTGAGTTTGTTGTTTGTGTACAGAAATGCTATTGATTTTTGAGTGTTGACTTTGTATCCAGCTATGCTACTGAATTTGGTTATTAAATCTAGAAATCTTTTGGTAGAGGTTTTGGGGTCTTCTATGTAGAGTATCATGTCATCTGCAAATAGTGATAATTTAACTTTTTCCTCTCCTGTCCTTACTTTTTAAATTTCTTTCTCTTGTCTAATTGCTCCAGCTAATGTTTCCAGAACTATATTGAACATGAGTGGTAATAGTGGACATTCTTGTTTTGTTCCTGATTTTAGAGTGAAAACTATCAATTTTTGTCCCTTTAGTATGATGTTGGCTGTTGGTTTGTCGTAGATGGCTTTTATCAGATTGAGATAAAAACCATCTATACCAATTTTCTGTAGGGTTTTTATCATAAATGAATGTTAGACTTTGTCAAATGCTTTTTCTGCATCTTTTGAGATGACCATATGGTTTTTGTCCTTAGGTCTGTTAATACGGTATATTACATTTATTGATTTGCATATGTTGAACCATCCCTGCATCCCTGGGATGAGTCCTACTTGGTCATGGTATATAATCTTCTTAATGATTTTTGCTGCATCCTGTTTGCCAGTATCTTATTGAGGATTTTTACATCTATGTTCATTAGGGAGATTGGCCTATAATTCTCCTTTTTGGTTGGATCCTTCTCTGGTTTTGGTATCAGGGTAATGCTTGCTTCCAGGAATGAATTTGGGAGTATTGCTTCCCCTTCAGTTTAATTTAATTTTTTAAATTTTTATTTATTTATTTTTTTCTGGTACCAGGGATCGGGCTCAGGACCTTGTGCTTACGAGGCAAGTGGCGGCACTACTGAGCTAAATCCCCAGCCCCTATTTCAGTTTTATTAAATAGTTTGAGAAGTAGCGGCATTTAGCCTTTTCTAAACTTTGTGAAAATTCAGCAGTGAACCAATCCATCAGGCCCTGAGCTTTTCTTTGTTGGTAGGTTTCTGATTACATCTTCAGTTTCATTGACTGATGTTAGTTTATTTAGAACTTTTATATCTTCTTGAGTCAGCTTTGGTAATTCATATGTATGTAACAATCTATTTCTTCTGTATTTTCTATCTTATTAGAATACAGGTTCTTGGGGCTGGAGATTTAGCTCAGTGGTTTCGCCACCTGCTGCGCAAGCGCAAGGACCCAAGTTCAATCCCTGGTACCAAAAAAAAAAAAAAGAATACAGGTTCTTGAAGTTATGTATTGATGATCTTCTGGATTTCTGCAGGATCTGTTGTGATTTCACCCTTTTCATTCCTAATTGTGTGGATTTGGGTCTTTTCTTTTTTTGAAAGTTGGCTAAGGATTTGTCATTTTTATTTAATCTTTGAAAGAACCAACTCTTCAATTCATTCCTTGTATTGTTTTCTTAGTCTCCATTGCATTAATTTCTGCTTTGATCTTTATAATTTTCTCCTTTATACAAGCTTTGGGCTTGATTTGATCTTCTTTTTCTAGAAGCTTGAGGTTCAACATTGAGTTATTCATTTGAGCTTGTTCTGTTTTCCTGAATGGGAATTCACTGCCATAAATTTCCCTCTTTTTTTTTTTTTGGTACCTGGGATTGAACTTGGGTCCTTGCCCTTGCAAGGCAGGCGGTGGAACCAGTGAGCTAAATCCCCGGCCCTAAATTGCCCTCTTAAGACTGCTTTCATTCCATCCCATAAGTTCTGATATATTGTATTGTTATTATCATTTAATTGTAGAAACTGTCAAATTTCTTCTTTGACTTCATCTGTGACCCATTGGTTGTTCAGAAGGGTGTTATTTAATTTCCATGTGTTTATGAAGTAAATATGCCCTCAATATGGTGATTTTTACCCTCAGCAGAGAAAATTTAAAAGCGGTTAGGGAGAAAAAAATAGAGAAGTAGAAGAAGAGGAAGAGATTAAAAGCAAGGCTGGAGGAAAAAGGGAAGATTACATGAACTTTGGGAAACTGGTGAAGAAGACAGGAGGGAACAGGAGAGGGAAGAAATAAAAGCATGAACAGAACAACAACAAAAGTAGAAACAATGTTCATACTCGTAAAAACAAGAACAAATAAGAAAAAAACAAAACAAAACAAAAAACAAGAAAAAAATGAAGGAAAAGAAAAGTCTACTTCAGGGCATGTCTCTTTTGTCACTGGTAGACAGAGTGGGCAGGAGCCCAGACCTGTGTTGATTAATCCCAGCAAGCCAGCCCTACATTTATGGCAGGGGATAGTCGATAATTCTAGCAAGCCTGCACCTTTAGTTCCGCTGAAGTTCAGGTTTCTGGTGTGGCTGGAAGCTGATTTGTTCAGCCCGCAACACTCTGTGTGCCTCCTACTGGCTTGAACTCAGTTCTGCCTCACCCTGACACTGGGAACTGCTGGATAGAGCCAGCTTGCAGCTGCTCTGAGTTCCAAGCTCAGTTGGCCCCTTTCCAAAATGGCTACCAGCTGGTTGCCCTCTTCTGGGGAGTGTCTGAACCTGAATAACTCACCAGTCATTGCAGTCCTCTGTGTCCACTACTATGTTCCACTGGTACATTTTTCTGTGGAGGCCTCTGGAGTCACCAGTAGTGACTGTGTGCAGTTTTGAGCTGTGCCTCCCCTCAGTGAGTCAGGGCTCAGGGAGAAAGTGCCACTTGGCACCTCCTTCTTCAGTATTGAAGTCTCTCTCTTCACACTTCCTGTGGGCTTCTTCCCACTTCAGATCCTTGCTCGGCCCACTTCCCTCCTCTTCTTCTTCCTCACATTGCTACTACAGTCCAGTGTCTAGACACCAAATTTTGGAGAGGCTGTTTCTCTGCTATTCATGACTCTGCCATCTTTCCAGAAGTCTCAATTCTTTAACCTTTTAAGGAATTCCCAAGTTTTATTTTTGGTGTCAGGAATTGAATTCAGGACCTCACACTTGCCAGGCAGGCACTGTGTTCCTGAGCTACATCCCCAGCCCTCCCAAGTTGTTTTAAAATTTTTTTTTTTAGTAAACAGTTGAGTTCATGATGATTACATTCATTGTGAGGAGTTGGTTCATGTATGTAGCACATGTTCAAGGTGTTTTCTATAGGAGCTGCATCAGTTCACATTCTGACACTATATCATGTTTCCACTTTCTCCACATTCTCTCTAATACTTGTTATTTTACATATTTTTGATATAATTTTATTTCATGCTACATTTTTTGACTATTTGTAAATATATTTTTTTTTGTTTGTTTTTTGAGACAGGATTTCACCTTTTTTTTTGGTGCTGGGGATTGAACTCGGGTTCTTGCGCTTGCAAGGCAGGCAGCAGAACTGCTGAGCTAAATCCATGGCCCCCTAGAATCTCACTTTTAAAATAGCTTTTAAAAAAGCTTTTCATGGGCCGGGGATTTAGCTTAGTGGTTTTGCCGCCTGTTGTGCAAGCACTTGGACCCAAGTTTGATCCCTGGTACCAAAAAAAAAAAGCTTTTCATTAGTCCTTTATATTTTTATTGTGTATTGTCTGTATATGCTTGTTATTTCTTTTTGCTCATTTAGGGGTTTTTTGGGGGGAGGTAGTAGAGAAGGTAGTATTGGGGTGCTTTTTTTTTTTGGTGCCGGGGATCGAACTCGGGTCCTTGCACTTGTGCAGCAGGCAACAAAACCACTGAGCTAAATCCCCGGCTTTATAAGTTCACCACCACTGCCTTTTCTTTCTTTCTTTTTTTTTTTTGGTACCAGGGATTGAACTCAGGACCTTGCACTTTCGAGGCAGGTGGTGGAACCACTGAGCTAAATCCCCGGCTGGGGTGCTTTTTAAGGGTAATATAGATCTGTCTTGCTTAGGAAAGCTGATGAATTTACTGTGGAAGCAGGGAGGGTAATTTTGTTTCAAGGATACATTAGTTTGCTATCCTGCATCAAATTACCAAAAACTGGGTGGCTTACAGCAGCACAGTGATTTATTTTCTCACTGTTTTGGAAGCCAGAAGTTCTGCCAGCAGGCCAAAGTCCTTCAGAGACTCTTGGGGAGAATAATTCCCTACCTCTTCAAGCTTCTGGTGGCTTTTGCCATTCCTTGGCCTCTGGCCATGTCACTCTAATTTCTAACTCTGTCTTCACATTCTCTTTACCTTTGTGTGTGTCTTCTCGATGTTTCTATCTTGTAGAGATTCTTGATGTTGGATTTTAAGTCCACCCAGCTAATCTAATATGATCTCATTTTACAACCCTTAATTACATCTGTGTCTTAGTTACTTTGCCTTTGCTGAGATACAGTAGCCAACATCCATAATTTAAAGGAGGGGAGATTTATTTTGGATTATAGTTTTACTCAGTAGTTGACAGCTCCAAGGCAGAAACAGGATGGCAGTAGGGCATAGTGGAGGAAAAGGTTCTCAATCCTGATTGGAGGATTAGGGGAAGAAGATACATATTTCTAGGTCACATCCCCCCGGTGACCTGCCTCTTCCAATCAGGCCCCACCTCCTAATAGCACACTCAGCTATGAGCTCATCAGTGGATGAATCTACTGGTGAGTATAGCACCCCTGTGATCCATTTTCCTTCCACATACATAAGAATTTTGGGAGGCACTTTAGATCTAAACTGTAACAGTCTTTATGAACCTTTCCCAAACAAGTTAACATTCACTGGTCCTGGGGATTAGGATGTAGACATGTTTTGGTGCTACCAATCAACATACTGCAAAAATGCTAAAAGATCAGGTCTTGAATTTCTTCAGTTGTGAGCAAGAAATAGAGAGGAGTAAAAGGGAGAGTCTAGGAAGAATTACCAAGGATGGGCCCAATTCTACCAGTGCTTTTACTGTTACAGTAAACCCTTGAGTTATGACTGGCCTGACATGCGAACAACTTGGGTTATGACCAGAATTTTAGTTTTAACTTATGAACAAAGTCTTGAATTATGACTCAAATGCCAGCTGCTTGTGCTTCCAGATGGTCTCAGATACAGATTTAACCCTTAAAGAGTTCTGGAAGGAACATTATAACATTCTTTCCTGTGTGGGGTTAATTGAGAAATCTTGGACCAGTGTCTCTCTAAGGACACTGAGATCTGCCTAGAACAAAATATGGCTTAAAATTATACAGGAGAGAGGCTTTCAAGGCTGTGCAGAGGAGCCTGAGCCTTAAATGGACCATCTGGAGTTAAAATCAACCCTTGAAAACAAATTGAGTTTGTCGTAAGTCAAAGGTCCATTGTACCATACTGGATATTCAGAGATTTCACAGGATTTTAGGATACACAAAAATGACTTGGGTATGACATTTTTGACAGAAGCTCGTGTATCTCAGACAAAAATCAAACTTCTAGGTAGAATATTGCTATCTGAAAAAGTATCTTATTAGTAGCCAAGTTGGAGAAAGTCAGGCACTGTACTATTTTCTTCTTCTTCTCCTTCTTCCTCTTCTTCTTCCTCCTCCTCCTCCTCTTCCTCCTCTTCTTCTTCTTCTTCCTCGTCATCATCATCTCTAAGCCTGGAATTTGTGACATATTCTTATAAAATAGCCAAATACGCCTCATAGATGAGAAGAAAGGTTAGAATTTCCAAGATTTATTTTATAGAGTTTATTTTCCAGAAGAAGAAAACGTGGCTGACAGGGTTCTGAGTGACTTGTTCAAGTTTTCATAGCTGGTTAATACCAGAGCTCATACTTGAATTTGGATTCCTTAACTCTTACGTGCCTGCTTTTCCCAGTGTGACTCCCTGGAAACTGACAAAGAAGTCTTCTCCTCATTTAAAGTTGATGTTCTGGGCCTGGGATTTAGCTCAGTGGTTTTGCCACCTGCTGCACAAGCGCAAGGACCTGAGTTCAATCCCTGGTACCAAAAATAAGTAAGTAAGTAAATAAATAAATAAAGTTGATGTTCCCTACTGTGATGATAAAGGAGACGGTAGTGCAGCTGGGGGTTACATTTGTCACCTGGGTTTCAAACCCACCTCCTCTTTTTACTATTTGTGTGACCTTGGTCATTTTATCTTTGTGTTTCAGTTTCTTAATCTTTAAAATAGAGATAGACCGGGGATTTAGCTCAGTGGTTTCGCTGCCTGCTGCTGTGCAAGCTCAAGGACCCGAGTTCAATCCCCGGTACCAAAAAAATTTAAAAAAATAAAATAAAAGAGATAGAATAGAGTTGCAGAGATTAAACACACTGGCACAGTGATGGATGCCTGTAATCCCAGCTACATGGGAGGCCAAGGCAAGAGGATTGCAAGTTTGAGGTCAGCCTGGGAAATTTAGTGAGACTGTGGCTCAACATAAAGTATAAAGGGGGTTGGAGATGTAGCTCAGTGGTAGAGTACCCCTGGATTCAGTCCTCAGTACCCCACCCCCCAAGATGAAATGAATTAATACACTAAATTTTACTGTTACTAACTTTTTATTTTTCATTACTTCTATATAATTTTGACATCATTGGGACGTATTGATAGGGTAATGCTACTATATACATGATCCCATTTGGGCTTGGTAGCAACAACATAAGGAAACTCTATTCCCATTTTATAGATGAAGCAACAGATGTACAGCACAGTTAGGTAATTTGCCTAAGGTTACACAGCTAAAATGAAGAAAGACTAGGTTTTATATTCAGATCTATGAGAATCCAGAGTTTATTTTCTTAAATTCAAAAGCTATTGAGGGCCGGAGATCTAGCTCAGTGGTTCTGCTGCCTGCCTCGCAAGCGAAGGGACCTGAATTTGATCTCCGGTACCAAAAAAGAAAGCTATTGAAATAATCGTACATAAAGTGCACATATCAAAGTGTACACTATGATAGCATTTTTACAAACTGCATCCACCTGTGTTGCCAGCATTCCAAAATCATTATTTGCCTTCCCACTCACCAGTCACTATTCTGACTTTTAACAGCATAGTTCCGTACATAGTTCCATATGACTGTAATCATATACTGTGAGCTCTTTTGTGTCTGGATGCTTTTGCACAATTATGTTTGAGAGAATCATTCACTTTGTATGTAGTTTTAGATTGTTCATTCTCATTGCTGTATAGTTTTTCACTGTGTGACTTTACCACAGTTTATCTCTCAGTTTTGCAGTTGGTAGGAATATGAATAGTTTCAGCATGTTGAATATTACAATATTGATATGTTGTGAACATTTACCTAAGTACATTTTTTATAAATATGCTTTTTGGTCTGTTAGGGGTGTAGTTAGGATAGAATTGCTGAGTCATAGGTATAAATAGGTTCAGTGTTAGTAGACGCCATATGGTTTTCCATAGAGGTTGTGCCAGTTTACATTCCTGGCTGCAGTGCATCAGAATGTAGGTTGCTCCCTGTCCTCACTAACACTTGACATTTTCTTTCCTTTTTGTTTTACCTATTGCCCTGGTTATGCAGTGGTATTACATTATTTGAATTTGCAAGTTCTGGATAACTAATGCAATTAAGCACATCTCCAGGTTATCAGGTATTTGTGTGTAGCCTTTTCTTTTTTTGAGGAATCTAGGTCTTTTTACTATTTTTTTCTTTACTGATTTAATTACATTCTTTATATGTTCTAGGTATGTCTTGTTATATGTGTTGCAGATATCTTCTTGTATCCTTTGTTTTCTCTTTTCATTCTCTTAATGGTGGCTTTCAAGGAACAAAAGTTAAATTGTACTATTAATTCTTTATGGTGTATTTTTTATTTTGTATCTTTGCTATTGTGGAGTTATGATGATGTTTTGTGTCTTCTTCTAAAGGCTTTTTTACCCTTCACATTTAAATATGTAATCCTAGAGCTAATTCTTTTAAGTATTATGCTTGTAACACTACTGGTGTAAAAAAAAAAGCATCTCCATGCTTTTTGGGGGTTATTTTTCAGTATTCTACAGAGTGAAAGAGATATATTTCCATTGCTCACAGCTGGCCTTGGAGTACAAGAAGTCTTTGATATGACCAATATAGTGCTTTTAATGCACATTTTGCTAAACAAATACTAGTCTTTGTGGTTTGATATAGTACCGATTTGTAAAATTTTAGTGGTTAGAAAACTCTGTAAAAGAAGAATTTACTACTATAAAAGGTCTTATGGATATGGGAAACTTTTCTGTCTTTGAAGGTAAGTTAGTGAAGTACTCAGATTCCCTTTTCTTTCTTTTTATGGCGATGGAGATTGCACATGCTAGTTAAGTGCCCCTATCACTGAACTACATCCCCATCCCTTTTTAAATTGTTTTTTTTTGAGACAGGGCCTTGGTGTGTATGTAGTTCAAGGTTGTCTTGAACTCAGAATGTATCCTAGACTGCCGTGGAACCCATGGTGATCTTCCTTCCTTAGCCTTCCGAGTGCTAGGATTATAGGAATGCACCACCACACCTGACTTTAAATTGTATTTTTAGGGCTGGGGATTTAGCTCAGTGGTTCTACCACCTGCCTTGCAAGCACAAGGTCCTGAGTTTGATCCCTGGTACCAAAAAAAAAAATTGTACTTTTGAGATAAGGTCTTGCTAAGTTGCCCAGGCTGACCTAGAACTTTTTTTTTTTTGGTATGGGGGAGCGAACTCAGGTCCTTTCGCTTGAGCAGCAGGCAGCGGAAACCACTGAGCTAAATCCCCGGCCCAACCCTGAACTTTTGATCCTTCTGTTTCAGCCTTCCTAGTAGTTGGGCGACAGGCTTGGGTAACCTTGCCCAGTGGCATCCAGACTTTTATTTTAATTTTATTTGGTACCGGGTATCAAACTCAGGTCTTTGCGCTTGTGCGGCAGGCTGCAAAACCACTGAGCTAAGTCCCTGGCCCCGCCTTCAGACTTTTAAACCTCGTTGTGTGCTTTTGGGAAGAGGATGCTGGGTAGTTCTTTATAAGCTGTAGGCTGAGACACATGTTAGTGTTTGGGAGATGGCATTGTTTGCTGCCATGCTCTTTACTTTGGAATACATTCTGTGAAGTCAATGTATGTTGCCGTTTCATGCAGTAGAGACTTCCTTCTTGGGAAGTATTTGGGAACTTCCAGGACATTTCTGTATCTTGTTTTTAGGGACTAAAGATTTGGAGATGACTGTTACACGTGTGGCAGTCCATTTGGGAGGAAAAGAGTTAATATTTGTAGAGTATCTTGTGCTCCATACAAATATGTTCCATATGCTTTACATATGTTAATTTACTCAGTCCTCCCAATAGGCTTGATAAGGTAGGTATTGTTATCTCCACACTGCAGATGAGGAAACACATTTGTAGAAGAGAGACTGTTTTTAAGTGTTTCTATATATGATACTTTTTTTTTTTTTTTGGTACCGGGGATTGAACTCAGGACCTTGTGCTTGCGAGGCAGGCGAGGTGCCACTAAGCTGAATCCCTGGCTATATATACTTCTGACAGTGTGGTTCCCCTCCCCCTCATTAACCAATTCTCCAACTCTCTGGGGATCAACTGGGTGTCCTCAATTTCATTCAGTTCTGACACTAATGACCTAGAGTTTATGCAGCCTCTACAGGTTAAGGGCTCAGTCCTATAAAAATTCTTTCCACTTTAGATGTTAATCAGAAGTCTCAGGTGTTGCCCTCTATACTGCTGACCAACCAGCTGTATATAATAGGGGTTTTCACAACTCCTTAAGTTCAGTAATTTGCTAGAAAGGCTCACAGAAACCAGGAAAATGCTTTACTTACTATTATCCATTTATTATAAATGATATAACTCAGAAACAGCCAAAATGTGTCTAGCTCCAGACCCTTTCTCTTAGGCCACTCTCTAGCACCTCAGTGTGTTCAACAGCTCAAAAGCTATTCCAGTCTTCTTGCTTGGAAGTACTGTGTGTGTTTGTGTTTCATTACTATGAGGCCTGATTGATTAAGCCATCACTCATTGCTGATTAACTCAGTCTCAAATCTCTTTCTCTTCTCTGCCTGTAGTGTTGGGAGGGTGAAAGTTTCATTCTTTGAGTCATCTTTTTTTTGGGGGGGGGCATCAAGGATTGAACTCAGGACCTTGCACACTTGCAAGGCAGGCAGCAGAACCACTGAGCTAAATCCCTGGCCCCGATCCTTGGTCTTTTTGGTCACTAGCCTCTATCCTGAAGCTGTCTCCTGGTCTCATGGCCCTGGTCGCTAGTCATCTCATTAGCATACAAAAGACACTCTTGGCACTTAGGTGCTCTGGGAAACCAAAGGCCAAATACACATTTATTACAGAGACCATGGGCAAGTTTCTTAAAGATCAACAAAACATGGAACTAGTATTTGAGTTTAAATTTGCCTATCTTTAAACATCTCTTTTTCTCCTACTGTAGTGTATATATCTTAAGATATATTGTGGTATATTCCCAGCTGTATGTGCACGAGAGACCCTTTCAGTTTGAGAGTGCCCTTTGGTTAGAGGAGGAGAGACAAACTTAACAAAATGTGTTTATGGATTCCATAAGGAGTCCCCCCCCACACCCCCTGCCCCCGAATGAGGGATCAAACTCAGGACTTTGTGCTTGTGATGGGTTAAATTCCCGATGGGTTGGTTTTAATTTTTTTTTATATTTATTTATTTATTTATTTATTTATTTGTATCGGCGATCAAACTCGGATCCTTCCGCTTGCAAGGCAGGCGGCGGAACCACTGAGCTAAATCCCTGGCCCCTAATTTTAATTCTAAATTTGTTTGTCTCCTGTGGAGACACTTAGAACAGAGCTTTTTGAATGGTAGGAACTGGATAAAAATTGTGCATTAATTGAATATGAATAATATAGCAAAATGGCTGAATATGGGAAAGATACAATCTTTATAAATCTCATAGGAGCTAAGTCAAGAAAATATCACTGCATTCATTTATTCATTTATTTTTGAGACAGGATCTCACTCTGTATGCTAGGCTGGGCTTGAACTTACTATGTACCCAAGACTGGCCTTGAACTCTCAGCAATCCTCCTGCCTAAGCCGCCCCAGTGCTGGGACTACAGGGTTGTACCACCATGCTCACTGCTTATTTTTATGACTTGAATTGATTGAGAGGGTGTGAACATGATATGAGCTTTTAGGTGAGTTGTTTTGCTTAAGTGTTTTTGCGTATTGAGAAAATATTTGTGGGTTGATATGTTGATGAATTGTGAGAAAATTTTCACCTTGAACTAAAATTTTTGGCTTGGCACATCTCTTTCTCTGTGGTAGCAAATGTGTGATAATTTTCAGAGTTTTTTTGCGGGGATACTGGGAATCAAAATTCTTTAGCTCATTTTATAATAGATTGGCTAGTTTGGTTTTAGGAGAATTCTGTTATAATTAACTTACTTGCTTTCTCTAACTTTTTTTTTTGTTTGTTTTGGTGCCGGGGATCGAGCTCAGGACCTTGTGCTTGTGATGCAGACGATGGCACCACTGAGCTAAATCCCCGGGCCCTTTCTCTAACATTTTTATGGATTTGTTTTGAAGAACCTAACAAAACCCTTTTATTGTGCTAAATATTTCTGGAAGATGTGTATTTTACTCGATGCTCTAATGTGAAACTGCAAATAACTATATTTGAAAAAAATAAATTGAAGAGTGAGATAGCCTCATAAGTTTTTTTTCTCATTGTCAAGGTTAAATATGTATAGATCGGGAAAGATAGAACTGAGTTCGTAAGAAGACCCTGAAACTGATCCTTAGGCATCTATGCAGAAACATTTAGTTCCTGTAAATGAATGAATGTCTCCCAGCCCAGACAGTTACACTGAAGAATTCCAAAGAACTTTGGGATGAGGTCATTCAGTCACATTCAGTAACCTTTAAGGGATCATAAAATTGCTGCAATAGATGTATTTTTGAAACCAGAAAAAAGGTGAGAGCTTGGATATAGTCCTTGTCAGAATTTAGAATGGAGGCTAGGAATGTAGCTTAGTGGTAGAACACTTGCTAGCATGCTCGAGGCCTTGGGTTTGATCCTCACTAGTGCAAAAAAGCAAAACAACAAAAACAAAACTAGGGCATGGTGGTGCTTACTTGTAATCCCAGGACTCTGGGAGGGTGAGGCAGGAGGATCAGAAGTTCAAGCCCAGCCTGAGAAATTTAGCCGGTTAATGAGACTAAGGAGGATGGGGTGGGCTGTGGGGGCTGTGGCTGTAGCACAGTGTGAAGGCCCTGGTTCAGTTTCTAGTACTGAAAAAAAAAATTAGAGTGTTGGAATCCCTTGCTTTCTTCCTGTCCAATGTGGGCCCGGCAGAATGGCTGCTCCAAAGGAGAAGGATGACAAAACCTATGTTATACTTTGGATATAATATGTTCTCCAAAGGCTCATTGTTGTTGAAGGCTTGGTTCCTGGTGTGCTTTTGGAAAGTGATTAGATTGAGAGGACCCTAACTTTATCCATTGGATTAATCAATTTATGAGGTCATAATTTGATGGCATTAAAGGGGTGATGGAAACAGGAAGGGGCCTAGTTGAAGGGAATGGGTCATGAAGGCCTGACCATGGGGATATCCCATCCACAGTCCCCCTTTATCTGGCATTTTTCTCCCCTTTCTGCTTCTCTGCTGCCACAAAGTGAGCAGCTTTGCCTCACCAACCTTTTCTGCCGTTTCTGCCTCACCATAGGCCTGAAAGCCTTGGGGCCAGCTGTTCATGGACTGACACCTCTGAAATCTTGACCTACAATAAACCTTTTCTCCTTTAAGTTGTTTATGTTAAGTATTTTGTCACTGGAACAGAAAGCTAATACAGGGAATTCTGCTGTCAGTGAGGTGGTGACAGAATATGCCGTGAATGTTCTTACACGCATTCATGGAGTGGGCTTCATGTGTGGCCCTTGGGCACTTGAGATCCTGGAAATTTGACGTGAAGGACAGGGATACTCCGGATTGTGCCTTGATGCTAGGCTCAACAGAGCACTCTGGGCCAGAGGAGTTAGAAAGGTCCTAATGTGTGTAGCTGTCCAGAAAACAAAGTGATGTTGAAGATTCACCAAACAAGCAGTATACTTTGGTTACCATGTACCTGATTACACTTTCCAAAATATGTCAGTAGGGATGAGAACTGATTGTCGAATAAAGTTATAAAATTGCAAAAAAAAAAAAAAAAAAAAAAGAAGACTTATTAAGGGTATTGTATGGGGGCTTAAAAAAAATTTATAATGTTAAGAGCCAACATGGCCCGAGATTATGTCAGGTCAGAGAAACCACATTTTCTTCATTAAGGTGGGTACTCTGGTAGAACCAGGGAATACTTTCAGCATCCATTTTTGAATTGAGGAATATTTTGATGGGAATAATTAGGATATACTTGAGGATAAATTTGAGCTCTCTTAACAAGTGATGCAGAAGTAGAGGTACAGGAAGGAGATGTGCTAGAAACAACACTCTTAAAAGAAAAAAAAAAAAAGTAGGACATTTAGGCTCAAGGCGCAGCCACAGCCAAGACAGTCCCGCCGGCCGGGAATGCAGCCTCCCGCGGATTGCGGGGCGCCAGCTCTGGCGGGCGAGCTGGGGCGGACTTCCGCGCCTGCGTCACGCAGGCGCAATCGCTCACAGGGCGGGCCAGAGGCGGCTGGGTTGTGGTTCCGGTTCCGCTGCCCACACGTGAAGTGAAGGTCGGTGAATTGGTGCGGTGTACGTCTAGGCAAGCGTGCTCGCGCTGGCATGGATTCCTCCTCTTCGTCTTCCGCGGCGGGTCTGGGCGTAGTGGACCCACAGTTGCAGCATTTCATCGAGGTGGAGACTCAGAAGCAGCGTTTCCAGCAGCTGGTGCACCAGATGACTGAACTTTGTTGGGAGAAGTGTATGGACAAGCCAGGGCCAAAGTTGGACAGTCGGGCTGAGGCCTGTTTTGTGAACTGCGTTGAGCGCTTCATCGATACAAGCCAGTTCATCTTGAATCGACTGGAACAGACCCAGAAGTCCAAGCCAGTCTTCTCAGAAAACCTTTCTGACTGATCTTAGCATTACCTCTTTAGAAAAGGAAGGTAGTTCAAGAAAAGAACTGCTGATGGGATGAAGAAATGGCTGTTGGGGTGACTGACTCCCACTTTCTGTCACTTTTGAGACATTTTGTCATTTGAGAATAAACAAAGACTAGTTTTTGTGTGTGGGGTTTTAGGGTCATATATGTATTTACTTTTTTTTAACTGCTAATCTTGTGAAAATAATTGACAGACGAGTGAGAGATTAGATGTGTGTTATTGTATGCGGGAGTATGCTTTTCTCAAGGCTCCCTTACCTCTTCCTGTAATTTTTTTTTTCTTTTTGGTACAGGGAATTGATCCCCCCTTTCTGTAATTTTGATAGTGGAACTTCATTCTATAATTTGGTAGTGGAACCATGTAGATAAAATCTAATTGTGAATTCGTTCAGACTTTTGGGGAGATCTTTGTGTCTTGTCAGAAAGCACATCAGTGAGAGAACAGTTTGGCACGTAACTGGGACCATCTTATTTAGTGATTGTGTCAGTGCTGAAAAAAAATCAGTAGAGTATACAGTGTATTTTAATTTTCTAGGTTATTTCCCTTCCCTATACCATGATTCACTTAAATACCTATGTTAAAGTTTGGTCTCAAGGTAGAGCTGACAACCTGGGAATCCAGAGGCCTTTGTTATAAAGAAATCTAGACAGTGAATATAATTCTCATTACTATATGGCCACAGGAATAAATTAACTTACCCTATATGTCACGGTACAAGAAATTCGAAAGATATGTTTAAAGAAATTTAAAGATTTAGGCCAAAGACTAGCAGTTTTAGGTAAAGGTGTATGTCTGTTAGTCATAGATTTAGTTGGCTGCATTCTTTTGATCACTGAAATAAAAAATTCTACAAGATTTTTAAAAAGACAAACGACTGCACGTTTATGCAAAGTACAGTTTAGTTGAGGGATTGGATAGTCCTATTTTAAATAATGTTAGACTACATGTACAGTAGATTTAAATTCTATAAACAAGGATGGTGAGAACTGAAAATCATGCTGTGTGAACTACAATCAAAGAACCAGATTTTTTTTATGACCAGTAAATGGCTTTGACAATAGCTCCTACAGAAGAGTTCCAGAAGTACTTGGGCATGGGGAAATGGCATTACCCCATGGGATACCCTGTGTTGGACTACCATGGATTTTGATAAAGCTCACTGGATAAATGTAGATTGCCTAATCAGGCAGAGAAGAACATCTGCAAAAGAATGAAGGCATGAAAAAGCATGCCATGTTTGGGGAAATGTAGAGAGGGAGAGAGGAGTGGTAAGAGACTAGATGTTGGCAGGTGCTTTATAGGCAGGTGGATATTGGAACCAGGAAGAAAAAAGTGCATTTATTTTTTTATTTATTTTTTGGTACCTGGGATCAAACTCGGGTCCTTGTGCTTCCACAGCAGGCGGCGAAACCACTGAGCTAAATCCCTGGTCCAAAAGTGCATTTTTTTCAGTACTGGAGGTCAAACCCAGGAGTACACTATAGTGTTGTCAGCCCTTTTTAAAAAAGACTTGCCAAGTTGCCCTGGTGCGATTTGAACCTGTAATCCACTTCTCTGGGCCTCCTTATGCTAGCAGTACAGGAGTGTTCCAACAAGCCCAGCCATTTGTGTTAAGCCAGGCCAGGACTCAAGTTTTTTCATGTCCCTTTTAAGAGCTCTCCTTCCCTTCCTGTGTGTGTGTGTGTGTGTGTGTGTGTGTGTGTGTGTGTGGTGACAGGGTCTTGCTGTGTAGTTCAGGCTGGCCTTGAATTTTAATATGTAGTCCAGGCTGGTTCCAAACTTGCAGCGATCCTCTTGCCTTAGCCTCTTGAGTGCTGGGATTACAGGTGTGTGCCACCATGCCGGGCTCCTTCCCTTCCTTTAAGTATGTTTAGGTTTATGAAAGGATTCTGAGATGATCATACAGAAACCATGTAGGACTATCTTTTATATTCTTTGTGTGTGTGCATGTGCATGTGTGCAACCAAGGATGGAATCCAGGGCCTTGTACATGCTAGGCAAGTGCTCTACCACTGGGCTTACCACCAACCCCCCACCCTCTTAAAAATTTTTTTTTTTGAGACAGAGTCTTGCTAAGTTTTGCAGGCTGGGGTCAAATTTTCACTCCTATCTCAGCATCTGAGTGGCTGGGATAACTGGGTTGTGTTGCCACATCTGGCTATCTCTCTCTTTTTTTGGCCAGGGGTCTGTACTGGGGATTAAACTGAAGGCTTTCGTACTGAGGAACATCTCCAGCTCTTTAAAAAAAAAAATTGTTTTTTGAAACAGGTCTCGCTAAGTTGCTAAGGCTGGACTTGAATTTGGTGGCCTCCCAGAGTGCTGGTATTACAGACATGAGGCACCATACTGGGGTTCCTCTGATTATCTTTTGCATTCTTTTTTTTTTTCCGGAGATAGACTTTGCTGTGTAATTTAGGCTGGCCTTGAATTCACCATGTAGCCCAGGTTGTCCTTGAACTCAGTGCACTCCTCCTGCCTCAAGCCTCCTGACTGCCTGGAATACAGGCATGTGCCACCACGCCTGGCTATCTTTTATATTCTTTTACAAGAAAAGCTATGACCTACAAGTAGTAATTTGAAGGGCATTAACATTTCCAGTTGTTAGTGCCAGATATTCTGGTTATAATCAGCTTATTTCTTTTAGGTCATTCTACAGTCATTAATTTTTTTCTACTTTGCCATGTATTTGCTTAAGAGAGGATTCATTGCTTGTTCCAGTGGTAGATGCTAGAATTGTCAGTTGCAGCTATAGTGATCCAGTAGTTAATAGCCATGTCAAGTAGAGGATGTATTTTTATGTTTATCAAAACTGTATGGTAAATGTCTTGGCAGTCTGGGCACCCCTTTTCTTGGTAAAGATATTTTTACTAATTTAGATTTCCTCTATAGATGTAAGTTTTCTTTACATAAGGGCTGCTTATTGTCAAATTTCTCCAAATAACCAGCTGGAAATATTTCTAACAAGTATATTTTGGACTGGAGTGGCATATCTGGTCTCTTAAAGTTGTATTTTGAAGGGTGGTTATATTACCAACTTGGTTCTTTTTCCTTCTCAGAATTGTGGAATCAAAAATAAACCAAACACTGATTGAACAGCAAAGGAGACTTATTCTTGGCTAAGACTAGGAGAGGTGGTATATAAAAATTGCAAATCAACTTATCCACCTGTTAGGGCTCAAGATACGGGGTAAAAGAAATGAGAGGGAAGAATAGGTTAGTAAAAGGGAGGAATAACCATGTCTTTTCTGGGGATTTGGGTGTCACTTTTTGCTTCTTTCTTGGTTCTTTTGATCATTGTTATGAAAACTGTCACCTGTGGTAGTGCCAGGAGAGTTAACATGGAGATGGAGTTATAGTGAGCTCACAGATTATGTAGTAGACGACTGGCAGCCATCTTAGATCCAACCAGCTTCAGCTGGCCCACTTGAAGAGGAACTCAAGGCATCATGTCTTCAAAGATAAATAAGTTTTATGGCAGGATGGGAATTCAGCTAGGTCAAGCAGGTAGTACAAGATTGGGGCAGAGTGACAGTTCTGAGCCTCAACCACAGTTTTATTTATTTAAAAAAAAATTTTGTTTTTGTTTTGGTACTGGGGATTGAACCCAGGGGTTTCAGACTAAGCTACATTGCCAGCCCTTTCTAACTTATTTTTTTATTTAAAATTTTTTGAAATTAAAAAATTTGTGTTTATTTATTTATTGGTACTAGGGATTGAACCCAGGGCCTTCACACTGAGCTATATCCCTAGCTCTTTTAATTTTAATTTTTTATATTTTTGATGCTGGGAATCGAACTTAGGACCTTTCGGTTGCCAGGCAGGTGTGGCATTGCTGGACTATGTCCCCGGCCGATCTTTTTTAATTTTGAGACAAGATCTTGCTAAGTCTTCTTTTGGTGACTTCAGTAGTTTTGAAGAATATTGGTCAGATATTTTTGTAGACTATCCTTCAATTGGTATGTGTGGTATTTAGGTAGGAATTTTGGTTTTTGGAGGAAGATCCCAGACATAAGTTGCCATTCTCATATCACGAATACATGTAGTGAGTATAACTTATCAGTGCTGATGTTAATCTTGATAAGCTGGTAGTGTTTGTAATGCTTCTCAAATGTAAAGTTTAAAATCTCTATTCCTTACTTTGTGGCAGAAGTAGATGCTCCAGGTTCATTTTGTATGATTCTTGCCTCAGTTGTAGAACTAGCCTTTTCTACATGTTCCAAGTTTCTCCAGGTTCTGTATTTTGGGGAATGGTATAAGATTCCCCAGTGGTATAAGACCTGTGGTAGTTGTGCTCATTGTTACTGAGATGATGTTGCTTCTAGGTCCTTCGATAGTAATTTTTGTTGTTATTTTGTTTTGGTTTTTTGAGAGGGTCTCCTTGTATAGTCCAGGCTAGCCTTGAACTCACTACGTAGATCAGGCTGGCCTTGAACTCCCAATGCTCCTCCTACCTCAGCCTCTTGAGTGCTGGGATTACAGGTGTGAGCCACCATGCCTGGCCTTCTATTCTGGACTTTTAAAAATATAAATGGAATCATACAGTATGTGGTCTTTTTGTTTCTAGCATCCTTGATTTAGCATGTTTTAAAGGTTTTCTGTCATGAACATGTATAGTACTTTACTCCTTTGTATAACTGAATAATGTTCCACTATGTAGTCATAAAATATTTTGTTTGTTGATGAATAATCAGTCAGTCCTGTTTTTAACCCCATCTTTATCTCCACTTTCCTAAATGTCTGGTACTACAAGTTCCTGAGCTTTTGGAGATTATGTTATATCTTAATTTTCTCATGTCCCCTGTCAGTAATCACTCATCCATGTGCTTTTTAGCAATCACTTCCCTCTGCTTTATGTTATAGGTAAAGAAATTGAGACTCACAAAATGCAGTAAATTGTTTAAGATACTACAGTTAGTAGCTAAGATAGGATCCTGTCTCTTGGCTTCTAGGCTAGTTGCTCAGACTTATTTTAGGCTACTTTTAAATTTGAATGTGTGGCGCGATGCTCAGGTTTGCCTAGTCCAGTTTTTTGGAGGGGTTAGCTTTTACAGAAAAGAGCCTGTGTGCATGGATAGCCTTTGAGGACTCTTGCTGTGTTCACAAGAGTGTGTACATATAGAACTAATTTATTAATTAGAGAGGAACATGGGATCGGGGATTTTGACAGTGTGCTGCATCTGCCATGGAACACAGCAAAGTGTCCAAATCTGATTTTTTTTTTTTTTTTTTGGTACCGGGATCAAACTTGGGACCTTGTGCTTGTGAGGCAGGTGGAGGAACCACTGAGCTAAATCCCTGAGCCTCCAAATCTGAGATGTTACCACAGTAGATGTGTTCCCTGCTTGGCATTTGTCCCAGCAGTGGTTTGGAACAATCTTGTCTGGGTAGGTTCTCAAATGTCAGTCCCTTTTATAACTGGTGAAATAAACTTGCTACGAGAATTGGATTGGGTATGGTGGCTGTGTATGAGGCAAAGCCTCTATAAAAGCAATGCCTGAGCCAGACATGGTCGCACATGTCTGTAATCCAGTGTTTTGGAAGGCTGAAGCAAGAGGATCGCCTGTTTGAGCTCAGCCTGGGCAACTTACTGAAACTCTGTCTCAAAATAAAAAAGAAAGGGCTGGGGATGTAGCTTAGTGTAAATGCCTTGGCTTTAATCTTCAGTACTTAAAAAAAGCCATGACTGTAAGTATTTACAAATGTAAACTTCTCTGACAAAGAAAACATGTTGGAAAGCAAAATGGACAACCTGCCTCCTGGGGAGTTATAAGAGTAACAGATGGTTTCTCTTAATTTTCCCTTGAAAAGATTAGTGAGCAGTTTTCGTCTGTTAGCTCTTAGAAGAGGCTTCTGTGGCCTGTCCAATGTGGGGATTGCTCATGCTGGTGTAAGACTGCATAACGCTGTAATCATAAAACTCCCCTAGCCCCACCTGTGATTGAATATGAGTAAATAGATAAAGATGCTTCTTAGTTCCGAGACACTAGATAACATCCCTATCAGTCATAATTATCCAACCCTTTGTTCCGGACACCACTATCTATAGACCAATCTCCGAAGCATCTGCTGACTATCATGATGTACACGTCAGGCTAATTAACGTACAAATGTAAGACCACTAAACCTTTGTTCCTTCTGTAAATTTCGCCTGTTAACTCCCCTGCAAGCCCCTATAAAAAGAGCCTGGACTCTGGACTATGCCTCTCTAAGCTACTTTGCTTTGGGAGTGCCGTCTGGCCAGACTAAGGTCTGTTTCACTTTCCAACTTGTCCGGTGTGTTCCTTCTCGGGTGTTCTTCGCTGCAGTCAGCTCCTTGGAGCATTTGGTAAGGCCTTTGGTCTTACATTCTGGAGGCACCGCTGGGATCCCCAGGGGTGCTCCACTCCAGCTCCTTGGAGCATTTGGTAAGGCCTTTGGTCTTACATTCTGGAGCCACCGCTGGGATCCCTGGGTGTGCTTCACTATAGTCCGCTCCTCAGAGCTTTTGGTAAAGACAGCGGTCTTACACCTGTATTCTGGCTACTTGTTTGTGAATATGACTTCTGAGCACTGTAGTCAGCTGGCTACAGGCTATCTCTTCAAGGAATAGTTACCGTCTTCACTTTATATTGTAGGAGCTGGAAATTTACCTCAGTTTCACACGAAAAAGAGATAAGGGAGAGTGATAGATTTCAAAACTTTATGATCCTTATTATCTTTTTATGTGTGTATTTGAGGTGTTTGTGTTTTTTAAAAGTGCTGGTAGTAATGAAGTAGTCATCTAAAAGTAATTGCCATGGTACTTTCCATGTAACTAGAAGCCTGCATTCTTTCTCTTTCTACTGCTGTGCCCCAGTTAGTCAAAATGGCAGGAAATGCTGTCTGATTTGTAAAGAGATTATCTGGGTGTGGGGAGAATTGAAATGCTGGGCAGCAAAGGAGCTGGAGACAAAACAAGCTGGGTTTTTAACATGCACCAAAAATAGAAATATGAATTGCCAGCAGTACTGTCCTCGTGGATAGCTTGGCTTAGTAATGTTTGTAACAGGATAGATTCAGTAACATCTTTTAGTGCAGGAAGTAAACAGTATATGAATAGGTGACTAGTTACCAATAGGATCAAGCTAGTGGTAATTTCTTTTTTTTTTTTTTTTTTTTTTAATTTAATTCTTTTGGTACCGGGGATCGAATTCCCAGCCTTGCACTTGAGAGGCAGGCATGATGCCACTGAGCTAAATCCCTGACCCAAGCTAGTGGTAGTTTCAATCATTTATTTTCCCTGATTGTATTGTATCCTTTCCTTTCTCCCCTTTCAAGACTTTCTCTTTGGCTCTCAAAAGTTTGAATACAAAGTGCCTATGTATTATTTTCTTGGTATTTATCCTACTTTGGGTCCACTGAGCTTATTGAGTGTGTATTTTTTGTCTTTTACCAAATTTGGTGAACTTTTGATCATTATTTTTTCCAATATGTTGTTTTTTGCCCCATTCTCTTTACTTTTCTTCTGGAACTCCAGTTGCCACAGATCTGTGAGGTCCCCTTCCTCATTGCCTTTTTTCCTCTCTAGTCTTTTTTTCTCTCTGTTCTTTAGATTGAATAATTTTTGTTACCCTGTTTTCAAGTTTACTAACTTCTGTCATCGCCAGTCTGCTGTTAAGCCTATACATTGAATTATAGTGTCTGTTTCTCTGTTGAGATATGTTTTGTTATTCATTATAATCATAGCTTTAAAAAAATCCTTGTCTACAAATTTCAATATTTAGACCAACCCAAAGTCAGCTTCTGTTGATTGATTCTTCTTTTGAGAGTGGGTCATATTTTCCTGTCTCTTTATGTGCCAGGCAGTTTTGGATTTGTTCTTGACATTGAGTATAAGTTGATTTTTATTTTGTTAACTGTTTCCCTGCAGTAAGTAGCAGCTTAAATCTCAGTCCTTAGCTAACTTGGCTGCTTGGAGTCTGTTCCATGCATGCGTGGTTCCTGAGTTGGCCAGAGATGTAGGCAGAGCTTATACACAGATTTTGGGGTTCCTCTCCAAGTCTGGTACTCTCTAGCATTTCTTCCTTCTCAGCTGCTATAGTTTCTTTAAGTTTTTCCTCTGGTTCTTGAAATTGGTAAGACTGGGTTTTTATCGGTTTTAGCCACCTCTCCCAGCACGAAGTGGGTCTTGTCTGCTGGAGAGTCATAAAAACAAAACCCACCCAATGTTACCTTCTTTGAAAGGTTGATCCCTTTTCTCCTGTCAGAATTTTCCTGCTTTTCATTTTCCACTTCCTTTAAGTAATTATTTTTTTCTGCCGTAGGGATTAAATCTAGAGCCTCAAGCCAGGCAAGCACTGTACTTACTCTTGAACTGTACCATCCATCACCAGCCCTGAGCAATTGTTCTTTGTATTTTGTCCAAAGTTGCTTTGATAGGAAGCAGAACTTTTGTCAATTAGATACAAATTATTTTGTTGAAAAAGTCAATTTTTTTGGGGGGGGGGTGTACCAGGATAGCAGCAGGCAGTGGAAAAAATCAGTTTTTAAAGTTATAGTTTTGCAAATATTTATGTTATTTTCCCCCTTTCCCTTTAGGTGCCAGTTTTAAAAATGACTTTATTTTTACTTTTTATTTTTTACTTTTGGAGACAGGGTCTCGATATGCAGTTCAGGTTGGCCTTGAACTCACTATGTAGCCCAGGCTGGCCTCTAATTTGAAGGGATCCTTCTGCCTCAGCCTCCTGAGTGCTGGGATTACAGGTGTTCGTCACCACCCCTGGCCTTATAAAAATGAGTAGCTAATTTTTTTTAACACTTCAAATTTTATGTAAAGCCTCTTAACGTGTATCTCAACTCTGATTACTGGTAGGTTTAGGAATTGAAATACCTATTTGGTATAACTAAAGTGTGGATGTAACAGTCGTATCCTATGAACTGTTTCTTAGAAAATGCTGGTTACTTCATTTTGCTTGAATCTAAGTGTCTTAGTTCATTTTCTGTTGCTGTAGCATAATACCTAAGACTGGAAAAGAAGTTTACTTTGGTTCATGGTTCTAGAGGCTAGTAAGTCCAGAATTGGGCAGCCACATCTGGTGAGGTCCTTATGTTGCATCAATTCATGATGGGAAGCAGAAGGGCAAGGGGCACGTGCAGAAGTGAGAAAAGGGGGCTGAACTCCTGTGAGGGCTAACCTTTTTTTTTTTTAACCAGGAATCAAACTCAGGGCCTCATGCTTGCCAGGCAGGTGCTGAAGGGCTAACATTCTGTGAGAAGGGGATTAATCTGTTTGTGAGGACTTTGCCCCCACAGTCTGAATAGTTCCCCACTTGGCTTCATCTTTCAATATTGCCACATTGAAGAACTATGGTTCTAACACTTGAGCTTTTGGGGGACACACTCAAACCATAGCACGAAGCTGCGTTCTGGAGTAGCTTCATGTAGTACAACAAAAACCCGATAAAGGCCACATGGGTCTCTTAGACAGTTGTTTGGGATGTGCCTTTTCATATCCACTCTTCACCATTTTGAAACTATCATTATATCTCAAAGATATAATACCTTGGTTCATGAGCTTAATTATTTCCACGATTCTGGTCACAAACCGAATTGGAGAGAACTGAATCAAATTCAGTGGTTAGGCTCAATGTTGACCTTATGGCGAAATTTGATTCAGCTCTCAACTCCAGTTTAAATACCTCTTGTTTAGGTTTATTCAAATCAAGTTAGTAAAGCAGTCTGATATCAATACAAATATCAGTTTTTTTCTGCCATGGTCAAAGCAGAACAAATAAAAGAACATTAGAAGTCATTGTAAGGTATGTATACTTTAAAAAAAAAATCTATTATGATTTGTCTGAACTGTACTTCCAAAGAGGCAGATTTCAAAGATAGACCAACACCTATTTAGCTGACTTTTAAGCTGCTGTTAGAAAGGGGGTTTAGTTTTTATATCTAGACCTGCTGATGATAGGGTATGTTATTTGTGTTGGGCAAAATAGTGCTTGCTATTTCTAGGATAGTAAGGCAATTGTGATGTCATATTCCTTATATTATTTGGATTTCCAAAGGTCTAAATAGTAGAGAAATTAAGATACCTGTGACACACAGGTTTCAGGAAGTGAATCTATGCAGGTGTTTTTGAGGCATTAAGTTTTTTTTGCTGCTACTTCTAAAACTCAGCTCTCAGTAAATGATAACAGATCGCATAGTTTCAATAGATAAATCTTAGGTTTGTGAATCCCCTTCTTTTACCTTTCTGACATTTTTTTTTTCTTTCTGACATTCTTTATAGGGTGGCTGAAATGAATGTGGTTTGTTCTCTAGATCTTTGTACATCTTTATATATACCTCTTTTCTCCTTGCCAAGATATTACTGTGCTCCTGCTGTTGGTCCAGTCTTAATTCACGGGACTTTGTCAAAGGTTGGCACCTGATAGCACATTTTTATTCAGAACCTGACTCTTTCACAAGACTTCCTTCCCTCAGCTTGTTTACTGTTCTGGTTTTGTTTTTGAGACAGGGTTTCACTGTACTGTTCAGGGTGGCCTCGGAACCCACTTATGTGGCCCAGGCTGGCCTTGAACTCACAGCCTTCTCCTTCCTTCTCCTCCCAAGTGCTGGGATTACAGGTGTGCACTGTCATACCTGGCACTTTTCAAAAATTTATTTTATATTTTTCTTGTGGCTAGTTTAAAGAAGGGTTAGGAAGTGGAGAGGTGGTAGAAGGGACAGAGGCTCTAAGGGCCACCTTTCCATGTGATTTATAGCCTCTCATTCCTCTTTAGCTATATTCTAGATCAGCTTTCCTGCTTACCTCTGACTACACTCTTACCTCACTGGCTCCCCTTACATAGTCCCCTTTCCATTATCTGATTGCTCATCATATCTTAGGGGGCACCTCCTAGTCATCTTAGGAAAATATCCTAACAAGCTGTCATACAGGACAGCGGTAGCTGCCTGGATTCCTGTGTATGTTCAGATATTTTGTGTTTTTTCCTGAGGGGATTTTCTACCCCAGTTAGACAAAAATGAGCAAAATGACAACTAAAAGTGAAGAAACTTAAGAGGAAGAAATGGTTATCTTCTCTCAGAACTGAGGGTGGTTTAAAAATACTTTCTGAGACTTTCAGACTGTAGAGAAGATCATTATATGAGCTGCTTGCTGCTGAATTACTTTGTGTGGTTAAGCACAGGCTTGGCTTGGGTGAGCTCTTAGCAGGAGCTACTGAAAGCACTGAGTCTGGCTCAACATAAGCCATAGGCCTTTGTTGCTGTAGCTGCTGCCAGATGCCTGCTGATTTTCTAGTCTTCCTAAGTGAAGATTACCAGGTGTATTTTTGAGATGAATTATGTTAAAAAAAGAAGAAGAAGAGGAAGAGGAAGAAGGAGGCGGAGGAGGGGAGGGAGAAGGAGGAGGGGGAGGGGAGGAGGAGGAGGAGGAAGAAGAAGAAGAAGAAAGAAAGTTTCAGAAGAATCAATTTGGAAGATGGATCCAGAATGTGATACTTGCTTTACTAACAAAGTTTGGGTCTTATCAGAAGTTGAAAATGATTAATAATTCTTCTAAAGAGGGATAAAACCTCAAAGTAAATGAAGAGATTTTAGTTATAAAAGGAATAACTTTGACTGGAATTATTGTTAATTTTTGGAACAGGTACCTTAGAATTATTTTAAAGTCTTTAAAAAAAATTTTTTTTATTTTGGTACCAGGGATTGAACTTGGGTCCTTGTGCTTGCAAGGCAGGCAATGGAACCACTGAGCTAAATCCCCGGCCCATTTTAAAGTCTTTTTAAGATATTTGTGAGGTGCTTCTGGGATGTGATGATTTAGGGTGAGGTACTCTCTGACTCTAGGTCCATCTTATCCTGTGATGGTGAAGTATGTGCTTTCCTGAATAATCATCTTAGAAAAACTATAGTTGAATAGAATTTCTCCTGTGAGCTAGAGCATACAAACAGGATTCTTTACAAGTATTCTCTGAATGGTTAGACTACAAGGCTGAGGCTCTGGAAGATAATAACCTCCCTGTGAAGTGGTTAGTTGTGTATGTTCTTTTTCCTCTGCACTTGACAGTAAGATCCTTGAGGATAGGTACTTTGTTTTTTGGTTTTTTTGAGACAGGGTCTCACTTTGTAGTGTGAGCTGGCCTTGAACTCACTATGTAGCCCAAGCTGGCCTTGAACTCCAAGCGATCCTCCTGCCTCAGCTGCCTGAAGGCTGGGATTATAGGTGTGTGCCACCAAGCCCAGTGAGGCTATGCTTTATCTGCCTTATCTCTATCCCCCCCCCCCCAAATTACCTGTGTCCCTTATATAACATGATTCCCCAGTAAATATGCATAGAATTCATTTGACTTGTCCTTGATCATGTTTTTCATATATTTTTCCATGATACCTACTAAACTTATTTTTTGAGCTGTTTTGGTGCATTTGTCTACCACTACCTAGTCCTTAGGAAAAGGTCTGGTTTTGAATAAAACTAATTACTTTATAGTAATTTAGTATCAGTTGAGCTCTTTATTATACCTTATTGTAATGTTTTTCAAACGGTGAATTGTGACCATTAGTGGGTCGCAATCACCATTTTTTGTTTTAATAATATAGTGTAGAATACATGAGAGAGTATCATATAGTTAAAAGGTAAATACTGTTTTGTGAAATTTTTGCTGTAGCTAATTTTGTATATATGTATATGCATGTATGTGGTCATTGCTTTATGATGTAAAATGTTTTATACAGTCATGGTCAAAAAGTTTAACACTGCTTTATTATAATATTCTGTTATTTCATTTATCATATAGCATTATGCCAGTACATTCAGGCTTCTAAAGCCAGAGATGGTGCCAGCCCTTTCATTTCGAGTACAACTGAAGGTAAAAACAAAACGAAATTGAGAACACCCAGAGCTTTCTGGTGGCTCTTAACGTGTCTCTCCAGTGGCATTTTATACCCTTTAACCTTCTAACATTCTTGTACCAGTAGATTTTTTTCCAGATTTGTATCCTTCTTGGTGGTGGGTTCTTTGGTTCTTCCCCTCCTTACTTTAATGTCTTTTCTTCAGTATATTCTAGTATTTTTAGGTGGAGGAAGGGAGAAAGGAGAATTCTAGAAATTTCAAATGATTCTGAATTGACAAAATAGCTAATTAGATTTACTTTGAAATATGCTTTATTATGTTCTTGTATCTTTTAGTCTCTGTATCTTTTTTTTCAGTGATCATAGAAATACATAGTTTACTCTGAATGTAAAATACTATGCTTCTATGATGTTTTCAGTTGACTTTAAACAAAGTACAACTTTCAGGGGAAAAAAGGATGGATACAATACTTTATTATTTCTTGGGTTTTCTCTCCTCTCTTCCAAACAAATTAACCATTGGGATTATAGTAATAGTTTCATTTTGAAGAAAAGCAAAGACAACTAGTAGTGTTCACTATTAACTATGCTACACTTTTTCAGCTTGTTTAATGATCTAATAACTTTAATACTTTGCTATTCTTAGATCTTTGGCATACTAACCCCCTTGCCTTCATTTCTGTACCTTGCTGGACTACCAAGCTCAGATTTCATAACCCCGTGATTTAAATGCACTTTGTAGAGTTGAATTGCTTCATTCTTTTACAGGAGAAAATTTTGAGCAGACACCATTGAGACGAACATTCAAGTCTAAGGTCCTTGCCCGCTATCCTGAGAATGTAGAATGGAATCCGTTTGACCAGGATGCAGTGGGAATGGTTAGTATTTGTTAGCTGCAAGTGTGAGATAATTTAGAGTAATTTATAGTAGGATTATGAATCTAGGTTATGATAGCAGTGCCCTCACCAAGTAGCAGTGACTTTTGAAGAAAGGATTGTAATGGATATTGTTCATGACTCTGTATTTTGGTCAATATATCAAATATTCATCATGTATCAAATACACTAAAAGTCATAATATATTTCTATTATGTTAGACAAATATATAGTATTAAATCTGAATTTATTTGAGTGCTGAGGTATTGATTGTGTATTGTATTGAGATTACATGAAGAATGAAGTTTAAAGTAGTTTCTCTCATTCTGCATTGTATGTATCTGAGTAATGTGGCGAAATGGAACTGTATTTTCATCATAATTTTAGATATAACATCATTTTAAATCTCATGTAGAAGAATGTTACTCTGAATAAGCTAACCTTTATTGAATATTTAAGGTACTAAGAAGCATTTTACATGGATTAATTCATCTAGTCCTTACAGTACTCTTTAGGTAATATTAAATAAACAAATACACAAACATACATGTGTACATAATTTATAGATAAGGAAACTAAAATCTAGAGAGATTAAGTAATGTGTTAAGGTCATATGGCTAATAAATAAATCAGCCCAGTCAGGTGTGCACACCTGTAATCCCAGTACTTGGGAGGCTGAGGCAGGAGATAACAAGTTCAAGGCCAGCCTAGACAACATAGCAAGACCTTGTCTCAAAAAAAAGTCAAGCTGGAGTTTGAACATGGTAGTCTTTGCAGTTCCCAAACCCTGTTTTTTTGTTTTTTGGGGTTTTTTTTGCTATCAGGAATCAAACTCAGGACCTTGTGCTTGCGAGGCAGGCAGCAGAACCACTGAGCTAAATCCCCGGCTCCCAGACCCTGTTTTTAGCCATATCTTTGTACTGTGTCTATTACATTTTCAATAGGATTCCGTAGTTTTTCAATTTGTTGAGATATATGGTAACCCTCTAAAGTGGGTAGAGCAAATTATATTATCTTACAGATATGAAGAAACAGTCTTTGAGAACTTCAAGGTGTTATTTATTTATTTGGAATTTTGAGACAGGGTCTTGCTGTATGGTTTAGGCTGTCCTTGAACTTACTACGTAGCCCAGGCTGCCCTTGAACTCGTGGTAATCCTTCTGCCAAGTTAGCCTCCCAAATTCTGGGATTATGGATGTGTGCCACCAAGCCCAGCCAAACTTCAAGTTTTTTGACCATTGCTTGTTTCATTTTTATATGTTAAATGCTAGGAATGCATAGGCTTTGGGAAATTGAGCTCAGGGGCTAGTGAATGTAATATAATGCAGGTCCTTGTATTTGTTAATCCAGACTGTTGGTATTTCATTTGTACAGCTAGGTTCATGTAAAACTGGAAAATGGGGATTGATTGATTCAAGTCAGTTTGATTAATTGTCCAGTTTCTTTGTATAATTCATCTGAGTTAAAGTAAAAAATACATCTTTATCCTGATTATGCCATCTCCTTGGTTTATATGAAATAAGTACCTTTTTTGATGTGAAAAGAAAAGGTTTTGGGCCGGGGATTTAGCTCAGTGGTTCTGCCGCCTGCCTTGCAAGCACAAGGACCTGATTCGAACCCCAGTACCAAAAAAAAAAAAAAGAAAAGAAAAGGTTTTAATTGATGACAGAATTTTGTGAGTGTTTTTTTTTCTGGTATCTGAGATCAAACTCAGGACCTTGCACTTGCCAGGGAGGCAGAGCACCACTGAGCTAAATCTCTGGCTTAGTAGAGTCTTAAACTATATACAGCCAGGTGTGGTGATGCTCCCCTGTAATCTCAGCACTCGGGAGGCAGAGGCAGGAGGATCACCACAAGTTCAAGGGCAGCCTGAACTGCATAGCAAGACCCTGTCTCAAAAAACCAAACCAAAACAAAGCAACAAGAACAAGACTAAAAACAACAAAGAAACTATATACAAACATTTTATTTTTAGGTATAAAGTTGCATCTCTCTGATTTTCAGATGTATTTCAAGCATCATTTAATATGTATCTTACTCTATCATGTTGTCATGCCTAATGGTCGTATCATTTCCTAAATTCTCCAAGCTTTTACTTCTATATCTTTGTACTTTCTTCCTGTTTCTGAAATGCTCTTACTTCCCTTGTCTACCTGATGAATTCTAGTATAACCTCATTTCTGAAGCTTTTTCTCTTGTTCCTAGGCTGAGTTATCTGTTCAGTTTTTTCTAGTACTTTGTATTTACTTCCATATAGTCCTAAAGACTGTTTTTAAATTTTATTTACCTGTGTGTCATACAGCAGAATGGGAGAGGTTTAGAGCAGATAGATGTATAGTGTATCCAACACAGCAGGTGTTAGGTAGATTGGTAGGTAAATAGAAAATACGTTCTGGAGAGGATCAGTAGTGAATGTTCTCACTACTTGTTTCCTTGTTTTTTGCAGCTATGCATGCCCAAAGGGCTGGCATTCAAGACCCAGGCTGATCCTAGGGAGCCCCAGTTCCATGCCTTTATTATCACAAGGGAGGATGGCTCTCGGACATTTGGGTTTGCCCTCACATTTTATGAAGAGGTGACTAGCAAGCAGATCTGCAGTGCAATGCAGACCCTCTATCACATGCACAATGCTGAATATGATGTCCTTCATGCCGCCCTTACTGATGGCCAGGACCAGAGTGGCATGGAAGATGGTGAAGGCACTCCTGGGACCAAGCTGCAGCGCTTCAACTCATATGACATCAGCCGGGACACTCTCTACGTCTCTAAGTGCATCTGCCTCATCACACCCATGTCCTTCATGAAGGCTTGTCGGAGTGTGCTGGAGCAGCTCCACCAGGCTGTCACTTCACCTCAGCCCCCGCCTCTACCCCTTGAGAGCTACATATACAACGTACTTTATGAGGTGCCACTTCCACCTCCTGGTCGGTCCTTGAAGTTTTCTGGGGTCTATGGGCCGATAATCTGCCAGAGACCAAGTACCAATGAGCTTCCCCTATTTGACTTTCCTGTCAGAGAGGTCTTTGAACTACTTGGTGTGGAGAATGTGTTTCAGCTTTTCACCTGTGCCCTTCTGGAGTTTCAAATCCTGCTCTACTCACAGCGTAAGTTGATCCTTACTAGAGCTCTCTGCCTGATAGGGGTTCCCTGCTTTCCATATTCACATACAGTGGGGCTGACTGTGAAGGTCAAAGGCTATTATAATTTGAGCAAAATCCAGAACTTTTGCAGATAGGAGGGCTTGGCAAGTTGGAACATGAGCAGCCTAACATTTCTGATTGGCTCTTATTATGGCCTTCTGCTAGGCACTCCAGTTTGGGAGGGGAACCTTGCCTCCTCACATTCCTTCTGAATGAAGTTGTAAAGAGGGGCCGAAGTGATGGTCACCAGAAGTAATGTTCCAACATTTCAGTTCTGTTATTCAGTTATTTCTGCTTCTTCCTCAATCTGACAGTAAAATCAAAGATTCATAAAGGTTGATCTTTTTATATCCGAGAAACTATGTTTGAGAGTTACTTCTTTTTGGTGTTGTTCAACTGAATAAGAAGTTGAATATGAGCAGCAGTTTTGGACAAAATAGTAAGTAGATCAGGAGGAAACAATGCGTACTAGATGAGCCAGACAAGTAACATAAAATTCATTCATTTAGTGCACATTATTGAGAGGATTCTATGAGCCAGGCATTGTTTCAAGGGCAGGAAATACAACAGTTGACAAAACACAGAGAAATTCTTTCTTTACTAAAACTTCTATACTATTGGGAAAAGAAGAATGATTAAGTAAATACAATGTACAGTAGGGAAGGTAGTTAATAAGGTCTATGAAGAAAGTAAAAAAAAAGGATAATATTTTGGGGAAAAAACTTGCAGTTTTTTGTTTGTCTTTTTTTGAGACAGGGTCTCTATGTAGTTCAGGCTGGCCTTGAACCCACTACAGAGCCTAGGCTGGCCTTGAACTCATGGCAATCCTCCTGCCTCAGCCTCTGGAGTGCTGGGATTTTAGACATGTGCCACCACACCTGGCAAAACTTTCAGTTTTTAATAGGGTGATAAGATTAGGCCTCTGAGTGACTTATTGATCTGTAAGAAAAGTATTCCATTTGAAGGGCACAGGAGATATAAGGTGTCTAAGACAAGAATGTGTTTTGTGTGTTCAAGAACAATGAGAGGCCAAGTGTGATGCTGTGTGCCTGTAATCCCAGCACACAGGAGGATTGCTTGGAGTTCAAGCCCAGCCTAAACTGAATAGAGACATCCTATCTCGATAAAAAACCCAGTAATTTTGATGATGGTTAAAAAATGGTTTTTGTAACTCTGTATTAACAAATGGGCATAAGGAAGAGCATTTCATTCTCCCTTGTTTATTTAACATTCTCTGGAATCATAGATTTCTATATTGTTTAGTAGGTTATAATTCATTACTGTAATATTTATTTTGATGGTCACATTACCCCAGATTTGGTCCATGGGCAAAAGAGTGACATTTAACCTGCACGGTGCCAAGGCTTTTGCCTTTTGCTTACTGATGTATTCTAAGCATAGAACAGTTATTCAGTAAATGTTTAAGTCAAGAACTGACACTTGTAACAGGACACTGTAGCCACTGTCTTAAGACTGTATCCCCAAGGAGGAATGGAGGAAAGGAAATAATCTAGTTAGGAGCCCATTGTGATAATCCAGGTGAGAGGTGATACAGGCCAGGAAGTGGTATGAAATGATTGGGATTTTGATCTAGTTTGAAAATGAAATAATGAAGACTGCGTTGGATTGAAGAGTATATACCCTGTCTACAGTGGACAGCTACTATTTAATTCCAGTTAATTCTTAATAGGGATGCTGGCCTAACGTTACTCAGTTTCCAGTTTGTTTGTTTGTTTATTTATTTTTTGTGAGGACCTAGACTTTTTTACATGAAGTCTGAGATTTTAAAATGTTGGTGGCAGTGTTCTTGCTAAACATTGTAGGCCAAACAAAAAACATCTATTGGGTGAATGTGATTCCTGAAGCTTCACTTTGCAACTTCTGGTTTAAAAGACCTCATTGTAGCTGGGCCTGGTGGTGCATGCCTGTAATCCCAGCACTCAGGAGGCTGAGGCTGAGGCAGGAGGATTGCCCTGAGTTTGAGACCAGCCTGGGTTACATAGTGAGCTCAAGGCCAGCCTGGACTATAGACCAAGACCCTGTGTCAAAAGCAAAACAAGAGCCAGGGATTTAGCTCAGTGGTTTTGCTACCTGCTGCACAAGTGCAAGGACCCAAGTTTGATCCCTGGTACCAAAAAAAAAAAATTTTTTTAGTGCCAGGTATTTAGCTGAGTGGTTTCGCTGCCTGCTTCGCAAGTGCAAGGACCGGAGTTCGATCCCCGGTACCAAAAAAAAAAAGTGTTCAAAAGCAAAACACAGCAAAGCAAAGAAAAACCAAAACCCTCATTGTGTTCACTGGCCCAGAAGCTCTTTGAACCCTGTCACTTAAGGATTTTTTATGGAGGTTTCAGTACCACATAGGCCTGCTGGTGAAATCTTTGCTCACTGGTGATTAACTCAGTCTCTGACCCCTCCCCTTTTCCAGGGTTCTCTTTGGGGCTGAAAGTCCCAACCCTCTAATCTGGTGACCAGCACCTGTCCTGAAACTATCAAGGGACACCATGTACCAGTCATTCATTAGCATACAAAAGATTCCAGGGTTTTTAGGAGCTGTGTGGCAGGAACTGAGGTTGAAGACCAAGTATGTATCTTTATCACACAAGTAAAAAGTTACTTACAGGTCATGCTCTTTGATTAGCCAGAAGCAAGGTGGTAGGTAGCCCTCAAAGCTCTATGGCTGTGCAGAAGTGTCTGAATAGCTTCCCCACTGAGGCAAGACGCACTCTTCCTTTTCCTATTGTTCTGCTCCCCCTTACCGCTTTCTACTTAAGAAAATCTGCTTAGCATATTCTGAGGTAGTATCTGAAGCAGGGTACTATTTATTATTTCTATTGTACTTCTGAATTAAATTTTACTACTAGTTGAACCTGTGTGTGTGGTCCACCACACTCTTTGAGTTGTCTCTTTGATACCTACAGAGGAGTTCACTGAGCATATCTCTGCTCAGATTTATTCTGATTCTTTTGAAATGTGAAATTGCATTGAAAACTTTAACTTAGTATTTAAGAAGTAAGTGTCTCATTTTTGACTTGGTTTGTATATGTGTTTTTTTTTTTTTTAACCTAGATTACCAGAGACTGATGACTGTGGCGGAGACGATTACAGCTCTCATGTTTCCTTTCCAGTGGCAGCATGTCTATGTCCCTATTCTCCCGGCTTCTCTCCTGCACTTCTTAGATGCGCCTGTTCCCTACCTGATGGGCTTGCACTCCAATGGACTGGATGACCGGTCAAAGCTGGAGCTGCCTCAAGAGGTGAGAGCCCGAGGGTTGGTATCTCTGACCTTAATCCAGGACTGGGGAGGCAGGAGCTTAGGAATGAGCTCAGAATGGTGTCACCTAGTTTATTTTTATATTTTTGGGTACATGAGAAAACAGTCAGCATTTAGTTCAATTTATATCATTCTAGAGACACCATCTTCATCAGCTGTATACATTATAATCTTTTTTTATGAGATTCCTTTTCATACACATTTTCCAAACATATTTTACATTCTTTTGAATAGATTTATTAGAAAAATATTTCATTTAAAACTTTTACCCAAAAGTTATAGCATAATGAATCTGTTTTCAACTTTGTTACCATGTATTAACTTGTATTTTACTTCTAATACCTTTTATCTCCTGTTATTGTAAATCCTGCATAATATAATTTAATAACTACCTTAGTAGTCAGACATATTAGTGGTTTTCTTTTCTAGGTCGCAGTTGATCTGTAAAACTTGACCTGATTAGAGTGATTCTTGTGGTCTTGAGCCAGTTTGTTTTTGTTTTTTTGTTTTTTGAGTCAGGGTCTCATTAGCCCAGGCTGGCCTCAAACTCCGAACTCATGGTGATCCTCTTGCCTCAGCTTCTAGTGCTGGGATTATAGGTGTGTGCCACCATGCCCGCCTGCCCAGCTCCAGTTTTGAAAACTTTCCTAGTCCAAGATAAAGAAGGCCTTGAGGAAATTCTTCTCTCTTGTTGTGGCCTGCTCTTTCTCTTGTTTCAGATAACAAAAGAACTGACAAAAATATTTATTTATTGCCTACTTCATACTGAAATAGATTGAAAACATGGTTAGAAATAAGATACTTTTGGCACTGAGAGTGTGACTCAGTGGTAAGGCACTTTTCTAATATGGACAAGGTCTAGGCTATCCCCCAGCACCATAAAAAGGAAAAAAAAAGATTTTTTTATTTTTCATTTTCTTAGACTTACCAATAGAACTGGTTTACCTTTTTATATTATTTTGTAGCTGATAAGAAACTAACCTGACATGGAGGGAAATACTTTTCTAAATTTCTTAGTTATTTTTTTTTCTTAATTATTTATTAGAAAGGGCTGGGAAGAAGTCTTTGGAGCACTGTCTTAGCATGACTTGTTTCCTCCCTCCACCATTCCCCCCAACCTCAGTGCTGGAGATTTAGCTAAGGGCCTTGCCTATGCTATACAAGTGCTCTCCCACTGATTTACACCTTTAACCTGCTCTGAAAACTTTTTAGGGGACATTTTTTTTTTTTTTGGTACCAAGGATCAAACTTGGGTTCTTGTGCTTGCGCAGCAGGCGGCGAAACCACTGAGCTAAATCCCTGGCCCTGGGGGACATATTTTTGTATGTAACCAGGGAGTGTAAGTAGAGAGACCTCTGTAGAAGAGAGCATTCTTATGGAATTGGATCTGGGAAACAGTTATGTCACTGGACTTGTCTGGGCAGCATCCCTGATGAATGTCCCTGATAATTAGACCATATCCGTGATACTTATAGTCAAATGCCTCTTTTTGTCCCCCACCTTCCTTTGGTTTTAGAATCAAAATGTCTTTCTGTAACCTTCTTCCGTTTCCACTCCTTTTTCTCCTCTGACTCTGCAGAGTTTTCTGTTCTTCTGGGATAGGAGAAGATTATTTAAAGGAAAAAAAGATCTAAATGATGGTGCAAACTGTTGAGTTATTGGATTTTTTTTTAAGTACTTGACTGCTATATACATAAATATACATGAAGAGTAGATAGCAAAGACTGTAGAAAAGGAGCTTTTGGCTTTAAGCAAATGTATATTTAATATTGATACATACTTCTAGTTATGATTTTGTAAGTCAAAATAAGAATAACAAGAAATGATCAAAGACAGAAGTCCAAAGAGGCATGCTGAAGGCATAATCTGATAAATAGATCATTAAGCAAGAAGCCGGATTTTTCAGTTTTGTTTTCATCTTTGGTATCAGCTTGTTATATATACTTGGGACAAGTTCTGTTCCCTATAGGATCTTTCGGCATCATTCTCTGTGTGCTTATGTATTTGGATGTGTGGAAATCTGTTGGGAGATGAGCAGTTCTCCTAATGGGACGGTTTGAGAAACTATGGGTTGAAATCCCAAGCTCTCTCCATTCTGAGATATTAGAATCTCTGTTTTTGGTGCATCCCCATCACTGCTGCAGCCTTTGTACCTGAGCTTCTGGCCTCTCCCTGTAGTCAGCTTGGGAGGAGTGGTTCATAACAGTTCATAAGCAGTTCTCATAAGTTCTCATAAGCAGTTCTAGAGTCTTGGAGTCCCACTTTACCCAGACTTTTTCTCTGAAGGTCATATACTCCTTCCTTTTTTGGGGGGGTGAGGGGTACCAGGGATCGAACTCAGGACCTCAAACTTGCCAGCCAGGCACTGTGCCGCTGAGCTACATCCCTGGCCCAAGGTCACACACTTGTGAGGGCAGTTACACAGCTGGATACTTTCTACCTTGGTTTTTAGCATATAACCTCTGGAATATCTGAATTTGTATAGACCCCGTGGAAAAACTGGCTTTCTAAAGGAATGAAACAGCGTGAAGGTACACACTATATAATGAGTGGAGAGAGACAATATATATATATTTTTTGGTACTGGGGATCGAACTTGGGACCTTGTGCTTGAGAAGCAGGCAGTGGAACCATTGAGCTAATTGCCTGGCCCGAGAGACAATATTTTTGAAACACAATTTTGGCTATTTCAGAAATGATAGATGTTTATAGTAAAATCTAACAATAAAAATTACCTCATATTTTATTACCCAGAGATTACCAGTTTCAGCATTTTGGTGGACATCTTTAAACTCTGTTAGAAGGAAGTTTTGAGGCAGAACTAGAGACATTCACCGTGTCTCTACAGGGTGGTACAAGGGGGCATCATGAGGGTAGTGAGGTGAGGCAAGCTTGGTTTATAAAAGGGACTTTCTCCAGAAGGAGAGAAAGTATACATTTCTTAGTCCTCTGAATCAGAATTCATCAGTTGCTGCCCATCTTTGGACAACAGAAATCTGTGAAAAGGCCTTTGTCCTTTTTTATACCAACACATGAGCTCAGATGGCCGTGAGCAAGTGAAAGTGTTGAGCTGCCTTTGTGAGGCATCCTTTGTCTTGTGCTTCTCTTTGGGGCTTCATTGTCTGAATCCAGGAAGAAGGCATTTCATCCACATCCAGGGAAGTAAGCAGAGATATTAAAGGGGAGGGTGTCACTTTTCTGTTTTGGACCAACCCTCCCTCTGATCCTTTCTCCTTTCAGATTCTTTTGATAATTTTCCTCTAGTAATGTGTGTGTTGAGCACCCTTGCAGTGAATAACATGAGGATAGACAGGTGGGAGGGGTGGAGGAGTGGGGGGTGGAGTTGGTTGTGATATGTTGTTAGGAACTCAGGGTTGGGAAAGGGCATTGGGACCCCCTGCAGGAAGAGATTTGGGACACTTTGGGATTTGGGGATCCGTGTGATCACTACCCCAGGGTAGCTAAGTCTTCCCATGACCCCTCCCAGAAAGGCAGGAGGTCAACAGGGAAACTGATCCCTTGGAATCCAGTATCTGTTCCATGTGTTACTGCTCCCCAAAGCTGTTATTAGGAGCTGAAAAAGGAATAAGCAAAAGTTGCGTGTTTTTAGGTGGTAAACGTTTATTGGCCCTTTAGACAGTGCTCGAAGTTGTTGTCTAGTAGATGAACTCTGGGAAGTTCTTTCTCAGCTAAGGAAAGAGGTGGTTGGTAGGTTGTGTCTGTTTGCCAGGTCCCTCTGTATGCTGGAGGAAACAGTATGAGGTTACTGTATGCATCTAGAAACTGAATGGCCTTTTTCACATTGTCTCCTATTTTACCTTAATAAATCCCATCTCTGAAATCTGTCTGAGCTGCTTTCTGTCCTCAGTCTCCTCTTACCAATATGGGCACAGAATATGGGGTTTATAAAATCCTTTACAGACACTACATTTGGCTCAGAGCAATGGGAGAAAAGCCAACCATGCCTTGTTGACTGGATTTTGTTTTTGGCTGCCTCTTTGTTTCCTATTAGAAAAACTGGCTTTAAAGAGAGGAGAACTAAGGGCATAAATTACTATATTGTGTATCTCTGGTGAGTCACAATGCCTTGTTCTGTTAGCTGTATGAACAGAGCCCATAAGGCAAGTGATTTCATAACTAGTTGAATGAGTTAATTATATTTTCAGTATCTTTTCTTGATGGCTTGGTTTGACAGCATTTATGATTTTAAAACTAAAGGGATAAGCAGAAAGGAGTCTGTTTTTAGGTAGTAAACATTTGGTCCTTTTACCAGGCAGGGCTCAGGGTTGTTATCTACTAGAGGAACTCTAGAAAGTGAAATTTAAAGCAGTTCTTTTAGTCTTTGACTTTTTGAGATGAGAAAGCTTTCCTTTTTAGTTGTTGGTTGATAGATAGTAATTTATGGTCTCAGCAAGTGTTTACATCCAAGACCCATTGAAACATGCGGTTTTAATAGATCAAAAGTTTATGGAGTAGCTGTAGAAAACTGGGATTAACATGTTACCTTCCCACCTCCTCTTTCAGAATGTAAGACTTAATTGGCCTGGGGATAAACAGATTGATCAATGGAAGAGCATTTTGATATACAGTAGAGGAACCGTGCTAGAGGAAGGGCTACTTAATAATGGAGCTAGAAAAATTGCTTATCCATAGGGGAAAAAGTAAAAAAAGAATTTGAACTTCATGCTATAACAAAATCAGTTTTAGACAAATTAAAAATAAAATGTCAAAAGCACAAGTTGAAATCTTGTAGAAGAAAATATTAATACCTTTCTGACATCTGCATAAAGATTTAAAAAATAATATACAGAAAACACTATCCATAAAATAAAAAGACTGATAAATTTGATTTCTAAATTGGGAAAACTTACCTTTTTTGGGGGTGGGGGGAGGTACTGGGGATCGAACGTGGGATCTTGCACTTTCGAGGCAGGCGCCGGAACCACTGAGCTAAATCCCCGGCCCTGGGAAAAATATCTTAAAGGTAAAAATGAGAAAATATTTATAACATATAATCTACAAAGAGTTAGCATCAAGAAAGTAGAAATGTAAAGAACTCCTACAAGTCAGTAAGAAGGTAATAAGTGCCTCAGTAGGAAAATAGCATAAGATAGAAACAGGCATTGCCCCTCAAAATGCACATTTAAAATTTTCACTAACAGGTAAGTGTAAATCAGATGCAACATCCAATACCATCTTATGTTCATTTCGTTGGCAAAATTTCAGAAGTGAGGTGATAGCAAGTTTTGAAAGTCCCTGGGTTCCATGGGAGGGATTTAGATCAGTAGGATCATATCGGAGTGCTGGTAAAAACAAATTATTGCTACTACAATGGAACACGGCTAGAAATTATCTTATAAAGTGAACATTTTATATACCATGTAACAGTGGTTCCATTTCTAGGATATTTCCAAAATAACCTCATAGAAAATTTTAAAACATGCAAAACTTTAAAAGCATATATATATATATACACACACACACTCATATATACATATATATATATATATATACATACATACATATATATATACACACACTATAAATTAAAAACAAAAGGTGGAAGGGCCAGGGATTTAGCTCAGTGGTGCCACCGCCTGCCTTGCAAGCCCAAGGTCCTGAGTTCGATCCCCGGTACAAAAAAAAAAAAAAAAGGTGAAGTAGGGTGTAGCACTATGGTAGAAGACTTAGATAGCATACATGAAGCCCTGGATTTGATCCCCAGCTCTGAAAAAAAAAAAAGTTTAAAAAAAAAAGTATAGCATTCAGGGTAGTGATTTTACTGGGAGTGGGAACAGGATTGTAGATAAAAGTAGTGGTAATATTCCAGTTTTGGGGTTGGGCTCGAAGAAAACAGTCTTTAGGATTATCCCCTGAAAATCATCAGTTTACATTCCTAATAACAATGTATGAGGGCTGGGGATTTAGCTCAGTGGTGGCTGCTGCCTGCCTCCCAAGTGAAAGGTCCTGAGTTGGATCCCCATACCAAAAAAAAAAGGGCTAGGGATTTAGCTCAGTGTTTCCTCTGCCTGCCTTGCAAGTGCAAGGTCCCGAGTTTGATCCCTGGTACCAAAAACAAAACAAAACAAAAAGCCCAAAAAACCCACAATGTATGGGATCTCTTGCCATAGGGAAGAGATCCAAGGGAAAAACCATGAGGGGTGAGGAGGGTAAGAAGGGGAAAAAGTAGAATAAAGGTGTGCCATGTACAGGAACCTCGTAACCTCAATTAATGTAAACATATGCCGTAACATGAGCTAAGATTAATAATATCAATAAGAATGAAAAATGGGATAGGGGAATTGAAGGGATGGAGGGGGAGGGAAGAGGAAGAAGATTAAAAAAAAAAAAGAAAAAAGCTGTGATATGTACATGTAACAACTCCCCAAGGTGATTGTAAACGGCATGAACTACAAACATGCACTAAAAAAATAAAATAAAATAAAAAACCCCAATAATGTATGAGATGTTTGTTTTCTAATAACTTTGTCAGCATTAGGCATTATACATTTTTTAAATCTTTGTCAATCTAATAGGATGAAAATTTAAGTGAAACGTGTTTTGTGTGCTTTCCTTGGTTCAGTTGAAATTGAACGTTTTTATGTATTTGAAATTAATTAATGCATAGTTAGAAGTAGCCAAGTCCTTCTTTGTTAATTCAGATACCCAACCCATCAACATGGTATGAGAGTGCTTTCCCTGCATCCTCTAGGAAGCAATCTTAAAGCCAGAAGGAAGTGTTGGAATCATCAAGATCAGCCACCAGATCTTACAAATCAGCACTGAGGCTCAGGGATAATATACTTAGTATGTTCAGAACCAAATAGGAAAATAGTTTCAGAGTCAGGACTGGAACCTGTATTTTCTAACTTATTCCTCATGTCCTTCCACTGACTGTGGTATTCGTGGATGTTTCCAACACTTAATAAGCATTTACTATATGTAAGACTTGTGTTAGGTGCTTAACATCTATGATATCATGATACTCAAACCACTCTCTAGCGTGTTTTTTCCTCTTTTAGAAAGTGGCAAGGGAGGATTGGAACACAGATCTATCTCAACCGCCCCCCCCCCCCCCCCCCGCCTTTTTCTGTAGGAGGGATAGAAGTCAGGACTTTGCGCTTGCCAGGCAGGCATGGCACTACTGAGTTACATCCCCAGCTCTGTCTCACTTTGAGCCTCACATTTCTCACATATGCCCATTTCAGATGTTTTTTCTTACCTCTCATGTTCAGTATCCTTTCTAAGACTTCTTCCTTGATGCTCAGTTGTTTGTGCTCTTCATCCTGTTTTGATTTCCAGGCTAACCTCTGCTTTGTGGATGTTGACAACCACTTCATTGAACTGCCAGAGGATCTGCCTCAGTTTCCCAACAAATTGGAATTTGTCCAGGAAGTCTCTGAGATTCTCATGGCATTTGGCATTCCCCCTGAAGGAAACCTTCACTGCAGTGAGAGTGCCTCCAAGCTGAAGAGGCTCCGGGTTTCTGAGCTCGTCTCTGACAAGAGGAATGGGAACATTGCCAGCTCTCCTTTGCATTCCTATGAACTCCTCAAGGAGAATGAAACTATTGCCCGGCTCCAAGCCTTGGTCAAGAGGACTGGGGTGAGCTTGGAAAAGGTAAGATGCTGTATCTGAGTCTGTGACAGTTTGATCTGTGCTAGAGTGCTGTCTTGGTGAAATAAGGTGTCGGGTGAGGAAGTACCAAGTTCAGGACTCAGCATATTTGTGAAAGAATGCTCTGCATTGGAGGCTCTGATTCTGCTTTAGCAGATGTTATACTTGCAAATGCTGCTTCAATCTAAATGTGGGTAGCTTCTCACATGCATGTCAAGGAGAGCCTGCTGCCATTCTGTGTGTGAACAAAGTGACTTGGAAGGATGATGATGGTGATCCTTTTGTTCAGACCTTTTCCAGATCCATTTTCCTGTGAGTTTCATAGCAACCCATAGAACAGCTATTAACTGTTTTATGTCTCAGAGAACCTCAGTGTTCTCCCTAAGATTCAGTGGCCTAGAAAGTAGTTGAGGTGAGTCTAGAACTGGTCCTCTTGAGTTCTAGTCCTGTGCTGTTATATGGAATGTACTGTATACTTGACCCTCCCCTTTCCTCCCCTTCCCTCTACTCTTTTCTCCTTCCCTCCCACCTTCCCTCTGTCCATCTTTCATTCATTCGTTCATGCTGGGGATTGAACCCTGGGTTTTTACATGGAGTTATCTCCCCAGCCCTTTATTTATTTTTATTTTGAGACAAGTAGCTAAGTTGCTCAGACTGGGCTCCAACTTGTGGTTCTCCTGCCTCAGCCTCCCAGAGTGCTGGGATCATAGGCATGCGACACCATACTTGGATGGGTTTCCTTTTTTTGACTTTGAAACTGAGCTTTATACTTGTTTGCCCATCTCTTTACCCTCTCCATTCTCATCTCATTGTTAAATTACTTTTGTGAATTACATGGAAACAAGTTGGTCAATGTATCAATTTTGTTGGAATTCTTTTAGTGAAGTGTGAAACATTTAATTTTTCTGCTTTAGTCAACACAAAAGATACTTTTAAAAAATCATAGCCATTTAAGGGCAGAGAAAGGTTTAGGAAGATTTAAAATTTTGGTGTTTTTTTTTAAAGGAAAATTCTTAGAAAGATAAGGAAAGTGATATGGGGGAGGCACAAAATCAAAGAGATAGAGAGGCAGTAGTATTATTTAGTTACTAACTTCCTAGAGTCCCTCTTTCTCCTTGATCCTTGAGATAATTAGCACTTTCTCCTTTGTGGCTGATTTCTCTCTGCCTACAATATTCTTTTTTTTTTTTTTTTTTGGACCTTGTGCTTTTGAAGCAGGTAGTGGCACTACTGAGCTAAATCCCTGGCCCTCTTGCTCTTTTATTTTTCTTCCAATTTTTTCCTCTTTTGTTTTCACCTTTTCACCATTTGCTGGTAATAAAAGACTACTGGAAAAAAATTAGATGAGTCACATTTCTTTCTCTTTTTTTCTTTTTTTTGAGATGAGTTGAATTTCTTTGTTTTGAGACAGGTCTTGCTATGTAGTCCAGACTGGCCTCAAGAATCTCCTGCCTCAGCCTATGAGTGCTGGGGTTATAGATACTGTATGTGTATTTCTTTTGATAAAAGGTAAAGTATCTGTTTTCTTAGCCATTGTTTCTTTTTTGTAGTTGGAAGTACGTGAAGACCCCAGTAGCAATAAGGATCTCAAAGTTCAGTGCGATGAAGAAGAACTCAGGATTTACCAGCTAAACATTCAGATCCGGGAAGTTTTTGCAAATCGTTTTACTCAGATGTTTGCAGATTATGAAGTGTTTGTAATTCAGCCAAGCCAGGATAAGGAATCCTGGTTCACCAATAGGGAGCAGATGCAAAATTTTGATAAAGTGAGTATAATCCTGTTTGGGAGGTGGTGAAGAATGAGAACTTCAGTTATATCTTAAAGAAGAACTGAAAATTAGTTTTTCTTTCCTATTACCAGAGCTAGTTTCATGGTCTTCTGATGTAGGCAGAGTAGAAGTTCTTGTTGCTTAAGAACAATTGTTCTGGTTATTACTGTAAGGTGATTTACTTCCAGCTAAAGGACCCCTCTTTCTTTTCCTGCCTCCTTCTTTCCTTCTCTTAAAATGCTGGGACAAAAGGACTTTTTTCCCCCGGTATTGGGTGTTGATCCCAGAGCCTTCACATTTTTAATTTTTTTATTTGTTTGTTTGTTTGTTTATTTTTGGGTACCCGGGATCAAACTCAGGACCTTGCAAGGCAGGCGACATTTTTTTTTTTTAATTTCGAGACAGGATCTCACAAAGTTGCCCAGGCTGGGCTTGAACTTGCAGTTCTCCTGGGATTATAGATGTGTGCCACTGCACCCAGCTAGAACTTTCAAGGCAAAGTGTAATGTGTAGATCAAACATCAGAACTGATGAGTTGTCCAAGAAGATTTCCTAACTTGACACAGTGAGAAAGTTTTTTTTTTATTATTGTTTATTGGTACCTTTTAGGTATACAATACAGTTACGTTCATCATTGGGATGTACATGATGTATCTTGGTTCTTATTTTTTCCCCATTCCCCTGCCCTCCCTTCCCTACTTACAAAGAATTTGTTTCCACTTTTTCCTTTTCTCACATTTTTTCTTTTCCCTTCTTTCCTTTCCCCTACCCCTCCCACTTCTCTTACTCCTTTAGACCTTTTCTTCCTATTTCACATTATCAATTATGAAAAATTTTTTTCTTTTTTCTTTTAAGACAAGGTCTGGCTTTATAGTTCAGGCTGGCCCTGAACTCACTATGTGGTCCATGCTGGCCTTGAACTTGTGGCAATCTTCCTGCTTCAGCCTCCTGAGTGCTGGGATGCCAGTGTGAAAGTTTTAATACTTGAATTTATATGAATTTTTTGTTTGTTTTGAGTTAGGGTCTCATTGTGTAGCTTAGACTGGCTTTGAACTAGCTCTGTATCCCAAGCTGTCCTCGAGCTTGTGATCCTTCTGTCTCAGTCTGCTGTATGCTAAGTATATGAATGTATATGGTTGCTGGTAGTAGTGCATGCCTGCTATCCCAGGTACCCAGGAAGCTGAGGCAGGAGGATAACAAGTTGAAGGCTAGCTTGGGCAACTTATTAAGATCCTGTCTTAAAATACAAAGGCTAGAGGGCCAGGGATTTAGCTCAGTGGCACTGTGCCTGCCTCACAAGTGCAAGGTCCTGAGTTCAATCCCCAGTACTGGGGCCGGGGGGAGACACAGGGCTAGAGATATATCTCAGTGGTACAGCACTTGGGTAACATATGCAAAGCCCTGGGTTCAATCTTCAGCATTACAAAGAAAAAACAAAAAGAATAAAAAAACAAGAAAAGCTAGGTGTGGGAGTATAATCTTAGTACTCTGGGAGGCTGAGGCAGGACAAATTCAAACCCAGCCTGGGCAACTTAATGAGACCCTGGCTCAAAAAACAAAAATAAAAAGAAGGGATTTTATAGATTTTTTTCATGAAGACTTAAGGCACTAGAAAAAAGAGTTAATTTACTGCATCCTTTGAGCATGTTTACTGTGCTGGTCAGTGCTTCCTTATCAGTGACGTTTTTCTTTTGGTCCTACCAGGCATCTTTTCTGTCAGATCAGCCTGAGCCCTACCTGCCCTTCCTCTCAAGATTCCTGGAGACCCAGATGTTTGCTTCTTTCATTGATAACAAAATTATGTGCCATGATGATGATGATAAAGACCCTGTACTCCGGGTATTTGATTCCCGAGTAGACAAGATCAGACTGTTGAATGTTCGGACACCTACTCTCCGCACCTCCATGTACCAGAAGTGTACCACTGTAGATGAAGCAGGTAAAGCCTCCTTTCAGTGGACCATTTAGTCTCTTGGGCTGTCACTAACAAGTCCCTATCTCTAAACACACTCTTGCTTTGCTTTTGCATATGTTACTATTCCTGCATTGTCTTGTCTTGCTGCTGCTGTTGCCTGACAATCTTCTTTTCACCCTTTAACATTGTGTTAGGAATGGGTGCTGTGTAACAAAGAACCTAATCATCAGTATGCTTAAACAGATGTGAGGAGGGGTGGAAAGCCAAGCTGGTAGTTGCTGGTATTTGCTCAGCCTCTCATCAGTGTAACCAGACAACTGAGATTCTCTCTCTTTGTTCAGCTCTCCTTAACATGTTGATTTTTATATTGATGCTGTTGCTTCCTGGTTATAAGAGGCTTTTTATATTCACATTCAGGGCAAGAAGAGGGGAAAGTTAATGCCAACTGTATTTTTCCCTTTATCAGAAAATGAACATTTTTCCAGAGATTCCCAACAATTTCCATTGTCTCATAGGCCAGAATCCTATTATATGACCACCTTTAAAGTCCAAGAGAGTTTGTGAAAGTGAACAGTGAGCTGGGGCTAATGCTACACTGAATAACATAGGAATTCTGTAATCAAGAAAGAAGGGGTGAATGAAACAGAATAAGAAGTTGATGTTTGTCAAAAAACCCAAAAACCTAGCCAATATATCTTCTCTTCTGTGAAGCCTTCTCTGATGCCCCAGGTTGAGCAGGTGATTCTTCTGTGTGCTCCCATCTTCTTAATTCTTGCTTCCTCTCAATCATCCCTGTTCTTTTGAGCTGTCATCATTAGGGAACAACTTAAAGGCAGAGATTATATTTATTCATTTTCTTACTCCTAAAATAGTATTGTGCTGGAACATATGGATATTAAAAATTGTACACTACACAAATGACTGAGTGTATCTTGCTGCATATTTCTTCAAGACCAGCCTGAACTACGTGGTGGGACTCTGTCTCAAAACAAAAAAGTTACTGTTAGAAAAGATCTTAATATCTTAACTCTACCCACCTAATAATTTTACACATAAAGATATTCCTAATTCATCACTGTATCCACAGGGCCTCAAACTGGGCATTTAATAAGTTTTACTGAATTAGAATAAGGGTAGGGTGAAGTGAGGAAGACCCAAAGAGAAGATTGCTTGACCTAGAACACATAGCAAGGCCCAAAGATTGAGATATTTTTGTATAACTAGAAAATACCAGGAGAATGGTCAGCCTTTCTTCTTTTTTTTTTTTTTGCTACCGGGGATCAAACTCAGGTCTTTGCGCTTGTGGGACAGGCAGTGGAACCACTGAGCTAAATCCCCAGCCCTCTTATTATTTTTCTTAAACTCCGTAAAAGTTTTGAGGTGTAATTGGCATGCTATGTATTTAAAGTTTTGGCATAGTGAGCAAATCTATAACCTCAAAAGTTTTCTCATGTCACTTTGTGATTATTTTTAAATAAATATTATTTTATAAACATAATAACTGTTAATAACCCTGTGTAATTCTTTTGTTTTGTTTTTTGAGACAGGGTCTATGTGATTTAGGCTGGTCTTGAAGTCACAATGTAGTCCAGGTTGGCCTTGAATTCCCAGTGATCCTCCTGCCTCAGCCTCCCACGTGCTGGGGTTACAACTATAGGAGTGTGCCACCACACCCGGTTAACCCTAATTCTAACATTTGTGTCAGGTTTGGGCCATTTTGATTTTATATACATTTATATATTTAATACATATATATTATTTTATTTATTTTTGATGGTTACCATTTTTTAAATTTTTATTTTATTGGTACATTTTAGGTATACAATGTAATCACATTCATCATTGGAAATTTGCACCTTTACGTAATCTCTCTTGGTTCTTATTTTTTCCCCCTTCCCCTGCCCTCCCTTCAACCCATCCATCCCTATTTACAGAGATTTTGCTTCCATTTTTTCATTTTCTCATATTAATTCCCTTCCCTTCTTTCCTTTCCCCTACCCCTTCTACTTCCCCTTCCCCTTTGTCCCTTTTCTTCCTATTTCACACAATCTATTATACCTTTTAGTCCTATATATATATTATATGTATTTTTTTCATCAAGTGTAATATCTGGCTTCTTTGCATGCCTAATAATCTTTGATTAATGAATTTTACCATTTTGAGTCCTGAATACAAAGTATTCCCATGAATATTCTTGATCTTTGTTCTGGGACATAGTTACTTAGAAATAGTTTGACTTTGGGGCTTTCCTTTTAAAATTTGCTTGGCAGTACTCAAGAATCCTGTTTATGGCTAATTCTCCATTACTGAGCCAAGACTCTTCTGTGTCCTCAAAGCCCTGGGAATGACAAGGTTTTCTAGCCTGGCAGCTCCCCAACTCTGAATGAGAGTTGTGTACTGTTCCTTCTAAACCTTTTGGTACCAGGGATTGAACTCAGGTTTGCCAGGAAGTCACTGTGCCGCTGAGCTACATCCCCAGTCCCTTCTAAACCTTTTGGATGATTCTTTCTACAGCCTTAAGTAGTTTTGCTTTACTTGCATGAACTGATCAGTTACCCTGCTGAGTACTCATGCAGGACTCTGTAGGTTTCCTGGGTTCTCTCTCCTCTCTTCTGTCATTTATGTTTTTTCTTTCTTTCTTTTTTTGTATCAGGGATTGAACTCTGGACCTTACGCTTGCAAAGCAGGCAGCGGAACCACTGAGCTAAATCCCCAGGGTTCCCCCCTACCCTTTTTAGACAGGATCTTGTCGTATAGTCTAGGCTGGTCTTGAACTCACTATGCAGTCCAGGCTGGCCTCGAACTCATGATGATTCTCTTGCCTCAGCCTCCCAAGTGCTGGGATTACAGGTGGGCACCACGATGCCTGGCTTCTGCTATCATTTCTTGTTAATTCTAGCCACCTTGTTCTCTCTGATCTTTTACTTTGGTCTCTTAACTGAGGGAGTCTACTGGATTCTGCCTAAATTTCCCCTCGGTGTGTCCCAGGCCTGGAAACTCTCTCAAGGCAGTTAGCTGAGGCAATTATAGTAATTACTTCATCTATTTTTTGTTTCTCAGGGACTGTCTTTCATTATGTGATGTTCAGTGTGTTTAAATTCATTCTTTCATGTACTTTGCCTGCTTTTAATTTTTATTCCTGGTTTTTCAGGTAGGAGGGTAAAAATCAGTCACTCTTGCTCCATCTTATCCTGAAGTAAAAAAACATTTGACTTAGACTTTTTTTTTTTTTTAAATTCTCATCCAGAGAAAGCAATTGAGCTACGCCTGGCAAAAATTGACCATACTGCAATTCACCCACATTTACTTGACATGAAGATTGGACAAGGGAAGTATGAGCCAGGCTTTTTCCCTAAACTCCAATCTGATGTACTTTCTACTGGGCCAGCCAGCAACAAGTGAGTCAACCCCAGATATTACCTCCCCCAGTCTCAGGCACACTCATGAGGGTCGTTCAGTTTCTGAGCTGGAGATGGTATCCCCAAAAGAACCTCAGAATTTTCTAAAGTAAATATGGAGAAGACCCAGATTATATAGGGTTTTTACTTGTTTGAATGAGAAAATAGGTGACAGAGTATTGGTCAGTTCCTGTCTCCATTGTGCAAACTGTGATAGTTGTACATGCTTATGACCTGCAAAAAGCCAGGCTGGGTACGGGTTCAAATCATCCTGTGCCTGGATCTCATACAATAGCTAGCAGGCCTTGTTAAGTAAATAGTGGCTGGAATAATTGGATCCTGTACTGAAAGTAGGTAATTTAGCTGGATTGATCTTCTTTAGTTACCTTTAGAGATGAGTATATCAAAGCCCCAGGAGAGCTGAATGACTGTAGTTTCAAATCTGCATGTGAAGTTTTATAGTTGTTTCAAGACAGATATATCTGTGTTCCTTGGAGAGATCTGTCTCTTCTGTTAAGGCCCTGCTTTTTAAGCTGTACTTCTCCAGTGTATCTGAACTGTTACTGGTGACTTAGTGGTTTCCTGTGTTCAGCATTGGCCTCCTTAGACATTCAAGTTTTCTCCTGTTGAACTTACTCCCCGTCTCCCTAGTACTGGGGGTTGAAGTTAGAGCCTTTGCACTGAGCTATAGCCCCACCGCTTTTTTATTTTTTCTTTTGAGACAGGGTCTCCTAAGTTGCCCAGGCTGGGCCTGAAGTTGTGATCCTCCCAAAGTGCTAGGGTTACAAGCAGACAGCATCTTGCCCAGCAGTAGGATGTTCTTAATTGCGTTTTGATTCTTTCAGGTGGACGAAAAGGAATGCCCCTGCCCAGTGGAGGCGGAAAGACCGACAGAAGCAGCATACAGAACACCTACGTTTAGATAATGACCAGAGGGAGGTAAGAAACCTTAAGAATGACAAGAAGTGACCCTATTAGCATGTTACACACACCTCTTCTTTCCTTGGTCTCTGGTCTGCGTCATGTGTCCTAGCAATGACCTCTCCCCATAAAGAAGGGTTAATAGTAGGTCTGGTACTTGATATGTGATACTGGTTTTAGGGTTATAACAATTCAGAATGTAGGATGTTTAACAAGTGATAGGCAGCCATTGGCCATGGAGGTCCTCTTCACACTCACCCATGCAGATATGCCTTACCTCGAAGGTGGAATGAAAAACCTCGGAAGATGAGACTTTGAAACTTGGGAGAAATTCTTTTGAAATTAGTAAGGTTTTGTTGTTGTTTCATTTGTCTGATTTTGCAGTACTGGGGATTGAACTGAGGACCTTCACCTGAGCCTTTTTATCTTATTATTTTGAGACTGGGTCTCGCTAAGTTGCCTATGTAGGACTTGAGTTTGCGTTTGATCATTCTGCCTCAGAGTCCTGAATGCTGAGGTTACAGATGTGTACCCCCACACTGGCTGGCCTTTTGTTTTTGTGGTGTGGTAAGATAGGAGTTAATTTGTTAGAGTGAAAAGGAGGAAGAGTGAGCTTGGGTTAAAGCTGTGAATATCTGAATCTGAGAAGGTGGGGCTTTTTTCTGTATTTTAATTTAAAACAGGTAATCTTGAAGTTTTTTTCCCTTAGAAAAGAGAAAGGAAGGACATTATCAAGTGTTTTGGGACTGATCATTCTTGAATTTATTTACTGAATTCTCATTGCTTGCAACTGAGTTATTCTGCTCTTGTTTCTGTGGTAGTAAAGTTTCTAGCTCTGAACTGCAGGTTGGAGATAGTTCCTTATGTAGATGCAGAGTAGTTGTGAGAATAGGATTTTACCTTTAGAAGCCTATTTCAGGGGCCGGGGATGTGGCTCAGTGGCATAGTGTCTGCTTGACAATCGTGAGGTCCTGAGTTCAATCCCCAGTACCAAAAAAAAGAACAGCCCATTTTAGGAACTTTTCTTTTGGAGAAAAAACCCTATAATTTTCATTTTACACAGCGAAACCCCAGTAAACCACACTATTTTTATGTGTCTGTCACCTCATTGAGTAGGAAAACAATATGTTTTGCTATTGCTATTTTTATTAATTTTTTATTTTATTTTATTTTTTGGTACCGGGCATCAAACTTGGGACCTTGCCCTTTTGAGCCAGGTGCTGAAACCACTGAGCTAAATCCCCTGCCCTCCATTGCTATTTTTTTAATTTTTTGATACCAGGGATTGAACTCGGGACCTTGTGCTTGCAAAGCAGGTGCCAGAACCACTGAGCTAAATTCCCGGCCCTCCATTGCTATTTTTAAAAGGAATAAATTAAAACTGTAAGGTATGGCTATGAATTATTTTATTTTTATTTTTGCATGGTACTAGAAATTGAACCCAGGGTCTTCTCACTGAGCTTACCCCCTTCCCCCCCTTTTTTTAAATAAGGAAGAATCTTTTATTGGTACATTTTAGGTATACAATACAGTTACTTTCATCATTGGGATCTTGTACCTTTACATGATGTATCTTGGCTCTTAATTTTTCCCCACTCCCCTGCCCTCCCTTCAGCCCCTCCACCCCTCCCTATTTGCAAAGACTTTGTTTCCATTTATTTCTTACCTCATATTTTTTCCTTTCCCTTACCCCTCCCAAGCCCTTTTTATATTTGTTTTATTTTACAGACAGAGTCCTGTTAAGTTCCCCAATTTAGCAAGGGCTTGGACTTGTAATCCTCCTGCCTCAGCCTCCTAAGTACCCAGGATTACAGGTGTGTGCCACCACACCTGTCTGGTTATGATTTTTTTTTTTGGTACCTGGGATCGAAATCGTTCTTGCACTTGCGCAGCAGGCGGCGAAATCCCTGAGCTAAATCCCCGGCCCTGGTTATGAATTTTTAACTACTGATTACAAGATCCAGTTGTGCCTAGACTTGTGACAGTGACATAAAGGGTATTGGTACTGATGTTGTATTTATTTTATTTTATTTTGATACAAGGTCTCACTCTATAATTCAGGCTTGCTTTGAACTTGTGGCAATCCTCCTGCCTCAGCCTCCCGAGTGCTGGGATTACTGGCATGTACCACCACGCCCAGCACTGGTGTTCTAAAACTTCCCATGTCTTCCATTTCATCTCTCTGTTATTGTTTTTAGTAGTGTTTATTGAGCCCACTTTCTTGGTCAGAATCACAGAGGTCAGCACTTTGAAATATAAAGATGACAAGGAGGTAGCCTTGTCTCAGGGAATACCAGTTTATTAAGGGAACAAAGTCAGATACACAAATAATTTTAATGGGAGAATCCTGACGTGACAATATGAGGGGCAAACTCTTACAGGATCACTGGCGAGAGAAAGCAGAGATCAGTTCTACTTGGGTAATCAACAAACAGAACTATGTGGAGGAGGGGCCAGCATTTGTTTCATTTGTTCCTGCTGGCTTGAGCTGCTGGTCGTGTGTGCACGACTGGCCCATCCACCCACTGGTGGTTCACAGACCTGTTGTGAACTTGTTAATTCTTGCAGGATGATAGAATCTTCAGAGAGAAAGAAGAGTAATTCAAGTAGAGGAAATGGCAAGATTGAAAGCATGGTATGTCTTGTATAATGCAGGCTGAGAACAGAATATTTTGGAGGAGGGAGGTATATTAATAGCTGGCAAGTTAGGCAGGTAGCAGTGGTCCAAGTGCTAGGAATTGAACCCTAATCTTGAGAGTTGGTGGTAGGAGCAGATTAAGGAGTCAGAATATAGAATGGACAGAGTTGTGCTGCTGGAATAAATGTGTGGTAGGGAAAAGTACAGGGTAAAAGTGTTGGTCATGAATGTAGGATAGTGAGATGTCAGTGTGCAGTTAATTGTATTGATATCAGATAAACAACAGAAAATCAGCATATTGTAAAAGAGCCAGATATGCAGTTGTTTTGAGTATGTGGTCTTATCTTCTCAGGTTCTAATTTAGCAAGGTTAGAAAGAATAGATATCTTTTTTTTTTTTTGGTACCCAGGATCGAACTTGTGCTTGTGCAGCAGGCGGTGAAACCGCTGAACTAAATCCCCGGCCCAAGGATAGATATCTTTGATATGGGCAGAAGAGGTTAATTCTTCTCAGGTTGATGGAGAAAATTATTTTCTGAATGGTAATTTGATTAAATTTACACACTGAGCTATGAATGGATGCATACATACTATAGCTATGTATCTTTTGCTTTTTTTTTTTCTTTTTGGTGGTGCTGAAGATCAAACCCAGGACCTTGTGGATGCTCTGCCATTGAGCTACATTTCTAGCCTTGCTTCTTGTATCTTTAAGTAAAAGGTAATTATAGTATTCACAGAGTGCTCCACATTAACAAAAACAGAAATCATATTACCTGTTTTTCCCTTTGGTACAGGAATTATGTTTTAAACTTTTTGCTCCCAACTTTCTCTGAGCCCAGAAAGAGGCAGGTAAGAGATGGCGTGATAGTGCCCTCTTCAGGTACCCATCAGTACTGGTTTCCCCTGGTCTGTGTGCAAGGACAGTAAGGGTCTTTGATTTTTGTTTGATGTAGAAGTACATCCAGGAAGCCAGGAATATGGGCAGCACCATCCGCCAGCCCAAACTGTCCAACCTCTCTCCGTCAGTGATTGCTCAGACCAACTGGAAGTTTGTAGAGGGCCTGCTGAAGGAATGCCGCAACAAGGTAAGCTGTGGATGCTGCTGCGTGTGTGCTGTTTGCCTGGCAGCAGAAGGGAAACCATTGGCAGGCTCTTACCACTCCCTCTATATTTAGAAAATACTGGAAATAGGACAGTATTGATTTTAAGATCATGTTAACCTGGAATTAACTATATTTGTCTTAAATAAAATGTACCAGCAATTGAGAGCAAGCATGCTTTGCTTTCTTCTATAAACTTATTTTCTTGAAAACAGTTTTAAAATTTAGACATCTTATATAACTTGAAATCAGAATAGGGTCCACTGTGACTTGACTTCAATGAAGTCTTCATTGACTTCCACAGATTTAGTCTCACATACATGAGAAAATTTTTGCCTCTCTGTTTTAATCTGAGAGCAACGATCCCTTATGTCTAGAAACAGGTATTTATTAAGTGCCTCCTGTGTGCCAGGGCTGAGGATGTAGCTCAGTGGCGCCTTGCCTGCCTTGGAAGCACAAGGTCCTGAGTTTGATCCCTGGTACCAGAAACAAAAATGTGTTATTCAGTTGAAACTTAGGTGGTTTGGATGATTTTCTCTATTTACAAAGACAGTCATTAATAATGTTTTATTTATAAATTTAATTTCTTATAAATAAGATAAATAAGAGTCTACCGAGTCATATTACCATCATTTTTAGGGCAGTTCAGCTAACTTGGTCTCTGTTACATCCAGTTTCTCAATGAAACAAAAAGGTTTTCCTGTTTTTTCAGTTTGTAGGTGGTTCTCATTTGTAGGAGGAAATAAAATGTGCTTTTTCTTGTAGAAGAAATTTTTGCTCTTAAATTATTATGTCAGGATTGATATTTTAGAACTTCTGTCAGTCTACTCAGAGTCATTGATACCTGTGATTTTCTATACAGTGTTGTCTTTCCTGCTATCAAGAACACTGGTGATGCTACATTTCTTTTTTTTTTTTTTGAGACAGGGTTTCACTATATAGCCCAGGCTGGCCTTGAGCTTATGGTGATCCTCCTCCCTCAGCCTCTTGAGTGCTGGGATTATAGGTGAACACAACCATATCCAGCCTTACATTTCTTGGAAGAATGTTCTTCTGTTGTCTGACATTTGTGCTCAAGTTTTGGGGTACATGCTCAGGCAGTGACGGCTGCCTGTCTCCACTCCTGCCTAAATAATAGCTGTGAAAGACAGAATTTTCAGACATGTTACTGTGAGGAAATGTGCATCTTAGAGTTGAAGAAATACAGTAGGCAGTCTAACACCACCATGTGGAGCAGCAGAAAGGCTTATATTGTTGGAGGTGTAAATTGATATGATCACTGGAAAGCAATATACCATTTTGTAGTAATTCTTCTAATAATTATCTAGGAATTCTTCTGCTAGATATATTCCCTAAAGAAACCTTTGCGGGGTGTCCCAGGAGATATATGCAAGATATTTAGAGAAACATTCTTTATAATAGCAGTTTGTTTCCTAAACTGGGGAAAACCAAAGGCCAATCAGTAGGAGAATTAATAAATTGTGGTTTATTCATTCAGTGGAATGCTGTATGGCAGTGGAACTGTGTAACCGTTATACCCCTCTATTTGGATTAATTTCATAAACATAATACAGTTGAGTGAAAAGTAAATCACAAAAGAAAATATACAAGCAAAACTAAAACTGCCTAGGGATACAAATATATATGGTAATTATTACCTTGCTTTTCTGTAGTTTCATTGTATAAGATGTCACTTTTATTTTATTTTATTTTTTTGGTACCGGGCATCGAACTTGGGACTTTGTGCTTGTGAGGCAGGCAGCTGAACCACTGAGCTAGATCCTCGGCCCAAGATGTCACTTTTAACATGGGAATGTGATTTAAAGGGGGCACACAGGGTGCCTCAAAGGTATAGATGGATAATGTTTTATTTCTTTTTTTTTTTGGTACTGGGGATTGAACTCAGGTCCTTGCGCTTGCGCAGCAGGCGATGAAATGACTGAGCTAAATCCCCGGCCCCAACAGTGTTTTATTTCTTAACCTGAGTGTATACAACACTCTCTCTCCCTCTCTCTCTCTCTCTCTCTCTCTCTCTCTCTCTCTCTCTCTCTCTATATATATATATATATATATATGGAGTATGTATATATTTTATATCATGTACAGTAACACTGTACAATATATCAAAATATTAAGAATTGTTGCTTCTTCAAGCTGGTATCGGGGGTGATTTTTCTACTTGCTTTGTAGATTTTTATATGTCACAGATTTATATATAACTAAATTTTACTTAAGAACTTGAACTCAGATTCAGGCAGATTTGGGTTCAGAAGCCAGATCTGCTATTCTTTTGGTGTATGATTTTTGGGCAACTTAAACTTATGTTTTTTGGCTTCAGTTTCCGCATCAGTAAATTGAGAATGACAATAGTTATCTTTTAGGATTGTTAGGAGTCTTAAATGAGATAATGTAATACCTAGTGCAATGCCTGACAAATATTTCACAAAAACAGTGACATGTATTTCATATACAGCTTGTGTTCTTTTTATTACATTTTTTACTATAAGCATTTGAAGATGTTTATCTAAAAGTAAATTATCCTTGATTTTTCTTTTGGCAATTATTTCAGATATATTTCTAGATTATATGTATGTTTGAAGATTTATTTAGTAAGGTTGTTTAAACAGTAATAATGAGAGGATGTCAGAGATGAGTATGATCAAAGGTTCTTATAAAAATCTTTCATCTCGCTGGGGATTTAGCTCAGTGGTTCTGCCGCCTGCCTTGCAGGCACAAGGACCCGAGTTTGATCCCTGGTACCAAAAAAAAAAAAAAAATCTTTCATCTCATAAATATAAAATCTGAATCGCTTATGATGAAATCACTTGCCAAGGGTCAAAGGTGATTACTGTGTTCTCATCTCCTTCTTAACTAACCTTTAAAAGCATGCACTCCCCATAATCTAATCTACTTGGGTACAAAGTCCTCTGTTCCCAGGGCTTATTCATCTGGTCTCTCCCAGCCTAGCCGATGTCCTATGCAGGCTGCCACTGTGCTCCCATTGCATGCGGTCCTGCTCACTGTGGTTATCTATCTTACCAACTCATTCCTAGACCAAGAGGATGCTAGTGGAGAAGATGGGCCGTGAGGCTGTGGAGCTAGGGCATGGGGAAGTGAACATCACTGGCGTGGAAGAGAACACCTTGATTGCCAGCCTCTGTGACCTCCTGGAAAGGATCTGGAGTCATGGGCTTCAAGTGAAACAGGTAATGGATGTCTGGCCTTTCCTTGTTAAGCAAACTCATTCCTGGTTTCATGGACCACTCCTTGTACTCTTTTCTTCAATTGGCTGCCTTTGAAGAATGTCTGCAGTGCTCATAGAATGAGACTTGAAGTCACTGAACAAACAAATGTAATCCAAATGATTTTTTTTTTGTACCCGGGATCGAACTCTGGTCCTTGTGCTTGCAGAGCAGGCGGCAGAACCACTGAGCTAAATCCCTAGCCCCTGAATGATTTTTTAAAAAAATAAGCTTCATAAATCCGTGTTTGTCAGACTTTGAAAATGATGTCTTCCTTCCTGCAAGTGCAATTAAAAATTAGCATAACTTTGGCAGCTGGCCCTTGTCTGAAGATAGAACAGAGAGTGAGAACTGGAGCTTGGAAGGTACTAGGCCCCTTCACTAACTGTACATGGATAAAGGTCTGTCACTGACATTTTCTTTCTTTCTTTTTTTTTTTTTTGGTAAGAAGACGGTTTATCTATCTCAAGATTTGAGAGAAGTCCTTAAGTGTTTCATTTTTACCACTTAATACCCAGAAAATTTCCCTTCCTCCCTCCCTCCCTCCTTCCCTCCTTTCCTTCCTTATTTAGACAGGGTCTAGCTATGTAGTTCAGGCTGGCCTTGAATTCACTATGGAGCCCAGGCTGGCCTTAAACTCCTGACAGTCCTCCTGCCTCAGCCTCCCAAGTGCGTGCACCACCGCACCCAGATTTATATCTTCTCATTTAAATACAGTGTTCAGAATAGGCAAATTCATGATAGAAAGTAGACTAAAAGATCACTAGAGGCTTAGAATAAAGGAAGATTGGGTAGTGAGTGCAAATGTATATGGGATTTCTGTTGAAGGTGATGAAAATGTTCTAATATTAGATAGTGGTAATGGTTACCTCTGCAAATATACTAAAAATCAGATCTTGGCGGGAGGTACAGAAAATGGTACATTTTAAAGAATGAGTTTTATAGTAATGTGACTTATGTCTCAATAAAGCTGTTTTTTTTTTTTTTTTTTTAAAGCCAAACGAGATTGTACTGTAGTTAGCATTTTGTAACTTGCTTTTTTTGGTACTGGGGATTGAACTTGGGCCCTTGTGCTTGCACAGCAGACGGTGAAACCACTGAGCTAAATCCCTGGCTGTAACTTGCTTTTTTACACCCTTTTCTGTGTCTTAACCAAGTTTTTAGGTGATAGTACAGTGTTTAAGAGCTTAGACTATAAATCAAGTAGGCCTTGTTTTGAAATATAATTCCCATATAATAACATTAATAAAACTAAACAGAGTATGAGGTCTCTCTAAGCCCATTTTCTCATAGGTACAATGGAGTTTTAAAGGATTTGATAAAATAATGTAAAGACCTAAGCTAGTGGTGGCAAACCTGCTGCAGGGGACCGTTTGTATTATTGAAATCTCTAAAAGTTTCACCATCACTGCTCTAAGGCCAGAGCCTACTACCATATTTCCCTGAAAACAAGACCAGGTCTTATATTAATTTTTGCTCCAAAAGACACAAGAGGGCTTATTTTCAGGGAATATCTTTCCCCCTCTCCACATACAACAATCTAGATTTATTCATGTACAATAGTCTACATTTATTCATGTACAGCAATCTATATTTATTCACATATAGTCATGTCATCTTCTGGAACATCACCATAACTCTCCAACCCCTGAGTTCCAGCCTGAATTTCTTAGGACTCCATTTCCTATAGAACCATTGGCCCCAATCTCTCATGTCCAGCAGTAGCACTATCCTTAAATGAGCACTTCTTGTCCATGTGGCTGCTCATAGTGCATTGGCACACAGCCATCAGTGATTTTATCCCATGAATTCTTCACTCAAGCCACGACCTCTTGTAGGCCAGGCTTCACAAAGTTTCCATCAAATCAAGTATTAATTGCAGGGCTGGGGATGTAGCTCAGTGGTGCTGCACCTGCCTGGCAAGTGCATGATCCTGAGTTTGATCCCTGGTACGGGGGGGATGGTATTAACTGAAGACTTATGAGACACGAGTGTTAACAAAAATGATGTTAAGAATCAAGGTCCAGGGCCAGGGATTTAGCTCAGTGGTGCTGCTGTCCTGAGTTCAATCCCCAGTACCAAAAAAAAAAAAAAAAAAGAATGAAGGTCCATCACAAAAGTGATGAAAAATTGTAGGCACCAAAACTTAGAAAGTATTTATTTTACACGAGTGCATTTACTCAGCTACAACACACAATGTGTTGAATTATGAAGATTCAAAGAAGACCCAACCACGTCCATTTGTCATCAAATGCACACGTTATTTCTGGGTTGTGTCTACTTTGATTGGTCACTCAGCAGTAAGTCTTGAGTTCATCTCTTTACATAGGCATTTACCTCTCATCCAAAGGTGCCCACTTGGATATTTACAAATACTTAATTATAATTTGTTGTTATTTATTAAAGTCAATAATATTTGTATTGAATTATATATTAACATTATTATTTTATAATTCAGTACATCCATTGCATGTTGCAGTGGACATGCTAAATATATCCATCTGGTTCACTATCTTAACTAGGGCTTATTTTTGGAGTAGGGCTTACATTATGAGCATCCCCCCAAAAATCATGCTAGGATGTATTTTCTTACATCTTATTTTTGGGAAACTACAGTGTCTGGAAATTTCTCTGTAAATGTTTGTGGTTATTTTTTCTAAAATTTTGATTTGAATTACTATATTATGTAGAGGTCACACTTTAATCAGTCTTTTATCGGTCATTTGGGCTATTTCAGACCTTTCATTATTAAAAGACTGTGATTATGGAGTTTTTAAAATGTTAAAAATTATACATTTAATCTCTCAAATTTTGCGAGTCCTATAGTATAATACAATGTAATACACCTTGAATTGGGTCAGAAAGACTTGGCTTGGAATCCTAGCTCAACTGGAAGACTTTAAATAAATGTCTTACAATTTCTGAGCCTTGTCTTCTAAATACATGAAAGGCAGGTAGTTAGTAAAGCCCACCTTTCAGGGCTGGTGTGATAACTAGATGTAATAAAAATGAGAACCTGGGATGTGATGAGTATGTAACACACGACCACTTTTCTGGGTTTTGTTGTTTTTTTTTTTCTTTTGGTACTGGGGATTGAACTCAGGTCTTGTGAGGCAGGCGGTGGAACCACTAAGCTAAATCCCCAGCTCAGCAACCACTTTTATTATGCTAGGTCCTACTTGAAGAATTTCCTTTTCTCTGTAACAAGTGAGTAGAATATGCATAATCCTTTTACCATTTTTCTTAATATTCAGCAAGATTGGCACTATAGTTGAACTCTTTCAGATTTTTGACAAAATATATGACCCTAAAACTTTTTAATATTTACCATAAAAATCTTAGGGATAAGCCAGGTACAGTGGTATTTACCTGATCCCAGCACTTGAGAGGCTGAGGCAGGAAGATTGCTTGAGCCCAGAATGTGAGACCAGCCTTGGCAGTGTAGCAAGACCTTGTCTGAAAAAAAAAAAAAAATCTCTGGGGAGTTAGTGAAGTTTCTTTCTGCATTTTGAAAAATAGTACCATATCATTACATATTCCAGAACTATCCTCTGAGGGTTTGCAGCAGTATTCTTCAAAATTCTCACAGCATGGGGAATTTCTTTTTGCTCCATTGATCTTTCTCTCTCATTTTAGGTAGACAGGCAGCTGCTTTGGTGAGAAACTAGTGCAGAACAATTTACATGAAGTTCTATTTTGTTGAGTCCTGGATTAGCACTCCAAATGTGAAGCAGTGACACTCTCACTAGAGGACAGTGAGGGTCTGTGTTTTCTGGCAGGGCTTTTCTGGCCTCAGGGACAGTTGTGCAGCCAGAGGTTGACTCTGTGTTGGCTCCTGCCAACATGTTCTTTCACCTGTTTTGCTGGCTTGTGTGTAATCACCTTTCTCCTGCTGAAACATTCTTCAGCTGTGTTGCAGTCCAGTGGTCTCACCCTGATTGCTTGCTTTCTGTTGTGGACCCAGATTGTGACTAAATTCACTCTCAGTGTGATCTTACTGCTCCTATCCAGGGTACCTTACTGAGCAACACACTTATTTTCTGCTTAGAAAACAAAGAATGCAAATAGCAGTCCTGTATTTTCTTAGTAGCTAATGATCTCCTGTATTTTTTTAGTAGCTTTGACTGGTTGCATGCAGGGCTGCCTGCAGCAGGTTTTCATGAGAGCCTGTCTTCTTCACACTTTTTTCAGTGATGAGATGAGATTTCATCTCTAGTATGCTTTTCTGTCTGTTAGAGGTGAGATTTAGATTTTCATACTGGTTTTGTAACTGCTGTAATTTGGGGACTAGTATGTGAAAAGGCATTTCTCATCATCTCGTGCTTATGATATTCTTGGACAATCTGGTACTCTATATTGTGTGGCCAGGCCCCTAAATGGGCAGTCAGGCTGTATTGAGCCTTGCAATCCCCAGCAGCCCCTCTGCAAAAGAGGACAAAGAGTGGCCCCGCCCTCTGCCATTTTGCTGTTGCTCTTTCTCCTCACCACTGTGACTGCTGTGAGCCAGGGGCTTCCTCCTTCTGGCATAGTGGCCAGGCTTTGCTCTTCAGCATCATTGCACGTGAGGGGTCTCTGGTAGCCAGCTCATTTCATGTGTGTCACATTGAATGGACAGTTCTGTTAGGTTCTGCGAAGCTTAGTCTGTCTAGGTGGAGGGGATTCAGAGATGAGTAAGACAAAGTCCCTGCCCTTCCAGGAGCCTACTTTGTAATGGTTTTAGTAAATGGATGGATAAATGGATTTCTAGATGTTGAATTATTAAGTCAAAGAGCATGAATATTTTAAGCTCTTGAATTATCTTCCACATATATTAATATACTTCACTAGTATCAGTGCATGGGAGTCACACATCTCATTAAAGTTACTGAAAATTTGTTTTCAAATATTTACATATTGAATAAAATAGTATTTTCTAATTTTAATTTGTATATATTTTTATTATAATTGAAATTGTTGAGTTTTGTTTTAAACTGCATAAATCTTGTAGGAAACCCAAACATACAGCAGACTTACTTAACAGCTTGCTAATTTATAAATGAGGGTCCCCCCTCAATTCAAATGTTTGAATTTTTTTTCCAAAATAAATCCACTTGGTGAATAGTAACAAAATAGGTCTTTGCTATTCTCATAAGTCTTAAGACTTTAAATCTTCACATTCATCATAGGGCTTTAAATCTTCACATTCACCAATTTGCTCTTCTCTAAAGAAAATGGAGTAGAAGTAGCTATAGTAATTTGTAGGATTGTTGACAGCATTAATTAAAAGACTGTATTTTAACCATTTTACACGGTGGTTAATTAATAATAAGCCTTGAGTTTGGCATGGAGGTGCATACCTGTATTCCTAACACTGGGAGGTTGAGGATCACAGGTTTGACCTCAGCCTGGGCAACTTAGCAAAACCCTATCTCAAAATAAAAGATTAAAAAAAATAAGGGCTGGGGATGTAGCTTAGTGTGAAGGCCCTGGATCCAATCCCCAATACTATAAAACAAAATAAAAAACAGCAAGCCTTGAAACATTATAGCATCAATAGTATTACTTTTATTCAATACAGGGCTAAGTTTATAAAATTATAATACATCCTATTTCTAAACCAAACTTTTTTTTTTTTTGGTACTGGGGATCAAACTCGGGACCTTGCGCTTGTGCGGCAGGCTCCGGAACCACTGAGCTAAATCCCTGGCCCTAAACCAAACATTTTATTAACCACATAGAAATATTTACCATGAATCTGAAATAAATTTTTTTATCATTTAAAAAGTCATACTACATTGAAGGATCATTAGAAAGAGACGAAGCATCTGAGTGTGGTGGCATGTGCCTGTAGTCCCAGCTTCCTGGGATGGTGAGGCAGGAGGATTGAAAGTTCAAGGCCAGCCTGAGCAGTGTGAAGAACCCTTACCTCACAGACGATGGCAGTGGCAAAGACACATCCACTCAAGCAGAATGGAGCTTTTCAAACCAGCTCAACTACCTCTTTCTTCCAACCCTTTCATTCCATCTGGGCTGCAAGCCTATTGGAATGGTGCCACCTACAATCAGGATGGGTGTTCACCCCTCAGTTTGCTGGCCTACATTCCAGTCATCTCTAGAGACACCCCACAGACACGCCCAGACATGTGCGTTACCAATCCAGTCAAGCTGACAGTCATGATTAATGGCCACAGGTGGCCAGCTGGGAGCACTCACTGAGGGGTGAGTTGCTCCTTTATGTCAGACTTGTAAATGCTATTCAGATTTGTGCTTTGGCAAAATGACAAATTACTTTGTCTCAAATAGTTTAAATTGCACCTCTTACATTTCTAAATGGCAAGGTTCTTTTATATTGACTATAGTTTATCTCAGGCTTGCCATTAGGTATCAGCCCACCTTTCTACAGGCTTCCCTAGCTATACCGTTAATAGTAAATCCTCATCATAGTGATGAATTAGCCTCTCCAGCCTGCATTAAGGGAAGGGATGCCCTTACATATTTTAGGGAATTCAGAAGGTTTCATAGACTGGATATACATATGCTCTTCTATCCGGAAGCCCTCCTGCTGTGCCCAGGCCAACCTACAACCACCAGATCATTTAGAGATTGACAGGGTATTCGTCTTTTTCTCTTATCTTCTGGTCCCTTCCCAACCCCTCTTGGACAACTCTTTATTTATTTATTTATTTTTGGTACTGGGGAGTCGAACTCAGGACCTTGTGCTTTCGAGGCAGGTGGTGGAACCACTGAGCTAAATCCCCGGCCCAGACAACTCTTTCCTATTCTCAGTGGAGGACCATTCCTTTTTCTATTCCTTTCCAGTTTTTATGTTTCTCTAATATTTTAGTAAGGGTATATATTTATATATTGTGTGCCTGTGAGATTCAAACAAGAACAGTACAGATGCTTTTAGCAGTATTTATATGTTGAAAGCTTTGGCCTCTAAAATCCAAACTTATTTCTCACTCACACTGATTGCAGGGGAAATCAGCCTTATGGTCTCACCTGTTACATTATCAGGAAAACCGGCAGAAAAAACTCCCATCAGGAAGCCTCAGTAGCTCAGGTAAGATGATCCTGCACCACTGCAGAGAAGTCTCTCAATCCAGTCTCCCATCCCTCACTGGAGTGATCATCTACAGCAGATTGTTCAGGCCAGTAGATCTTTGCTCTACCATGTTTTCTGTTTGAAGCTCCCCGAGCATTCCAAATGTTTGGAGTTTGCTTTCATTCTGATATGCTTCTATATCCTTTTAATCATCATGATAGAAAAATAATAATCAAAAGGCCAGTCTTAGAATGAATTTGGGCTTTACCATGATGCTCCTGTCCTGTGTTTGGAGGGAGCTGTTTTTAGAGAGAGTTTTTCTCTGACACAAGCATTGAGATTACTGTATCTACCTTATGAGTCAAGTCATTGTCTTTGGAACTCAAGGGCCTGGTGTGAATTATCCTTTATGATGCCTTTCTGTTTCTAAATTAATAAAAATGTTCATTTGTAGGGACTTTAGAGATCATCTAGTCCAACCCTTTTATTCTATAAGAAGAAACTAGGGTCTAGATAGGAATTGAATTTATTTAAGATCATGAAGTAAATTATTTGAAGAAGCCAGATTAGTAGCGAGGTTCAGTGTCTCCTTGTCCATTGTTGGTTCAGTGTTTATTTGTTTGTTTGTTTTCTTCCCTTTTTCAGTACTGGGTTTAAACCTAGGGCTGTCACACTGAGCTACATTCCAACCCTTTTTATTTTATATTTTGAGACAGGGTCTTGCTAAATTGCCCAGGCTGGGCTCAAACTTGAGATCTTTCTGCCTCAGCCTCCCAGAGTGCTGGGATTATAGTCATGTTCCATTGTGCCTGACCTTCAATGTTCTTTATACCATCCTGTTGTGTCTCTTCCATGACAGTTTCCTTCTATCTTTTACCTCATGGCTGGATCTCCCCTTCATACTATCCTTTGTTGCCTCTTCTATGCCAGAGTTTGTTTACTTGGATATTCTTATCCTACTAGTAAAAAGTTAGTTAGTAAATGGATGTGAACTCTTTGCTTTGAACTAGTTGACCTTAGTATTGAATTTGGGCAGATAATTGGATGAAAACCAGGGACAAGAGTTCCCTATGGAGCCTTAGGAGGATTTTTTTTTGAGGGGGGGGTGTCTGCTTTCTGGATGTGAGAGCAGAATCTTCTCAAAAAAGTTATAGAAGTTATTGCTAAGGAATGAACTGTAGCCCAGAATTCTCAACAGCTTGGTGATGAAAATACTAATTGTGAACTATGGATCAGATGTAAGGACATGCAGGCATTGGAGCCTCTCAGCCTTCTGGAGGCCTGAGTGCTCTGGCACAGGTCCTTCACATTTTCCCTTGGCTCTTCTGGACATGAGTCTAGGACATGAGTAGCAGCTCCAAGCAGGATCACTGCTTCCATAGATTATGAACTCATGGTAGATAAGGAGCCAGGAGAGCTGTGTCCCAGTCCTGGCTTTGCCAGTTGGTGACCTAGGCAAAGGTGCTAACCTCTCTGAACCCTGCTTGGTTAAGTGGAGAAATTGTGCTATCTTCCTTGACCATCTTATAAATTGTTAGAGAATAAACAAGATAATATACATAAAATATAAAATATGCTTTCTAATGAGAATCTAATAAACATTTGTGAAATGATGCTTAAGTTGTTATCAATGTAACCAACTGTTTCCATGGAAACTTGTGATTTGAGTAGTTAGCTCTTTGGATTTTCAAATCTCTTTGGACATGACCACCTTTGCTGTTCTAGGAATACTTCTTGATTCAGAACGGAGGAAGTCTGATGCCAGCTCAGTCATGTCTCCCCTGAGGATCTCCTTGATTCAAGATATGAGGTCAGTCTGGGCTCATGTGTAATAAGACACTAAAATCCTCTTCACAGTTGTCACTTTGGTGTCCACTTTAGCTAACAGGATCTCAGGGGCTGTTATAGCATCACAGCTACCAGGAAGCCCTCCTTATTGTTCTCATGCTTCTTGATGCTTTTGTCAAGTTGTAGAAGTAGAAGTGAAGGAACATAGGAGAGTATCTCAAGGCTCTGGCTCTCAGAGTTACCCTCATTTTTTGAGGGCTGTATTGTCTTTATCCTTCAAATTGTGGTGAACTTGTATGGTAAAGCCACGCTGAAGCTCAGAATTTGGAGATGGACTCTTGTTGGGTGGTGTAGGGCTTCCTCACTAGGCTTCATTGACTTTACAGGTGATCTGTTGACAGTGAGTTCATCTCCCATCCATACTGCACTTCCCTTTTTTGGTTTCCTTTCAGGCATATCCAGAACATTGGGGAAATTAAGACTGATGTGGGCAAGGCCAGAGCATGGGTGCGACTGTCCATGGAGAAAAAATTACTTTCCAGACACCTGAAGCAGCTTCTGTCAGACCATGAGCTCACCAAGTAAGGCTACTCCACTTGGAGTAGAACTGGGCTTCCAGAAATGGTGGGGGAGATTGGAAACCCTGTGTGGGAAGGCGGAGTATTAAGTATGTCCTTGCAGCTACATTCAGCTAAACTCAACTGCACATGAAAGGTTTGCAGTATTTCCTCTTCTCTGTCTAGCTATAGAATACTTTCTTGTCAATCTGCATGCCTAAAACTAGGTAACAAAGCCAGCTGTGGTGATACATGCCTGTACTCCTAGCACTATGGGAGGCTGAGGCAGGAAGGTCACAATTGAACCCAGCCTGGGCAGCTTAGCAATTTAATAAGACCTTGTCTCAAAATAAAAAATTATAAAAGGGCTAGGGATATAGCTCAGTGTGAAGGCCCTCATTTCACTATCCAGTACTACCAAAAAAAAAAGAAAAAAGGGTAACAAGAAGTGATGAGGTCCTTTGTTCCTTCCTGTATTCAGGTGATATGTATGCTTCCTAAGCATAAACCATTTCCTCTGTTCCTGTCTCTTTCCTGCCCTAAGGAGTAAAGCTTGGAGAATTAAAAAGAAACTTCTGAGTTATTCCTTTATTTCTTTTGTTCTTTCCTAAATCCAGGGCTGCCCAAAGCAACTGATTCCTTGGTCTTCCTCGCTGGCCTGTGTCTCCCTAGAGCTTAGAGAGCTTTTAGATAGCACTTGTAGGCACCTTCTACCCAGAAAGAGAGAAAGAGACCAAGGCTTTCATACTCCCAGGAGCTACTACACTTGCAGTTCTCTTAATTTTTAAATGCCTTGCATTGTTTGTGTATCCTAGCTACTACAGGAGGAGGGGAAAGGAGGGTTTCACTCTTCTTGTCTTTTCAGTCTTTTTACTGTCTTTTCAGATACATGTTTGGCTCTTGCTTCATTAGCAGGCCTATTGAGCTTTTTAAAAAAAATTTCTTTAGGCATCCTTTCAAAGGTACTGTTTATTATGTGACTTCCCTATGGATGATTAAGTAGAGGAATGGACTTTGGGGGAAATTTTGTATAAGCTAATTGACCTAATGATCTGATTTTATCCCAAGTAAAATAGAATTTTTAGATTGTGTATTATATATGTGAACCACAGCAAGAAACCAGGTTTAAAGTCTTGGTAAAAATTAGAGAGCTCACCTGATTAGTTAGGAAATAGCAATTCTGAAGGTGGTTTACTTTGATTCCCTAAAGTGATGAAGTTTAGGAATAAAATCTGAAGATTGAGAGGACAACTGAAAGAGAACAAGTGAACATGGTAGCCCAGAGTTTGGAAGGGATACATTTGCATACCAGATTCCAGAGGGCATGAATGTGTCCTGAGAAAATCTGTCATTGTACCTGTGCAGGCATCAGGGTCTGACAGGATAGAAGTCATTCCTGGGGGGCCAGTGTGAATGTCATCTGTCAGGAGAGGCTGCAGTCAGCAGGTGGACGGGCTGCGAGGCAGGTAGAAGGGGTTAACACAAGAACTTCACGAAGGTCAGGACATGGCTCGGTATAGGGCATATGAATTTAAAGGCCTTGGCAACAGCAAATGAAGCACAGACCTTGGTGAGGAAGCTAATCTTGGTTAAGACTGTAGCCCTGTTGGAAGAGATAAGCTCAGTTTATTTACTACATAGTTTCTTCTCAACTGATATTCTGACCCCTGTGCTACTCCAGTGAGTGGGAAATGAGAGTTTTGCTTCTGTAGATTGCAGTTTGAGTGGAGTACAGTATAGGAAAGAGAAAGAGGACTCCTTCAAGTATTACTTTGTTTTGTGTTGCTGTAGAATGCTGGGTACTTTATAAAGAAAAGTTTCTTTAGCTCACAGTCTGGGAAGATGAAAGTACAGGATCAGGTGGCTTCATCTCTTTGGTCTCTAGTGAGGGCTTTCTTGGCTGTGTTATAGCATAGTGGAGAATTGCAAAAGGAAATAGCCACATATAGAAGGGACACAGTGTACGAGGTAGCCTTATTTTATAACAACCCGTGCTCATGAGAACTCACTCCATGAGACCAGCATTAATCTCTTCTGGGGGTGATGCCTCATGATCTGATTATCTTTCAATTAGGCTCTACCTCTCAAAGATTCTGTCACCTCAGCATTGCCACAGTGGGGACCAAGCTTCCAGTATCTGAACCTGTAGGGGACACACTCAAATCGTAGCAGCCTCTGTCCTATATTCTCTCATCTTTCTCCCTAGTTTGCTTAGAACTCAGCCCTGTCATTACCATTCATTCTTTTCAGGATGTCTTCAGCTCTTTCTTTCTTTCTTTCTTTTTTTTTTTTTTTTTGCCTTTGGCCCTTTCTTGTCTATACTTCTGTTTGACCCTAGTCATCCCTGACCTCTCACCCTCAATCAACTCTTTGGGGCCTAGTCAAAAGTTTTCTTTGCCAGCTTTTTCTTAGATTTCCCAGCAATGTGGTCCCTTCCTCCTCCAGACATGCATAACATTTGTTATAGTATTGTTTTACCACTGATATGCCGTAATTGTCAGCTTGCTTGGTGCTTATTAAAATGTGATTTTTTTTGAGGGGATGAACCATGTACCTTTTCTGGTGCTGAGTATGTTGCCTAGAGCTTAGTAAGTATTCAGCCAGTGCACATAAAATGTGTGCATAGCTGTACAGATAGGAGGAGGAGAATAGCCTTTGGAGAATATATCTTTTTTTTTTTTTTTTGGTACCAGGGATCGAAGTCAGGACCTTCCACTTGCGAGGTAGGCAGAGGAACCACTGAGCTAAATCCCCAGCCCTGGGGAATGTATCTTTTTTTTTTCCCTTTGGTACCAGTGACTGAACTCAGAACCTTGTGCTTGCGAGGCAGGCACCAGAACCGCTGAGCTAAATCCCTGGCCCCAAGAATATATCTTGATAGAATGTTCCTAAGTCTCTGGGACTTGCTGCTAGCTCCTAAGACTGTCTCCAGCTTGGAGATGGGTTAAGGTGAGGTAGGGTAAGGGGGCCAGATATTCATGGGATTCAATGAACTACATATTATAAAGGAACAAATTAGGTAGCTCCTGTATTGGGAGCCCAAACTCTTTTTCCTTGACCTTTCTGCAATGACTAATACATGTAGTGTCCCCTTTATCTTGTAACTGACAGTGTATGGCTGCCATGACCTGTTCCCATCCTGTTCCTTTTATTCTCTTATTCTTTTGGGATGTTGGTTTTCACAGCCCTCCAACTTCTGCATGCATTCCTTTTCTTTGTCACTTTTCCCTACCGCCTGTGATCTCACCCATTCTCATGACTCTTGTCACCTCTTAGCAGGTGGCTCCTGCTTCTTAAGCTTCCAGCTCTGATGATTCTTCTGAGCTGCATTCCTGGATTTATTTCCACTTAGATGTCTTAGCTGTAGCTCAGAGAGAACAAAAGCAAGTTCCATAGTGAGTTGACCAAAACTGCCTCTCTCTTCAGTTTTGTTAATGTCATCAGTGTTCACTCTAGACATCCTTCTTCCACTCCTTCTCACCTACATTGCAAATTTGGAGTCAGTTTTGGCTTTTTGCTTTGTTTTACTGCTCATATACAGATTTTCAGTCTTTAGCTTCTGCTTCACATGGCTCCTTCCTTTATTTTTTTCCTGCACTGCTTTATTTATTTTTGTAATTTAAAAATGTATTTTAATTCACTTAATTTGCTGAACATCACAGCCTAACAGCATGACACATGGAAGTGAGGTTGTGCTCTCTCGCTGCGGTGGTGACTGCATAGCTCACTCCAAGCTCTGGGCTGCTCTTCTCCAGCGTCATGAGAGGCGCTGCCTTCTTTTAGTCTTTTTTCTCTTTTCACTCTTCACCTACACTAACTTTAAATTTCCTGGAATGGATCTGGGCTTTCCTTTTATTTCTAAACAGGGTTTTCCCTTTATTTCTAGGCAGGGTAGATTTCAAAACCTGTTAGTTAACAGAGGAAATTGTAGTCATTAGCCTAAAAACTTGGGGCCTTACTTCATTTGATACTAGTCTAACTTTTCCATTTCATTGCTAGCTGGGTATTTTCCTGAACCCTCAATCCTAGCCAAACTAGTTTCCACACTGGTCCTTCATCCTGTAAAACACCAGTCTAAATTTGTGCTATCCTTCAGACCCCTCTTATTCTAAAACACCTTCTGGGACTTTTTTTTTTTTTTTTGGTTCTTGGGACCTTGCATTTGTGAGGCAGGCGGCAGAACCACTGAGCTAAATCCCCAGCCCCCCTTCTAGAACTATTAAAGCTCATGGTTTTTAAATTCCCAGAAAGAGCCTATCATTTGGCAACTCATTATGGCCAGTCTTATACCATGATCTTTACCCAATTTATTCACTTAGACTGTAATTTGAGGCTCAGCACTTCCCTCTCCAACATCTGTACTTAATGGCCTCGGTTAGTAAATTACCGGTTAAAGGTACCTTGTGAGCCTGTCAAGGTTCACCCTCACAGATCTCTTGACTCCCGTATTCTCTGGTCATGGTGATTGTAATCTGTTTGGTAATCAGGACATTTGTCTCTGCATGTGTGTGTGTGTGTTGTATTTCTTTTTGATGAGGGCCTGCACATTTGGCTGTTAGTGTCTTTATTTGGGGAAGATAATCAGTGCTGTACAGTTGCAGAAGAGGGGTTGCCTTTTGAAGAATGTGCACTGGAGATGAAAGGAGAAAGCTTGAAAAGAGGGGAAGGATATGATCTGCACAGCTTTTCCTTGACCCGTGACCTGGATCGGAGGCATAAGCAGAAGCCTGCCTGTCATTGCCTCAGAAACTGCCTGGGCCTTTCATCCATATTCAGAGCAGTGTTTGTGACTTGTGGCTCTTGGGTCTGCTGAGGGTTTGAGAGTAGGCCTGGTAACGTATTGTGATCACAGATCCCTTGCCATTGCTGCTGACATTCTGTACATTGTGACAGCCTAACTGTACCATCCATGATGGAATTTCATCTGAGCCCTTAGTTTAGGAAAAGAGGTTCCACGATCTGTCACACTTAACATTAAAGTAGTGTCAGCCTTGGGCACAGGCAGGGTCTGATTTTTGTTGTTCCTGCCTAGGCTTCACACGTTCCTGCAGCCTTGAATCACTGTTGGTGCACGCATGACTGTCCCAGTGGGAAGGTTGTACCTCTGGTACAAACATATCTAATCACTTTTATCAGTATTTTTACTAATAAAAAGCTGCCTAATGGGACAGTCATGCATGTACCACCGGTGGTTCAAGCCACCAGCAGCAAGATATATGAATTAGGGCCGGGGATTTAGCTCAGTGGTTCTGGCGCCTGCCTTGCAAGCTCAAGGACCAGAGTTTGATCCCCAGTACCCCCCCCCCCCCCAAAAGCATATGAATTATGGCCTCATTGTGAACGTGTTAAGCTGCTTTCTTTCTGTCCCAGAGCGACCATGAGGAACTTGAGACTTGATATCTTATGCTTCTAGAACTCTCTGCTTCTAGAACTGGGTAATTGTAGCTTCTTTCCCCTCCTTTTGGCTGAGGACTAATGTGTTGCCTCCACTCCTACAGAAAGTTGTACAAGCGCTATGCCTTCCTGCGCTGTGATGATGAGAAGGAGCAATTCCTCTATCACCTGCTCTCTTTTAATGCCGTTGATTACTTCTGCTTCACCAATGTCTTCACAACGATCTGTGAGTAGCCATGTGCTCCCCATTGGCCTGCTCAAGGCCACCTTGGTGAACCTGCCACAGGCTTGCTCACTGTCCCCTTTTTAACACATTCCCATAGGCTTCAACCATCAGAGGTACATGCATGACTGTTCCATGGAGTAGTTTGTACCACCCGATGGCACTGTACTATGCCACCCAGTGGGACAGTCATGCGTGTACCACTGGTTATTCAGCGCCATCCAGCAGTGAAACATATGAATTACAGCCCATCCTGAACATGTTAAGGAAAGAAGATTATGCCTTGCACTTTCTGTCTGCCTTTTGCTTCTGTAGGGAGAGGCAAGAAGGAGCAGCTCCTTCCTTGGAGGTTGTATTTTCCCTGAAGCTTTTTGTTCTTATCTAAACCGAGAAGCACAATCCTTTTGGCCATCATATGGTTGGTGCTGTCCTGGGCACTGCCCTGGAAGCCTCAGGTGATGAAAGTGGAGTGGGGCAGGGTAGGGAGGGCAAGTTACTTCCCTCCCTGCTTGTCTATAAAGAGTCTCTTTTGGCCTGAGAGGTCACTTGGCACAGATTTTGGAGCAGGCCTAAGGGAGAAAGATCTCTTCTTGAAGTAGAAAAAACTCAAGGCAGCAGCAGGTTCCAGACTGGCTCTGTCCCTGACTCATGATGTATCTGTGAGCAGAGTCCACCCCTGCTGTGGGCCTCAGTCTCCATATTGACAGAGTGAGAAAGGGAGTTCAGTATGGTCCCAGGCCTCCTTGTTCTCTAATGCCAGGATTCTTTAGTGGGTGGGGTAGTCTCAAATTGCCCATTGGCTAGTTCTGCCCAGTAGCCAGCCATTCTGTTGCCTGAACTGCATGCTCTTGTTTTTGTCTGACACCCATTTTCCCTCTCAGAGATCAGAGCTGTGGCTTAGCAGAAGTAGCATCAAAATACCTGGGCATAATGTTTCCCTCTCTGTGCTGTGAAAAAACGATACAGTATTTGTAGGGCCTCTCCTAAGATTGTTACTAGGGTGCATGAGATGAGAGGTTGAAAAGTGCTTTAAAACACAGCTCAATGTGATGTCAGGAGTTGCTAATATAGTTTTAAAAAGATTCACTTAGTTCTAACCCATAGATGGGCTTGAGTTTTTTTTTTTTTTTGTACTGGGGATTGAACTCAGGACCTTGCACTTGTGAGGCAGGTGTCAGCACCACTGAGCTAAATCCCTGGTGGGCTTGAGTTTTTGATGTTTGGGTGTTGACCCTTGGAGGAGTGAGGTCGAGAGGGGATTGGCTAGCACTCTATACCATCCAGGGCTGGGCCTGCTGGAGCTGGTCCAGCAGAAGCTGCAGCCATGCCAGTCTGCTGGGCAGGCCAGGGCCCCTCAGGTGTGGGAGAGGTTCCTCATCCCCCACAATGCCTTTTGTGGCTTTCATCAAACAGTGATCCCATACCATATTCTCATCGTACCAAGCAAGAAGCTGGGGGGCTCCATGTTCACGGCCAACCCATGGATCTGTATCTCGGGAGAGCTCGGTGAAACACAGATCCTGCAGATTCCCAGGAACGTGCTAGAGATGACCTTTGAGGTGGGTATTATCTGTGGTCCATAACCCCAGTTCTATGGGGATCTGAGTTGCTACAGCTGCTTTGGGGAATTTTCTGTAGGGATTTATGGAGACCTTGCTCTGCAGAGTGTTATGTGTCAGAGTGTTGACTTGTCCTGAGATGATCTGAGCCTGGAGCCAATGGTTGACCTCAAGGAAGAGGAGCCTGCCTTTCCCACCCGTCTCTGGTTGGAAACCATTTATTTATCTGGGCTTGCATACCTCCCTGTGCTTGGTGTATTGAGAAATCCCAGCGGTCTTTCAGCTGTTGAGCCCAAATGTTCCCTGAGATCTCAGAACCCATATCCAGAGCCTCCTGCACCCAGGCCATATTCTTTTGAGTAGCAGATCTTCTTTCTAAACCATACACTGCTTGGGAGATAGTCCTGAACTGCCAGGCCTGGCAGTAGTAGAGCTCTGAGCTCTCCCCCTGCAGATGCTGAGGTTCCAGATGGCAGGCAGTCAGTCAGATTTATGCCTCTGAGGATTGCCATTCTTTCCTGTTTTCCTGACCTGCCCTGTCCTTTGTGTTCTCTCACAGTGCCAGAACTTGGGGAAGCTTACTACTGTCCAGATTGGCCATGATAACTCTGGGCTGTATGCCAAATGGCTGGTGGAGTATGTGATGGTCAGGAATGAGATCACAGGACATACCTATAAGTAAGTGTTCCCTCCAATGTGCCCTGCAGTTGTGGAGCAAGATGTACCACCAGGGGCTGTCTTTGAGGCTTAAGGATGTGCATTCTCAAGGATCCTCTTTGAAATTATGATAGGGTGAGGTAACTTCCTGTTGGCTCTCTTCATGCACTAGAAAAGAAACAAGGAGAGTTTCAAAGTGAAGATGGATAGTATTGCTATGCTTAGGTCTCAGGCGATGCATGCCATTTAGGTGGCTTCTCTGATGATACGTGGTGGGATGAACAGGGCCTCAAAAGAATCCCAGGTTGGTTTCGTAGTCTCTCTTTGGGGATTAGCTTTGTTTATGTCTCTTGTTGAGTAGCAAAGGGGGAAAGACATTGGAGGAACTGGAAGCTCTGAAGGGCCTTTGCCTGCCTTTAGGTTCCCATGTGGCCGGTGGTTGGGGAAGGGCATGGATGATGGCAGCCTGGAGCGGGTTCTAGTTGGGGAGCTGCTCATATGCCTGCCTGAGGTGGATGAGAGGCCATGCCGGACCCCGCCACTGCAGCAGTCCCCCAGCGTCATCCGGAGGCTTGTTACTATCTCACCCAACAACAAGCCAAGTAAGTGGGGGAAGGGGAGGGGCCCTTATGCCACCCAGCCTGGGGATGCACAGATCTCTGGGAGCCCTCATCCCAGCCTATACAACTGCCCGAGGAACCACCTCTGCTGACAAACCTGTCTGAGGGATTTGGCACCCTCCCCTTAGGGATCAGAGATAGTATGCAGCACTCTCCTCAGAGGCCTTGAAGGAGAAGGGAAAGCTCATGTAGCCCAGGCTGGGTGCTCTTAATATTTTTGCGTGATCCTGTAGAGGAGAGGCCTACTTTCTAGCCTTCTTCATCCTGATTCACAGGCTTTGCAGTCAAGTCTCAGTCATCTATTGGTTGTCAAAAATTCTGGGGTAAAATGGAAATAAATTTTACCAGCATTTCTTAGAACTCTGAGTATTAGCTTTGGCTTTCCCTCCAACATTTTGGGAAGGGCTAATTCAACAAAGTTGGGTGGGTAAAAGTCTCTGCTTCCTGGGGTCTAGCTGTCCTGTGTGTCCCCTGGGCCTTCTACCCTGTGTCCTCATTTCCTACTCAGTCAGCTAAGCATTCCAAGATTGGTGAGGATGTCTGCTTGATTTTTTTTTTTTTTTTTTTTTTTTGGCACTGGGGATCGAACTCAGGACCTTGTGCTTGCAAGGCAGGCGCTGGAACCACTGAGCTAAATCCCTGGCCCAATCTGCTTGATTTTTATTAGAGCTGAACACTGGGCAGATCCAGGAGTCCATTGGGGAGGCAGTCAATGGCATTGTGAAGCACTTCCATAAGCCTGAGAAAGAGGTGAGCCTTCCTGCCCTCCAACCTAGGCCTTAGGTTGAATAAAAAGGAGTCATCTTGATTTTGCACTTTTCTTCCTGGGCTCTCTAGGTCCATGTGCTGTGGACAGCCCAGAGTCTGGTAGAATGTGTACCTCAGCTAGTTGGGGGTAGAGCCGACCCCTTCCTTTGGGGCCCTTGTCCCTGGTTGCTCTGTTTTCTTCCACACTGATGACACAGTGGGGTCTATAGCATCCCCTGGTGAACAGTGCTGATTCCTTTCTGCCTCTAGACTTGCCTGGGTCTCTGCAAACAGTGGCTATACTGGCTTTGATTCTTCCTGGTGGGGAGTCTCCTTGTGTGCCACCCAGATCCATCATCTGTTCCTTAACCATTCCCTTGCAGGTGTTTATTGAGAGCTGCTTTGAGCCAGAGTATACTGTGCCAAGTGCTGGGGGAACAGGGATGATCCTTGCAGTCTTTTGCCCCTGCCGACTCTGGGCTGTGGATTTGGGGATGTGGTGATGGGAGGCAGTTCAACTGAGACCAGCATGTTATTCACCCTTTTCTTTACCTAGCGAGGCAGTCTGACGCTGTTGCTTTGTGGAGAGTGTGGGCTTGTCTCAGCACTGGAACAGGCTTTCCAGCATGGATTTAAATCACCCCGGCTCTTCAAAAATGTTTTCATTTGGGATTTCTTGGGTGAGTTGGGCTAGGGTGTGAAGGTGGGGAAAAAAATATGTGTTGGGGGGGTCACCAGCATGGCATGGATGCTGACCACTGGGGTCTGGGTACAGAATCTTGGATTTGTTGTTTGTCCTGGTTTTCCTTGCTGGGAATGATAGGACCCCTCTTCCCCCCTCTTCAGGGAACCTTTACCTCCTGAGAACTGGGTGGAGAAGATTCTTTCTACTCTTATGTAGTGTGGGGTTAATCCTGAGTCTCACACTTTCACTTTGTAGATCCAAAAGGTCAGTTGAGAGTAGTGGAGCCCAAGCTATGTGTTTGGTGTCCACTCAGAGAATTTTCATGGAAGATGCTATCCCCAGGGCTGCTTCTGTCTTCAGACTAGGGAAAAGACCATCTTTATATTAAAGACCACATAAGTAAATTTATGATCAGTGATTTCTGAGCATTCATGTTATTCTTAGGAAGTTGTCTGCATGGACTTGAAGAGGTTTGCAGAACAGACAGGTGGCTTTTATAAGCCTTTGTCACTGGCAAGCTTTTCTATTCTTCACAGAAAAAGCACAAACCTATTATGAGACATTGGAGCAGAATGAAGTAGTCCCTGAGGAAAACTGGCATACAAGAGCCCGGAACTTCTGCCGATTTGTCACTGCAATCAATAACACTCCTCGGAACATCGGCAAGGACGGCAAGTTTCAGATGCTGGTGTGCTTGGGAGCCAGGTACTGGAGCTCCAGGGCCCAGGGGACATGCCAGCCAGGGTTGGAGGTGGCGCCAGAGTTTAATGTCATGGTGGGTGGCAGTGGATAGTGTTCAGGGAGCCTTGGGCAGGGGATGCCTTGAAGGGCTTCCTACAGGCCATTAATTTCTGTTGTGTCCCCTGTATGGGTTGGAATCTGTTAGGGTAGAATGTGTGTAACTGGCAGAGGTCGTATTTTCATGGGTAGGTTCATAATCACCCCAAGCTGGGGAAATTGGAAGCAAAATATATATGTATTTATTCCTTCAGTAAACATTTGAATGTACCAGGCCTTATCCAGAGTGGTAGGAAGAGGACTGAATAAAACATGGTCCCTGCCATTTAGAAGTTTATTTGTTCTAATTTTAAAAGGCAGAAAATTGTGAGAATCCCCCAAAGAAGTACCCACTCATTGAGGTCGGGGATTTAGCTCAAGGTCCTGAGTTCGATCCCCAGTACCAAAAAAAAGAAGTACCCACTCATAAGATATTCTGAAAAGTTTTGCCTCCTGCCTGCAGGCACAAGGTCCCAAGTTTGATCCCCGGTACTAAAAAAAAAAGATATGCTGAAAACATAAAGGAGAAAGATCAGAGAGGGCTTCAGAGAGGAGACAATATTTGGAGATGAGCCTTTAGTGGGAAGAAGAAACAGTTAGAATGTGGGAAGGGCAGTGATAGGAAAAGTTGGAAAGTTGGGGGTCCTGAGGACCCGGGACAGAGAAAGATCTCTCCTATATTAGGACAGTATTATTTAATCAAGGGGCTGAAATAATATGAATTTGATATAGGTGGTGTGCTGTGGAGTGGGAAGGATTGTGAGGGGCTTTTCCACTGTGCCAGGTGAGTGAGCATGAAGCCCAAATAAACTTGAGGCAGTAGTTTATTCAGGACATATAAAGGAGAAAGGTGGCATAAGGTTAAAAATAGACTAATCTAGGCACCATTTGGAAGGCTAAGGCAGGATGGCTTGAGCCCAGGAGTTTGAGGCCAGCCAAGGCAACATAACAAGACCCTAGATCAAAACTAACAAATACACAGACTCTAGAGCCAGATTTGCTGGTTCACATCTCAGGTTGGTCACTTACTAGTATGTGACCTTTGACAAGCTGTTTTAATTTTTTTTTTAAGCTGTTTAATTTTGTACCTCAGTTTCTCCATTTATGACGTAGAGATAATGATGGCACCTACCTCGTAGCCTAGGGCTGTCATGAAGGTTAAATCTCATAACTGCTTATTCCCGGTGGTGGGAGGAGAGACTGGTGGCAGGTGGAGTAGTTAGTGCTCACTGCAGCCTGGGTGAGGCTGAGTTGGTGTCCCAGGCCTGGGTAGCTCCCAGAGGGAGGCAAGCTGTGGTAGGGAGGGGAAAGGGGACTGTGGGAGCTGTCAGCTTCTCCAGCTTCAGACTTAGTTCATATCTCCCCTCTGACCTTGCATTGTCTCTCTTTCTTTTCCCTTGCCTCTCTTACTGGCCTGGATCACGTCTGCCCTGTCAGAGATCACCTGTTGCACCATTGGATAGCCCTGCTGGCCGACTGTCCCATCACCGCACATATGTATGAGGATGTGGCGCTCATCAAAGACCACACACTTGTCAATTCCTTGATCCGTGTACTGCAGACACTGCAGGAGTTCAACATCACGCTAGAGACTTCCCTCATCAAGGGTATCGACATCTGACCTCTCAGCACCAGCCAGCGGCAAGACCCAGAAAGACTCTCCCTGCAGCTCCACTCTTCTTCCCAAAGGGACCCAAGCGAGATGTGCAGGGAATGGAGAGGAGATGTACACTCATTGTAAAAAGAAAACTAGAGGATTTTTGGAAAAAATAATCTATTTTAGAGTTTATTTGCCGATTTGCTTTTTACACACTTTCATGTGAAAGAGTGATAGGGAGAGGGAGCGAGGTTGGTGCTGCTTATTTTGAAGCTGGTGCCCTCCCTCGCATGGCCACGCACTGGGAGCCTGCAGCCTCCTGGACTGAGACTGCGCGCGGGGCTATTCTGCTTCCTTGCCCTGTCGTGTTGATGAGGCCATTCCACATCGTTTTTAAACTGATGTTTTCTATATTAACATTATGGATATTTGGCTTTCATGGGCCACACACAGGTGTGCTGAGCGGGAAGCCCCATGCTCCAATCAAGGGATTTTTAGTAGTGCCTCTAAGCAAGCACTGAGGAGTCAGCCCCATGTCATGTTTTTTGGGTGTTTTGTCTTGTATTTTTGGTCAGTATTATTTGGGAAGGAGACATGCCAGGACGTGTCACAATGCTGTCACCGTGCAGAAAGGCACATTTCCTCTTGGCACACAGTTGCACAGAAGTAAACATAAGCTTATTTAACAGATTTTCTTTTCTTTTTTCTTACACTTTATTTATTTAATCCTCTATTATGTGTTTTAAGTGTTTCTTTTTCTTTTTTTAAGGAAAGGAAAAGCTTGTCACAATCTAACTGGCTATGTTATTACTGTTAAATTTATGTTGTTTTGCAACTTAGAAACCAGCTACAGTATGGCCCACTTAATAAAACACCTGAAACAAAGCTGTACTGTATGGGTCAGTGACTTCTGTGGGGGGTTTGTAATTAGTTGGTGGTGGAGGGTGCAGCTTGGTCTGCCTGAGAGAGCTGCACTGTGCATCGCCTCGCCACTGACAGCTGAGGGGTGTGGACTGCCCACGATGCCCTGCACGCCTGGGGGCTCCTCGGTTCTTTCCCCTGCAGGGCCAGGAGCTCTCATAGCTGGTAAGTGGCTAATTGAGAGGGATGTACATAAGGGTTATTTTCCTACTCCATGGGAGAGACTGAGGAACAGAGGGAAAAGACCAGGCCAGGGTTGCAAAGATTGTCACTTGGCTGAGATAGGATGGGCCATTTCTTGACAGGATAAGGGAGACAGCCTGTTGGAACATAGGACACAGAGGACCCTATCTGCCCTCAAAGAGAAAAAGCCCTTTCTTGGGAGAATGGATTGCTCTTTCAGGAATGGCAAGGCAGAGAGTTTTATGAAGTCTTCCCAAACTCCCTGGACAGTCATTACCTCATTGTAGTCCTGTAATTTCTTGGATGCTGGGACCTCCTCTCTGCCTACTTCATGCTGGGCTGCCCCCTGGACCATGAGTTCCTACAGGGCCGAGAGAACCCCTTCTCCGTCTCTGTCTCTGTGGCTGGTGGGTGGTGAGGGTCCACTGAAAGCTTTTGAAAGGGATGAAGAAAGGGAGGCAGGAGAGCTGCAGTGCAGCATCCTGCCAGCAGGAGGCATGAGCAGGCTGCACTGCACCCAGCTACCTGAAGGCCACCGAGTCAAAGGCGAGGGGAGAATGGGCTGTGCCTCTGGGCCAGGAAGAGAGGATTCCTGGCCAGGAAAGAAGGCAGTGTGAGACTCAGCTGTATGTGTGCATATTGGAGGCCTAGGCCCAGACTTACCTTAAGCTAGGAGTTTTACACACCTGTCTCTTTCTCTCACAACTCTATAAGGCAGGTGTCGATTACCCTAGGTTTGTAGGTGAGGAAATTGAGGCTCAGAGAAGTTCTTACTTGCCCAAGCCACACAACTTTTAAGTATTTTGTTTGTTTTTTTGTGAAACAGGGTCATGTTATGTACTTCAGGCTGGCCTTGAACTTGCAGTGATCTCTTGCCTCAGCCTCCAAAATGCTGGGAATACAGGTGTACACCACCACACTCTGCACAACTCTTAAGTATTTTGCAGTTTCCAAACTTGTGCTTTTCTGTTGACAATGACTCCCTAATTTGATTCAGATCTCTGCTCAGCTGTCTTCAGAGAGACCTGTCCTAACCACTCAAAAAGACTGACTGGTTCCATCAGTCACTTTTTATCCCTTTATTCTCTTCTATTTTTCTTTCTAATACCTGCAGAAATCACACTGTTTATTCTAAAAGCAAGCCTTAGAAACGTGAGACTTGGTCCACTTTGTTCTTTGAATAGTATCTGACACATGATAGGTGCCTAGTGTTTAGAGTAAGAGATGAGTTCATTGGTGGTTAAGACTACAGATTATTAGAGCTGAATTGCTTAAGTCATATCTGTATGCTACTGGGACCTGGGCCAAACTACATAACTTTCCTGAACATTAGTGCACTTGTCCACACAGTGGGTCAGTAATAGTGCCTGCCCCCTAGGGCTACTGTGAGGATTCAGTTGCCTAGAACGTGTCAGGCTTATGTAAGTGCTCAATAAATGTCAGTCATTACCCTGTGGCTGGCATAGAGACAGCTGAGACCCAGACGCCCATCCTCAAAGGCAGAGGAAAACGCTGTCAGGGGTTTTGACACCAGGAGGTACTGACCAAGACGAGTTCTGCCAGACTGGAGGACTGCTGGGATGGCCCTGGGTGTCAGGAGGACAGCAGGCATGAAGGCCTAGAGGTGTGAAAGGGCCCGAGGATGGTGAAGCTTGGGGAAGTCCAGAGTCCTGTCCAGGATAGGGAGTGGTACAGGCTTGTGGGCTGACAGCTATTGAAGGGCCTTGAGGAAGTGCGCACTAATAAACATGCTGTAGGCACAAAAGTCAGAGCCATGTCACCAGTGTGTGGCTTTCTTGAGTGTTAATTGCTGCTGTGGCTCTCGTCTGACTGACAGAAATGGAAGCCCATGATCTGAGCACAACCCCTGGACTGGGCAGCTTGGAGATGAGGATGTGTCTCACTGCAGTGTCTCAGTGTGGCCCGAGGGTGATGTGCTCATAACCACAGGGTCTGGTCACCAGCACTCGACAGATTCTGTCTAAGAGGGAGCCATATGTCTCAGAATGGGAAAGCATTGTTTAGGTAATATGGGAATACCTACCCTCCTTTTTTTTTTCTTCCCATTAACTTTGTTGGTACATTTTAGGTATAAAATACAGTTATATTCATCATTGGGATCTTGTACTATTACACGAGGCTCTTGGTTCTTATTTTTTTTCCCCTTCCCTTGTCCTCCCTTCACCCCCTCCACTCTTCCCTATTTGCAAAGACCTTGTTTCCATTTTTTTCCTCTTATATTTTTTCCTTTCCCTTTTTTCCCTTCCCCTACCCCTCCCACACTTCCCCTGCTCTTTTAGACCTTTTCTTCCTGTTACACAATATCAGTTATACATTTTTAAAATTACAATATTAAGATCTAGGAGACATTACCACAGATTTTACAGAATTTAAAAGGATATAGAAAGCATATTACAAAAATCTGTTTTGAAATAAATTTGACAACTTCTAAGAAGTAACTTAGAAGATAAATTAATGCAACTAACTCTGGAGGGTATATAAAATTCAAACAGCACCTATTAAAGAAAGTATATTCCTAGTTTGAAAACCTACCTATATGACAACAGCAGGCTCATAAACATTTTAACTGATAAATTATATCAAACATTTAAAGCAGAGAAAAGAAGGAACACTTCTCCCCTCATTTTAGGAAATCAACATTGTGCTAATCCTAAAACTGGATAAAGATAATAGAAAAAAGTATGAACATAGATAGAAATTTGTTTAACAAAAACTCTCAGAAGTCAGATCTGGCAGTATGTAGAAAATGGTTTTATTATAGGGATGGCAGTGTTGGTTCAGCATTGGAAGATCCACCCCCAAAAGTAATCATTTTAACAGAGGAAAGGAGAAAGACATATGATCCTGTCACTAGTTGGAGAAAAAGTATTGGACTAAATTCTACAGCTGTTCATGGTAAAAGCTATCAGGAGACTAGAAGTAGAACAGAACCTTCTCAACAGATCAAAGACATGTACTCCATACTTCCAACACAAACTTCTATGAATGGAGATGATACAATGCTTTCTCCCTAAAGTGGGGAACAAGGGCATATATGCCTATTCTTCATCTGTCCATTAGACTGTGAAACATAGGTCTAAATGAAAATAGTCTGGCAATAAAATGACACAACTAGGATAGGATTGGCACAGCAGAAGCAAAATCTTTATATGTAGATGAAATGATCATCTACAGAGAAAATACTAAGAAATCTCTAGGAGCCCCTAGAACTTGTACTTGAATTTAGCAGGATTAGAAAACACAAGGTATATGTAAAAATTCAGGTCTGGGTATACTTGCTATAAATGAAGAACTGGATATTGAAATTTAAAAGTTATGAAGGAGTACAAAGGACCCAGAAAAGCCAAAAACAAAAACAAAAACAGTGTTGGAAGATGTTTAGCACCCAGTTTTAAGACTTCTTCTAAAGCTACAGTAATCAAGGCAGTGTTGGTGTAAGGAAAGACATATAGATCATTTGAATAAAAGAGAGAATCTAGAAATAGAACCACATATATGTGGTCCACTGAGTTTTGAAAGATGATTTAATATTAACATTTTATAGAATATAAACTTGATTCAAGAGCCGAGGAAGAGATAGTGTCTTCAGCAAATGGCACTAGAACACCTGGTATCCATATATAAAAAATTAACCTCAACTTTTTTTTCCATACATGAAAATAACTTGAAGGGATCTATGAACCTAAATAAGAAAGCCTAAAAGTATGAAACTTTAAGAAGAAATTATAATGGAAAATATTTATGAATTCAGGGTAGGCAAGAATTACCTAGGATACAAAAAACATGATGTATAAAAGAAAAAAAATTGATAAATGAGATTCCATCAAAATTTAGAACTTTAAATGACATCATTAAAATGAAAAGTAGTCCTCAAACAGACCATATTTACAATGTATATAACCTGTGAGCAGAATATATAAAGAATTCTTAGAGCTCATTAATAGACAACCCAATTAAAATGTAGACATAAGAAGATGATAAATAGCCAGTATAGCACAAGGAATGGTGTGCAACTCTAGAATCAGAAAAATACTAATCAGTACAATAATAAGATTGAATTATACACTCATTAGGGAGATGAAGTTAAGTTTGAAAAGCCTTGTCATGACTTTTTCTTTCTGTTGGATTCTCCCCCTTTGCGTTTAACTTGTCATGCCCACTGGATTCATTCTGCTGGGTTTCCTGGGGTTGTGATCCTCATTGTCTTTTCCTAGGGTATTGTCTAAAATTTTTTGGAGTGCCGGTTTGGTATTCATGAAGTTCCTGAGGTGCTCTTTATCATGAAAGTATCTTATTTCTCCATCAATTTTGAAAGATAGTTTTGCAGGGTACATCAATCTGGGTTGGAGGCTGTTTTCCTTTAGGGCTTGAAATACATCACTCCAAGCTTTTCTTGTCTTGAGGGTTTGTATTGAGAAGTCTGCTGTGATTCTGATGGGCTTTCCTTTGTATGCGATTTGTTTCTTTTCTCTCACTGCTTGTAGAATTTTATTCTTCTGTTGGATTTCTGGAATCCTAACTATTATATGCCTATGTGTAGATTTTTTTTGATTAAGGTTAGCTGGAGTCCTATATGCCTCACTTATCTGTATGTCAAGTTCTTTCCCCCTCCTTGGGAAGTTTTCTGCCATCACTTCTGTGAAGAGTTTTTTTATGTCATCTGCACTCTCTCCTCTTTCTTCATTGACTCCAATCAGTCTTACGTTATTCTTCTTTGCATCGTCTAGCAGCTGCTGGATTGATTTCTCATGTTCCCTTACAATTTTAAAGCAATTTTTCTTTTCCTCCTTACTAATTGCAATCTTATCTTCTATATGTGAAATTCTATCCTCACATTGGTTCATTCTGCTGTGCAGACTTTCGACGGAGTTTTTAATCTCTTGTAAATCTGTATCTGTTTTATGGATTCCATTTGTTTCCTATGGTGGGATTCCATCATGTTCCTCAGATCCTCTATTTTTTTACCTGTGTCCTCTCTAGATTTATTAATCATGTCTTACACCATGAGCAAAATCTTTGCTGTTATCTGAGTAATTATTTCTGATTTCATTTTTCCCAGATCCTCTTTTGTTGCCAGTTCTGAGAGTCCAGGTGGTTGAGTATCAGAGTGTTCCATCTCGTTTCCCTTTAGGGTTGCTGTAGGTGATCTGGAAGTCTGTTTTTGAGGCTTGTTTATGTGTCTTCTTATTTCCACGGCGGGGGCGGGGGGAGTGCTTCTGGTGCCCACGCAGCTCACCTTCTCTGCTCTAGGAGCTTGGGATGGCAGCGGGGGAGCTTCCTTCTGGGTGCTGGGACTGGCTCACCTTCTTGGCCCTAGGAGCCTGGGATGGCATCGGGGGAGCTTCCTTCCAGGTGCTGGGACCAGCTGAGCTTCACTGCCCTAGGAGCCTGGGACGGAGGCAAGGAGCTTCCTTCCGGGTTCTGGGACCGGCTGAGCCTCTCTGCCCTAGGATCCCGGGATGGAGGCAGGGAGCTTCCTTCCAGGCGCTGGGACCAGCTGAGCTTCACTGCCCTAGGAGCCTGGGATGGAGGCAGGGAGCTTCCTTCTGGGTGCTGGGACAGGCTCACCTTCTTGGCCCTAGGAGCCTGGGATGGAGGCAAGGAGCTTCCTTCTGGGTGCTGGGACCGGCTGAGCTTCACTGCCCTAGGAGCCCGGGATGAAGGGGGGGGAGCTTCCTTCCAGGTGCTGGGACCAGCTGAGCTTCACTGGCCTAGGAGCCTGGGATGGAGGCAGGGAGCTTCCTTCCGGGTGCTGGGACCGGCTCACCTTCTTGGCCCTAGGAGCCTGGGATGGCAGCAGAGGAGCTTCCTTCTAGGTGCTGGGACCGGCTGAGCTTCACTGCCCTAGGACCCTGGGATGGAGGCGGGAGCTTCCTTCCGGGTGCTGGGACCGGCTGAGCTCAACCTACCCTCCTTTATGTTCTTTCGGCTTTTAGAAGCTTTTAGAAGTAATGTTCAAGCTAATCTTAGATAACCTTCCCATAGGTAGTGGTGAGTCTCACCTGTGCAACTGACCAGAAGGATGTACAGCACCCAGTGTTTATGTGTCTCAGTGAGGGTGTTGGTAGCCTGGGTCAGCACAGCAGCAAGAAGCTCCACTCTTTCCAGCAGATACAGCTGAGAAGGTGGACGTGAACTGGTTTATATGCCATGGCTCAGCTGGGACCATTTACCCCTCTGCTCTTTCTAATAGCTGATTCTGCTGTGAATGTCTTGCTGCTGTGTTTTGTTTTATAATCTGCTGCAAATCCTTTCTGGAATGATGTGCGATAATGTAGCTCAGTATTTCAAAGACACTCAAGTCAACTGCATCCTGTGTGGGGCCCAGCCAAGCATCTCCAGCATCTTTGGGTAAATCAGGTGCATTTGATCCACCCAGCAAGCAGCCCCAACTGTCATGGCTTCTGCACCTGCTCTGATTCTGTGCTTTCCGACTCTGAGATTTCAGGGACTGGTAAGTAAACAAGCAAGCAAATGAATTCAATGAATTTTTGTAAAGCAAACACCCTTATAATCACCAGCCAGGTCAAGAATAGAACTGTGCCAGTCTCCTTAGTCCTCCAGGGTACCCTGGAGCACCACATCCCCATATGTGTGTATTATATATGTACAACACACACATATACTCCATGATTTTATAGTGATAAATTCAAATTCAGGATCATAGGATTTTTAACTTTTTATATATAGTGTGTCTGTCTCTTTCTATAATGAGAACATGGTTTTCTAGGGCATAGGGATTGATAGAATGGAATATCCTCTAATTAGCCACTTTATCCCACATAATAAACACAGCAGTCTCAAAATAGAAGTATTAATACTTCCACTACCAATTAGGAGAATGGGAAATGGTTAAATGTTTTTTTTGGTATCCCAATTCTTTCCCTCCCAAACCTCCATTTAAAAAATAATTATCCTTTGTCTTTGACCAATCATATACTATTTCTGTCAACTTGTTTTTTTGTTTCTGTTTTTTGAGAAGCAGAAGCTGGGGCAGACAACACCTCTGAAAGCTAAAGGGTGATGAAGCTAGAGTCTGCAGGGAGAGGCTTCAGGTCTGACCCGTGTGAGAAGACAGAGGGGTGGGAAGACTGGGGAGGAAAAACACTGGACTAAGATGAGCTCTGGGAAAAATTCCAGTCCAGTTGATGGGGAGTCCCTGAGCAAAACCTGCTAAGAGGTGAGTCCCATGTGGGCAGGACTGGATGCACCAGTGCCACTTTGTGCTTGTCCTTGCCTAGAAGCCGGCATTCACAAGGGAAGCAGCTTCAGGCTGCTGTTAGTTCTGCTGGCCCTCAACCCTCTGATCTTTAATGGGTTCTTGTGAGAGAGATTTGGATGTTAAATTAACTCAGCCAACACAGTCTGGCCCTTGCACTGCGCACATCCATTTTTTCATGCATTTTTGAGGGATGGCAGTTCTATGCTTTGCATTGTTTCTAGGGGGAAAGCAGTTGTGTCTCAAGAGTAACTTCATCAACTGTGATTATAATTTGTCTCCAAAAACTCCCTCTTCAGCTGTGTCTTCAGCAGGCCATTCCAGTGCTCCTTGAGGTTGGCAGCTTCTGGATGGTGCAGTGTATTAATGACCAGTAGATCTTGGTGTCATGGCCCCCTCCCTCACCTCCTTCACTGTGAAGTGGATCCCTGGTTTTGTGCTGTGCAGGGTAGCTTTCCATACTGGTTGATCAGATATTTTGTGAGCTTCTGGGTATTGATGAGATTCTGTGGGCAGAACAGGCAAATTTATTCTAAGAATAGGTTTCTATCCCAGTGAGGATGAGTTGCTGGCCCTGCCAGGCTTAATATTGACTTGCTGCCAAGTGGCTACCTGGTCTCCTTGAGGAATAATACCATATCTGGCCTCAATGTTGGTCTCTGTTGCTGGCAGACTGGACATTGAAAGTCAGCTGTAGCTAGATCACTGCAGGAGTCTGTGCTGTCAGGCCCATGTATAGCCTCCGTCTCTGCTGCTGTGACCAAGTCCATGCATGTGCCTATTCCAGGATGGCCAGTGATGGAAGTAGCTAAGCCATGTGATCTGCTTGGTTGTTCTGTTCTTTCCTGTGGTAGATCTCTTTCTGCTATGTGCTGTGAGAAACAAAAATCTTCACATTTTGTGCTTACTTCTAAATGTCCATCCACTTTCCTCTACCTTAGATCTCTTTGTCCCCAGTCTTCCAGACTATTTCTGTCCAGGCTCCTGACGAGCTATAGTCTCCTATGTGTAGTTCTCCTTCCATAAGCAGGTATACCACTAATAGCTCTGCTCATTGGGAAGATTTTCCCTTGCCACTGTCTCTCAAGGGAAACCCTGAATGTGGCTGTCACACAGCCATTAGTAAACCCAGTTGAATGACTATTTTCATTGATAGGTCTGACAGAACTCAGATTGTAATGGCAGTTTTTGGACATACTGTCACAAGATAGTCAGAGCATTTCATCTAAATGAGCGCCTAGTCATGTAATGGGAGCTGTTTCTCAAAAGGTGTATAATTTTCTGCTGCAGATCCATAACTTTGCTCCAGAACCCTAGGCAACTGCTTGGTGATTCTTTCAGTGAGGCTTACATAAAAGTCCATATTGCATCTTTACCCATCACTGACATTTTCAACACCATAGAGTTGCTGGGTTATATCATCCAAATGCCAGGCAATTTGCCCAGCTGCTTGGCCTTCATGTAGAGTCCTTTTCTGCCCTAGGGCCCACTCAAAGTTGATAGTTTCTGTGTCACCAGAGAATTCCTAGGAATGGAATGTGTAGCAGCCAGAATCCAAAGTGACCTAACTAGGTGCCATGCTTCCTTTGTGGTAAAGGATGCAAGAAACATCAATTTCTCTCTCTCTCTCTCTTTTTTTTTTTTTGGTGCTGGGAATTGAACACAGGTCCTACCATATTCTGAGTGCATGCTCTAACACTGACTATACCCCCAGCCCTGTCTTTTACTTTGAAGGGGATATTCTGGCACAGTAATCACAGGATGGCTAAAAATTTCATATGTGTTCTTTTCTATTCCAGTGGAATAAAAAGTTCAGAAACATTCGGTGTTCATGTGGGACAGGCAACCATGTTCATTTACGGTTTTCCTCCAGAGCGGTGTTAGCTCTCTTGCCTTCAGGCATTGTCCAGAGAGTTCTGGACCAGCTGGACAGCCCACAGAACATCACACAGATCCACTCCATTGGTGAAATCAGAGTCATTGGATGAGATACGCAAAGGAGCATAGTTCATGAGAGCAGCTGCTCCAGAAGGTGGCTGATAAACCCTGTGAAGGTGCAGGGGCCTGCTATTTTTGTGAAGTTCTGAGGTTCCTCGGCTGGATCTCAACTGTGCAGGGCCATGAAAACCATTAGAAAAACTTAAAAAAATTATTACTCTTAGAGCCCTGAGAAGTCACAGAAGGTTTTCCTGGAGGGGAGTGACATGTTCAGATTTGCATTTTGAGGAAGGGGTGTGAGCACCCCAATTAGTAGCCACAGGGAAGGTGAGTGCAGCTTGGATTGAGGGCAGAGGGTGGAATGGGAGAGAAGGGAGTGATTCTGGTGTTGCTTCAGAGATAAGACTGACAGGATCTGGTTACGGACTAGCTTAGGGTAAGGAAGGAGTAGTATTGTTAAGGATATCTCCTAGGTCCTAGGGGTACGCTTTAGTTCACAATGCAAACTTTTACTTTTAGCCAACTTAAAATGTGTGGTGTGGTGTGTGTTTGAACTCACAGGCTCACACTCATCTGTAGGTATAGCTGTTTGAACTTCCTTTTCTCATACTATTGCAAGAGAGGCTGCTGCACTATGAGAAGCCCTGGAACTTGAAGTTCCTTTCTGTCTTTTGCTGACCTAAAATGAAGCCTGCACTTTCCTTTGGGGTAGAGCAGGTCCTGAACCTTTCTGCTCTGGCCTTCAGACTGGGGTCGAAATGATCTCAACTTCCAGAAGGTTTATTATAGGGTCTGACCTTTAACTCGAGCTGCACAAGCTGGACAGTTGCAGCAACCTCGGAACTGCAGGATTAATTCCTTAGGGCCTGGTTTCTGTTGCTTGAATTTCTCAGCCAGTTCCCTAGGCTGCTCCTGACCCCAGAGTGGGACCCAGTCATCACCGTACTAAACTGTGGGTTACTTTCCATCATGGTTCAACTTCTTGGTTCCTAATCTTCTGCTCCATGATAAGCAGAATGTACCTTCCCAGCCCCCTCAGGCAGTCATGGCCAGTTAGATCTTTTGAATTCTTATGCTCCATTTTCTCAAAATTCTGTATCTCTGCAAGTTGTTACCACTGAGAACCCAAAACACAGAACACATTAGGGACTGGCCTCTCAATGAAGAACCCTTTAGCCAAGATTCCTGGTAAGACTATAAAAACTACTCTTCCTGCCCTTGTGCTTTTGTCTCTTTATTTTACTTTTGGGGTTTGGAGGCACCTCAGATGAGAGCTGGAATTGTGTGAGCTCAGCTCACCACTGAGGCGCACGTGGTTGTGGATTTTCTTAAGCTCAGCCCTGTAGCATCTTGAAGTTCAGGATTGTTTGTTTTTAGACAAGATCTCACCATGTAGTCCAGGCAGGTCTCCAATTCTCAATCTTCTTGCCTCAGACTTCCAAATGCTGGGATTACAAGTATGTGCCACCATATCCAGGTCCCTCTAGCATCTTGAGACCACATGGACTTATACAATTTTATAGCAAAAGTAATACAAAGGTTGAATTAAAATTGGTGCTTGATTTTGTTTGCAAAATTTCACTTTATACTGAATTTGCAACTATATATGATTCTCTTGGGGAATTTTTTAATTTAGTTATGTTGCTGAACCTCAAAGCTAGCATTAACCTTAGACACTGACACAGCTAAGTTTTTGTCTTAAACTGCTGTGGGAGCCACACACCCAGGTAGTAGCCTTTCTGTTTCTCCATTTCCTTTTATGTATAAGAATAGCACAGCAGCCTTGTGTCATTGGGTGCAGAAGACAAAAGGACTTAGCAAATAAGTGAGTTTTAAAAATAAGAGAAAATTAGGCAAGAAAATTAAAAGGCGTCTAGAGTAGAAAGGAAATAAAACTAATTCTATTTGCAGGTGATGCAATATTGTATGGTGAAAATCCTAATTATTAAAAGCCATTAGAGGGCTGGGGATTTAGCTCAGTGGTTCCGGCACCTGCCTTGCAAGCACAAGGTCCTGAGTTTGATCCCCGATACCAAAAAAAAAAACCAAAAAAAAAAAACAACAACAAAAAAAGAAATAACAAAAGAGCTCAGCAAGATTTTCAGGATACAAGATCAATATCCAAAAATAAATTGTGTTATTATGCAGTAGCAATAAACAAACTGAAAATTGAGAAAATTTCATTTATAATAGCATAAGAAAGAATAAAATACTTAGGAATCTTTAACAAAAGAAGTACAGAATACATATCCTAAAAACTACAAAATATCACCTGCCTCGCAAGTGCAAGGTCCTGAGTTCAATCCCTGGTACCAAAAAACAAACAAACAAAACTACAAAATGTCTTTGACAGAAATGAAAGACTTCAATAACAGATATCTCATATTTATGTGTTAAGAGACTTAATATTAGTAATATTATTAATTTGTGTGTGTGTGTGTGTGTGTGGTACCCGGGATCGAACTTGGGTCCTTGCACTTGCAAGGCAGGAGCTGGAACCACTGAGCTAAATCCCCAGCTATTGTTAACTAATATTCTCCAACTAGTCTATAGATTCAGTGCAATCTCTACCATTAAAAATCCCAGGGCTGGGGATTTAGCTCAGTGGTTCTACCGCCTGCCTTGCAAGAGCAAGGACCTGAGTTCAATCCCTGGTACCACACACACACACACACACACACACACACACACACACACAATCCTACTTGCCTTCTTTTCAGAAATTGATAAGCTAATCCTAAATTCATATGGAAATCCAAGGGACCTAGAATAGCCAAAGCAAGCTTGAAAAAGAACAAAGTTGGAAGACTCTTACTTCCCTCTTTCAAAACTTACTGCAGTAATCAAGATAGTGTAGTACTGGCATAAGGATAGACACATAGTTCAATGGAATAGAATTCGCCCACAAATAAATCCTCACACCTATGGTCAATTGAATTTTGGCAAGGGTACCAAGACAATTCAATGGGAGAGATAAAAATCTTTTCAACGAAGGGTGCCAAAGGGTCAATATGCCAAAGAGTAAAGGCGGAGCCTACCTCACATATGTAACTACTAACTCAAAATGGATTGAAGACCTAAATACAATAGCTAATGCTATAAAACTCTTGGAAGAAAACATAGGCATAAATCTCATGACTTTGGATTAGGCAATAGTTTCTTAGCTGTGACATCCAAGGCACAAGCAAAAAGAAATTCGACTTCAGATTTAAAAGCTTTGTGCTTTAGAGGATATGTGTTGCATAAAGTGAAAAGACAACCCGTAGAATAGAATATTTATAATTTGTATATCTGACAAAGGACCAGAATTAAGTCATATAAAGTACTCATACTATAACTCAATAATAAAAAGACAAACAATCCGACTTAAAAATAGGCATATATCTTAAAAGACATTTCTTCAAAGAAGATACAAAACTGGCCAATAAACATGAAAAATTGCTTAAAGTTGTTGGTTGTTAGGAAATGTAAATCAAAACCACAATGAGATACAGGTTGAGTATACTTTATTCAAAATGCTTGAGACTAGAAAAGTTTGAGATTTCAGATTTTTTTTGGATTTTGGAATATTTACATAGACTACTGGTTTAGCATCCCTAATTAATAAATCCAGAGTTCAAAGTACTTCCAAATCCAAGACTTTTTGAGTGTCATGGGCACTAAAAACTTTGGATTTCAGATTACAGATGTTTGGGCTAGAAATGCTCAACATGCACTAGGTGGGCTGGAATCACTGGACATGGCACATACCTGTAATCCCAGGTACTCAGGAGGCAGAGGCAAGAGGATCATTTGAGCCCAGGAGTTTGAGGCCAATGTGGAAAAATGCAAATCCTCAGGCATTGCTAGTGGAAATGTAAACTGGTGTAGCTAACTGGCAGTTCCTCAAAAGGTTAAAAATAAGGCTAAGTATATGACTCACCGGGGATTTAGCTCAGTGGTTTCGCCACCTGCTGCGCAGGCACAAGGACCGGAGTTCGATCCCCGGTACCAAAAAAAAAAAGAGTAAGTATATGACCCAGGAACTCTACTCCTAGGTGTCTATCCAAAGGAAATGAATACATGTTAGCATGAAACGTTGTACATGAAAGTTCACAGGAATGTCATTTGTCAATAGGTGGAAACAACCCAAATGTCCAATACTGAGGAATAGATAAGCAGACTATGATATATCCATATAATTGGATGTTATTTGGTTATACAAAGAGTTATAGCACTGATACATTCTTCCACATGCATGAACCTTAAAAAGAATATGCAGGCCGGGTATGGTGGCTCAAGAGGATCCCTGCAAGTTTGAGGCTAGCCTGGAGTATATTTTTGCCTGTCTCAAAAAAAAAAAAAAAAAAAAAAAGCATGCAGACCATGATTCCATTTGTGTGAAATGTCCAAAACAGGCAAATTCACATGGGCAGAGAGTAGATTGGGAGTTGTGTCGATTTAGGAAGGAGTGGGAGTAACAATTGTGGATATAGAGTTTCTTACTAGGGTGGTAAAATGTTCTAAAGTCAATTGTGATACTCTGTACAACTCTGTAAATACACTAAAAATAATAGACGTTCACACTTTAAATTGGTGAATTTCTGTAATCCACATCAATAAAACCATTATTTAAAAAATGTCAGGGCTGGTGATGTAGCTCAGTGATAAAGTGTGTGCTTAGCATGTGTGCAGTCCTGAATTCAATCCCTAGCAATGATAAAAAAACAAAAACAAAAAAACAACAAAGAAGGAAGGAAAGAAAGAAGGCAGGAAGGGAGATAGCAGTTGACAAATCCAAATTTTTGTACTTCTTCCAAATTCCTTTGATCTGGTTCATATCCCTTTAAGCAGGGTATCCGACTGTGACTAAGGGGTCCCCCAGGATGCAGGATATTCAGTGCTGAAACCTGGAAAGTCCTGAGCCGATCAGGAAGAGCTGGACACCCAACCTCTGGGGACATTTCTTAGGGATGGGGTTAGGAGCTTGCTGACCTTAAAGAAGGAAGTTGTTGGAACTCTCTTGTTCTCAGCCCTGTTCTTGGGGAGCTCTAGAGTGGTGGAAAGAAACAATCTTCTTAAATCTCCTGCAGGTAATTAAACATGCCTTATGATTAAGAAAATAAAAACGAAGCAAAACCAGAAATAAAAGCTTTGAGAAGATCATTTAAGCATGTATCCAATTTTTTGCTCGGTTATACTGTCACATAATAATAACTAGTGTTTTGCGGCTGAGACATTTGTGCTCTTGGAATAGCCATAAACTCCTCTGCACATGTTTACTAGTACCTGGCATCAGGCAGGCAGGCAGGTCTGACCAGTGCTGGGCAGGGAGAAACAGGCATGGGCTCTAGTGTGTCCTCAGGTCCGGGTTGGTCCTCCTTCTTCCCTACCTCTGCCCAGCTTTCTTCCTAGCTGCTGGCCCTGCTGATCTGCAGACTCCAGGGCTACCACCCCGTTAGAGAGGCAACCGTTTTCCACAGACTACTTTGCCAGCTTCTATCACCCTGTGCATTCTAACCCTCGTGACAATACCTTTTGCTATGTCACTCATGGTGGTTCTGCCACCGTGCTCAGGTCCTCACTGACACCAAGAGCTGTGGGATAGCCAACAGTCCCTTGGCCTGAGGTGATGCATCTCTCACCAGGACTCTTGAGACTTGGCCTGAAGACTGCCTGCCTTTCACCAGCTTGGCCACAGGGAGGGGATCCCGTCCTCAAGGCCAGGGCAACTAGAAAAGCAAGATGGCAAATATTTAGGTGCTTGTGAGCTACAGCTGCTGGGGCTGCATGGAATTCCCAAGCTGTAAACACATATCTGGTGTTTTCTTTCTCAATACAAGGAGCCCTGAGGATAGAGATGGGTATCTGGTTTCTGTTAAACTGGGGAGTTTAAACAACAAACATGTATTAACTACAGTTTGGGAGGCTGAGAAGTCCAGGATTAAGGTGCCAGCTGATTTGGCGTCTGGTGAGGGCCCTCTTTCTGGCTCAAAGATGGTAAACTTTTTGCCATATTCTCATAATGGACAAGAAGCAAGTTCTCTTGGGGCTTTTATTAGGACACTAATTCCATGTTTGAGGACTCTGCCTTCTTGACTTCTAATTCTGATTACCTCCCAAAGAGCCCACCTCCTAACCATTAATTGAGGGAATAGGGTTTCAATATATGAATTTAGGTAGGATATAAGTATTCAGTTCATAACAAAAGACAAGTCTGGTGGGTAATCCCCTCCTTTGCATCTACAATGATCGAAGGCCCAGGGTCAGGTGCAGTTCCTTCACTGGTTATACATACAATCCCCACAAAACAGCTGAGAGAGATTCCAAGTAGAAGCCACTCTCTGAAGAGGGGGTCCAATCTCAGGGGACTACTTAGAAGGGAATAGATTTCACTCAGATGTGTAAGTTCTGGCTTTTGTGTGGGTGTGCTGGAGACTGAACCCAGGGCCTAGTGCATGCTTGGTAAGTGCTCTACCACTAAGCTACCCTCCACCCCCTCTTTTAAACGGCAATTTCCTTTGCAACATAGGAATACTTTGGGCTCAGAAAGTCCTACTTTTGTTCTTACATTTATCTGATGAGTAGATTATTTTAAAAGATATTAGAAGTGATGACTAAGTGTAGCAAAAGAAAACAATTTCCTAAGAAGGGACATTGCAGAACTGATTACAGCATCAGGACACATACCTCCTGTGAGTTCCTTGCTAGGCTGTTTCTTCTCTCCAAAGTTGTAATCGGTTAAGTAGGTATTGAATACAAGTTTCACGTTAGCACCTGTGCTGGCAGGAATGTGAGGAGAAATAAATACTGCTAGGCTTGCTCCCCTAGCAGCCTCCCACACAAGCCCATGTGCCAGCCAGTCTGGGGAGAGCCCACAGACACAATGACAATAATGAGGATAATCATGGTAAATATCACTAACATGATGGACTACTGTACCAGCTCTAAACCAAGTGTGGTACAAGTGTTTTATAAGAATTACTCCTTTTTGGTACCAGGGATCGAACTTTGGACCTTGCATTTGTGAGGCAGGTGGTGGAACCACTGAGCTAAATCCCCGGCCCCTGAGAATTACTTATTTGAAGCTGGATGTGGTAGCATACACCTGTGTCCCCAGCACTCTGGGAGGCTGAGGTAGGACAATCACAAGTTCAAGCCCAGTGTAGTCAACTTAGTAACTTAGGGAGACCCTGTCTCAATCAATCAATCGATCAATCAGTCAATTAAACAAGCTGGGAATGTTGCTCAGTGTGAAGGCCTAGGTTCAATCCCCAGTACCTAAAACAGAAAACAAAAAATATTGCTCACTTGACTCTTAAAAACTATTAACATCCCAGGTTTTTTTGGTACTGGGGATTGAAAATTGGGACCTTGCACTTTCAAGGCAGGTGCTGAATATCCCAATTTTGTAGGTAGGAAAACTGAGGCTTGGGGGAGGTGAACTGATTTGCCACACAACTGATAAACTGTAGAGTTGACCAGGGAGGAAGCTCTTGGGGAAGACTTCTGGAGGGAAGGTGGCGTCACAATAGGGAGGAAAGAGGAAGGTGTCATGGTCATCTGGGGCCTGGTCCTCACCCTGTTTGCACTGACCACATCTGCTTGGATTCTGTTGCCAACCTGCCTACATGGGGTCAGCAGCCCTGGGATTCTGGGCTCATCCTGGCCTGTGCACCCCTTGCTGTCCTACTGAGCCTTCTCTCAACCCAGGGAAGCAATAGGAGTGGGGAGCTGCTGGGGTCTCGGAACTTGACCTGGGTACTCGTTCACCAGTTCCCACTACTTAACAACCAAACCTGGTTTACAGGGCCTCTCTCACTGAAGACAACTGGTTTACCAAAGTGAGGCGTAGTCATCATAGAAAGTGCACAGTCATTATCCATGTCTTGGGAAGACAGAACTGACTCCAGCTACTTGTTCAACTTGGAGGAGATGATTTTTTTTTTTTTTTGAGAAGATGATTGTTAAAGATTTCTTGATGACCTTTTGGGTATGAAAGCTCAGGATTTTCCTGCTAGAAAAAGCAGGCCTCATGAAGGAAGCCTCATACTATGCATAAGAAAGCAAAAGAATATGAAAAATTTGACAGTTTGGTGTCAGTGAGGACCCAGAGGGCACAGAGTGTGGGGTCTGGGGACAGAAGTGAGAACATCCAGCTTTCCCAGTGAGAGGCAGGGCTGAGGAGATTGTCCCAGCGATCAGCCAGGACAGTGGGGACAGGGATGCTCCTGCTGACTTAAGGTCATCTACAGTACCTTGTGGAGCTGTCATCCCGCCCCCGAGCAGAGTCTGCTGCAAGATAATCTTTGGGAACTACTCAGCCATAAAAAATGAGAAATTAGAGACATTTATAGCTAAATGGATGCACATTGAGGCAATACTCTTAAGTGAAATAAATAGGACGCACATGTATAAATGCCGAATAGTTTCTCTAGTGTGAGAAACTGAAAGTGTAAATAAGGACTAAAAGGTGTAACAGATAATGTGAAATAGGAAGAAAAGAGGCAAAGGGGAAGAGGAAGTGGGAGGGGGAGGGGAAAGAAAAGAAGCGAATGGAATTAATATAAGAAAATGAAAAAATGGAAACAAAGTCTTTGTAAATAGGGAGAGATGGAGGGGTTGAAGGGAGGGCAGGGGAATGGAGAAAAAATAAGAACCAAGAGAGATTATGTAAAGGTGCAAATTTCCAATAAAAAAATTTTAAGAAATAGATATTTGTTTAAAAAAAAAAAGGTAATCTTTGGGAGAAATCAAGGAAAAAAGGGCGGGGTTCCATATTTGGGTTAACTAGGGACAGAGAGAAGGGAACAGCTGCAAAGAGAGCAGCAGCAGGAAGAGGTAGTAGGAGCGAACATGAGAGCCGACAGGGAAATTTGTTGCAGTGTGGGGGTGGGGGTTGGAAGTGCACACTGTATACCATGAAGACTTAGTCTTTTTTTTTTTTTTTGTACCGGGGATTGAACTCGGGCCCTTGTGCTTACTCAGCAGGCAGCGAAACCACTGAGCTAAATCCCCGGCCCAACTTAATCATTTTTATTTAAATGCTAGGGAAAGGATGATCTTTCAAGGTTGGAACATTAGAGACATAGAGAAGGCAGAGAAATGAGCTACAAATATACCCAAATGGAAGAAAATAAAAATCCCCTCACAACGATCATAAAGAGAGAACAACTGCAATATTTTGGTGTATCTCCTTCAGGCTTATTTCTATACATACATCTATATATATCTAACTTTTTTTTTTTTGGTACCAGGGATCCAACTCAGGACCTTGCACTTGCAAGGCAGGCAACAGAACCACTGAGCTAAATCCTCGGCCCTATATCTAACTTTTAAAGTGGGATGGAATGGCATATTATTATTATTATTATTATTATTATTATTATTATTATTGGTACCGGGGATCAAGCTCGGGTCCTTGCACTTGCAAGATAGGTGGTGTAACCACTGAGCTAAATCCGTGGCCCGGCACATCATTTTATATTCTGCCTTTACCATTCTGCGTGATGTTATGAGCATGCTACCATTTTAATAAATATTCATTGTTGCTATTATTTCTAGGGACTGTGGTAGCATTTTATGGAAATACCATGAGAGAGGGAGAGGGAGAGGGAGAGGGAGAGGGAGAGGGAGAGGGAGGGAGGGGGAGAGAGAGAGAGAGAGAGAGAGAGAGAGAGAGAGAGAGAGAGAGAGAGAAATGAAATTTAAAAATCAAAGAGAGAAAAATTCCTTGTTTCCAAACAAGGAGGAGTAAGAAGAGATGTCAGTATTCCACAGACTTGGTTGAGTTGGACGTTCTTCTGCCCAGCAGAGGAGAATAGAAGTGTTTCCCCATTATTTCTGCGTAAAGAGGAAAGTCCTATCTGACCTGCTATCTTGGGCACCAAGCAGTGTGATCTTAGCAGGAGAGCATCTTTTCCAAGCACTCCTGGGCTTTCATTGTCATCCAGAATCTTAGGGAGGGGTCTCATTAATTTTAGGCTGTGGCCTGAGACAATGATATGTATCATTTCAATTCTTTGAATCTTCTGTTATTATATCGCTTCTCGGCCTTTTGGCTAATATCAAGTGAATCTTCTGTTATTCTCATTCCCCCTTCTGTTACCTTGGTAACTTTATTCTTTCTTTTTTTTTGGTACCGGAGATTGAACTTGGGTCCTTGAGCTTTTGATAGAGGAGGAAATATTTATTGTCAAAATTTATAGTGATGGTTTCACAGGTATATTCCCGTGTTAAAAACTTGTCAAATACATGTAGTTTATTTTATTGTCAGTTATAGCTCAGTAAAACTGATAAAAGTCCAGAATTTAAAAAGTATTCAACTAAGGAAGCACATACAAAAATAAGAATAGTAGGAATGTTGGCTCATTTCCTTTTTTTTTTTTTTTTTTTGGTACCGGGAATCAAACTTGGGTCCTTGCGCTTGTGCAGCAGGCGGCAAAACCACTGAGCTAAATCCCCAGCCCAATAATTTTATTCTTTATTCTTCTTTTAGTGGTTACCATGAAATTATAATATACATTGGCTTATCAATGCCTAATGTTAGTTTTCACTCCTATTTCTTGACAGACAATGTAAGGACCTTTATGATAATAATTTCATTTATCTGAATTTGTATGTTTTTGTTGTTACATATTTTAATTTTCTCTTCCCCCTTTCTCACTCTATGCACACACATAATATTTATCTACATTACATACAGTAATCTAAGTAATAAGTAACAAATATATATTACTTTTATATAATTGAAGCCTTATGAAGATATTCTTGTTAAATTATTGTTATTATTTTATACATAAAATAGTCATCTATTTTCCATTCCTGCTATGGTTTATCCCCTCTGAAAATCACGTACAAATTTAGCCCTCATTGGGACCAGGTGGGGCTTTAGGAGAGGATTAGTCCAGCACTCTTGGAGGCTGAGGCAGGAGGATCACCAAGTTCAAGCCAAGCCTGGGCAACTTAGTGACTTAATGAAACCCTGTCTCAAAATAAAAATGGCTGGGGATGTAGCTCAGTGTGAAGGTCCTGGATTCAATCCCCAGTACCAACAAAAAAAGTTTCTTTTTAAAAATGGGCTGAAGATGTTGATGTTGCTCAATAGTAGAGTGCTTGCCTAGCATGCTCAATACCCTAGATTCAATTTCTTACACCACAGAAAGGGAGAAGGGAGAAAAGAGTTGATTGGGCTCTGTCCTCTTGCAGAAATTAATCTGTTCTCATGATTAATAGGTGGGTTTTTTTGGCTTTTTTTTTTTTGGTACCAGGGATCGAACTCGGGTCCTTGAGCTTGCACAGCAGGCTTCAAAACCACTGAGCTAAATCCCCGGCCCTCATGATTAATAGGTTAATAGTCAGGATGGCCGAGCAGTCTAAGGTGCTGTGTTCAGGTTAATAGATGATCTCAAGAGTGGCTTTGCTATAAAAGCCAGTTTAGCTAGGTCCATCGCATATACTCCTGACCTCTCTCCATGAGCTGCCCTGCACCACCCAGGACTTTAACAGCTAGGAGGCCATCACCAGATGCACCTTGGATCAGGACCTGAGGCAAAAGAAGCCTTTTTCTTCCAAACTCACCCAGTCTGTGGTATTGTGTCCTTAGCAACAGAAAATGGACTGAGACTCCCACTTTCTGATGTTCTTCCTTACTGCTTGGGTCTAGCATCATTTTCCTTCCTGAAGAACACCTATTAATGGTATTTTCCATTAAGCAGGTTTCCTGGAGTTAAATTATTTCATGCTTTTGGAAGAATATTTAACTGAGTATAGGATTCTGGTTTAGTACTTATTTTTGTTTAGAGCTTTGAAGATAGCTACTTCTCTTTCCACTGAGAAATTACTTTGCAGCCATATTGTTGTTCCATTCAAGATGACCTAGTTTTATTGTCATTTTTTCACCTATTTACTGTGCTTTTCCTTTTCTTTAAAAATTATTATAGTACATATTTGCGATGCGGGATGAGTACATTCATCCGGAGGAGTTGGTACATGTACATATAGCATCTTAATCCTTTTTTACTTCTCCTCCTTCCTTTCTTCCACTTCTCTCCATCTCTAGATCCCCTTCCTATCTGCAAAAGGTGTGCCTCCCTGTTTCCTAGCTAGCTTTTATTTTTCTCCTTAAACTACTTATTCTTTGGGTTTCTCATGTAAGAAAAAACCATGGACTATTTAAGTTTGTGTGTCTCACTTGCTTCAGTAGCATTATGGTTTCAAGGTGCATCCATTTTAATACAGATGACCCAAATTTGTCCTTCTTTATGGCTAAGTAGTACTTTACTGTGTCTATATATACACCATATTTACTTAATCAATTCATCTGTTGATGGATATACAGGCTATTTCCATGATTTAGCTATTGTGGGTTGTGCTGGTACAAATACGGGTATGCATGTATCATTGTAGTATGATGTCTTTACCAGAAAGGGAATAGATGGGTTAAATGGGATTTCTTTTTGAGAATCTCCATACTGATTTCCACAGTGGTTGTACTAGCTACATTCCCACTAACAATGTAGAAGGATTCCCTTTTCCCTACAACCTTGCCAGCATTAATTGTTTTTGAATTCATGATGATGGCCTTTCTTCCTAGAGTAAGATGGAATCTCAGCGTTGTTTTGATTACATTTCTCTAATGGCCAAAGATGTTGAACATTTTTTCATGTACTTATTGGCCATTTGTATTTCTTATGATAAGTGTATAGTCATTTCCATTGCCCATTTCTTGATTGGGTCTTTAATTTGGGGGAGGTTCTAATTTTTTTTTTAGTTCTATGTATAGTCTAGATATTAGTCCTCTGTCTGAAGAATATCTGGCAAATTCTTTTCCTGTTCTACAGGATGTTTCTTCTCTCTGCTGGTTGTTTCCTTTGCTATACAGAAGCTTTTTAATTTGATATAATTTCACTTGTTGATTTTTTTGGTATTATTTCTTGTGCAATTGGGTTTCTATTCAGAAAGTCCTTGCCTATGCCTATTTTACCAGTTTTACCTTCCAGGAGATTAAGTGTTTCTGTTTTAATATCTAGGCCTTTGATCTACTTTGATTTTATTTTAGTTCAAGGTGAGAAGTATGGGTCTAGATTCATCCTTCTGCATGTGAATAGCCAGTTTCCCCAGTACTAAGCAGCTATCTTTTCTCCCACATATGTTTTTGACCCCAGGGTACTCTCCGCATCCTCCATTCTGTTCTAATCTGTATGTCTGTTTTTGTGCCAGTACCAAGCTATTTTTTAAAGAATCACTATAGTTTTGTCTAGATACTTTTTCCCCCAGCACCAGGAATCAGTGGTGTGGCACCACTGAGCTACATCCCGGGCATAAATCACTGTAGTTTTGAAATATAACTTGAAATCTGGAATTGTAACACCTCTTGCTCTTGTTACCTGAATTGCTTTTGCTATTCTGGGGTCTCTTCTGTTTCCATATAAATTTTAGTAATGTGTTTTATAGGTCTGTGAAGAATGCTGTTGGTATTTTGATTGGGACTGTATTAAATCTGTATAGGATCAGTTTTGGTAATATGGTCATTTGACAATATTAGTCCTGCCTATCCAGGAACAGGTGGTATTTTTCCATTTTCTAATGTCTTCTTTGATCTCTTTTTTCAGAATACTATAGTTTTCATTACAGAGGTCTTTCACTTCTGTGGTTAGGCTTATTCTTAAATATTTAAATTTTGAAGCTATTGTGAATGGGACTGTTTTCCTAATTTCTTTCTTGGGGGTTCGTTGTTATTGTACAGAAACACTATTGATTTTTGTGTGTTTATTTTGTATCCTGTTACTGTGGTTTTTCTCAATGTGGTGTTTATTATGCTTGGGTTTCACAGTTATCATGAATCTGAGGCTTTGTCTTTGGTCACATTTGGAGATTTTTTTTTTTTAATTATCTCTTCAGATACTGCTTTTTCACATTTTCCTTCTTCTCCTCCCAGGATTTTACTTACACACATATTAGACTTTTGAACTGTTTCTCATATGTCTTTTATGTTCATTTCTGTGTTTTCAATCCTTCTATCTCTCTATGTATTTGGCTATTCAATGAGGATATTTTCTTTTGATCTGTTTTCCAATTTACTTTAGCTGCTATTAAACTCATTCATCAGTTTCTTTTCATTAAATTTTTTCAGTGGTATGTTAGAATTCCAGTATGGTTTGATCAAGATCTGATTCTGTTTCTCTGAAATACTCTAGGCTTTTCCCTCTTCTGTGTATGGGCATTGGCCTCAGATTGTCTTCATTCGTGGTACCAAGATGGAAGCAGGAACTACTTGTTCTGTGGGTCATGTCAAGAAGGAGTGAGGATGCTTTTGTATTAGCAGTCCAAGCAAGATTCTTGAGATATATCATGAGTCTTCTGGCTCTTCATATCCTTGGACCAACATCTCTGGCCAGGAAGATGGAATATGCTAATTTAACCAATTATGATCCAGCCCTGGAGCTGGAATTGGGTCAGTTTTCCAAAGCACAAGTGTAGCTTAGAAGAGAAGTGGATACCTGGATTGGAATGGATAAATGAAAACCTATTCCTTGTTAGGAAGAGAGCAGGGATGTGTATCTGTAAGGAAACCAAGGTCTATTACATCTTTCAGTGAGCACGATGGGCTTAAAACTTTGACTGCTCTTAGAGTCTATACAGCACAAATAGGTATTGGCTGAGATTACCAGTCACTTTCTGTGATGGATTTGTTTGGTTGATACTCAACACTGGCTTCCAAGTCCTTCAGTATGCCTTTCTATACTGCAGAGCTTAATGATCTAAAAAATGAATTTCTAGGCTCCCTTGTAGCTTTGGCTCTGGATAGGTCCTGCCTCTGCTGGATAGGGGACAGAAATTCCTTCTACTGTGTGGCTAATCTGGAATATAAGTCTACTTTCTGCCAGTGAAATGTACTCATGTGAGATTTGAAAGTGGAAGTAAAGCACAGGCCATTTTCCAACTGCTTTTGTCTTTGTTTATTTTTTCTAAAAAAAATGTGCAGAGATGACTCTGTTAACTAGCTAATGGGTGCCAAGAAGCAACTGATGGAATGGTAATTTCTTTGATTCTTGAAAGGTTAGTAGCTTGAGCAAGTTACATGGATAATGAAGGAGAGCTCAAGTAGAGCTCAAGTAGCTTCAGGGCTACTTGGTGACTTCTTGAGGTTTGCACAAGCAGCAGCCCCTTGGTGGGCCCAGTTCTGGTATTTCTGGGATTCCTTCCTGAAGACTCAGCCCAGAGATTCACCCCTCCAGCTCTTCCAATCACACTTCATGCTCTCAATTCTCTCTATTAAATGTTACCTGCTTAAAACATCTAGAGCTGTTTCAGTTTCCCGTGCTGAGACTTTCTCACTAGATGCCCTTCTGTGATCTGGACAAAGCTACCTTATCTCCCCAGATTCCAGGTTTCCTAATTATGATCACACCACAGCTATGGATTAACAACCAGGTTTTTTGCAACAAGCAGGGGGAAGTGTCTGTTCTTTGATGCAGCCATAGAAATAGCCTGAGCAGAGGCACTGAGGAAACATGGCACAGGGCTGAGCTTTCGTGTATACTTGTTTACATTTTTAAAAGCTCTTTTCCTCATTATAAAGGGAATGCATATTAATGGTAGAAATGTTAACATGCCCCATTGGTGTCATGGTAGAAGACGGAGGCAGGGGCTGCTTTTTCTACAAAGGTATTTACTTAATTGCAAAGTCCCTCCTTCCATCACCTATGCTGCCAAGCTTTTGCTGTAAGATGTTTGAACTCTATTTTCTTTCATTTATTTATTTCTTTTCTCTTGAACATTGGGCATGAACAATATTTCAGAGATTATTGACGATCTAGCTTTGTATTAGCCTATTAATAAATGAAAAGATTGCCAGTTACCAGCAAAATGAATCATCAGATAATTGCGAGGAATCACAGGTTACATCTTAATTTATTATCTTATTAATTGGCTCTGTGAGCTAATTTAGAAGTATTGCGGCATTTCTATTATCGGTAATCTTAAACGATGATTTTTATCATATAAAATCACATTGACCAGAAAGAGAGATACAGCAAAGAGTATTTTGAGGACCTATTATCTTCCCACAGGCTGCAGGCAATAGTTACCAATATTGCCACAAGAATTTAAAAGATGTTATCTGTTGCCTGCTTAGCCCAAATTGGTTCAGGAAGAGAATTCATCATGACTGGGTCAACAATTCCAAGGCAGTAGTAGAAAGTTAACATTACATTCTGTGGCTGAAACTGAACTATGTGTAAATCTCAGATGAAAAGTTCCATGGATGAAAAAAAAAAAAAAGAGTCAGGCCGGGGATTTAGCTCAGTGGCACTGCGCCTGCCTTGCAAACACAAGGTCCTGAGTTTGATCCTTGGTACTCCCCCCCCCAAATTAAATAAATAAATTGCATGGATGAACACCATGATTCTCTAAATGTTTGGGATCTGGACTTCATTCAATTTTTTTTTTTTTTGGTACAGGGAATTGAACTCTGGTCCTTGTGCTTGTGCAGCAGGCAGCGAAACCACTGAGCTAAATCCCCGGGCCTTCATTCAACTTTTAAGTTACTTTGACAGTCATGACAATTAAAAATACCTCCTCTTCAGTTCTCCGCTTCCTCTTTCCTTTAGGACAATATATTCAGTCACATTGTCAACAATTAAGAAAGTATAGAGAGATAACCACTGAGTTTCACTCCTGTCGTTTTTTTTTTTTTTTTTGGTACCGGGGATGGAACTCGAGACCTTGTGCTTTTGAGGCAGGCACCGGAACCACTGAGCTAAATCCCCGGCCCTCCCATCCATTTACCCAGTTCCCATCTCTGCTACTGGTAACCATCTGCTTCCTCATTTCTTACATATCTTTCTGATACTATGTATAGTCAAGCACATACAAATAGGAATTCTTATTTTTCTTTCTTCTTTACGTACAAGGTAGCAAAAATACATATTTTCTGTGTTTTTTCCATGTAAAGACATTATCTTTGAAGTCTTTCCATATTAGAGCACATGGAGCTTCTCCACTCATTTTTTTTTTTTTTTGGTACCAGGATCGAACTTGGGTCCTTGTGCTTGTGAGGCAGGCAGTCAAACCACTGAGCTAAATCCCCGGCCCTCTCCCCTCATTTTTACCACTGCATAATGTTCTATTTTATGGATGTCATATGATTTATATTTCTAATCCTCTGTTGATGACCATTTAGGTTGTTTCTAATCTTATGGTAATACATTTTAAAGAGATAGGTAACTTTATACATGTGTCATTTTGCATGTGAGAGTCTATCTGTAGAATAAACGGTCAAAAGCAGGATTTTTGCCAGGTGTGGTGGCACATACTTGTAATCTCACTACTCTAGGAGGCTGAGGCAGGAGAATCACAATTGTGAGCTCATCCTGGGCAACTTAGTGACTTAGTGAGACCCTGACTTAGTGAAACATATAAAAGGGCTGGAGATACAGCTCAGTTCGAAGGCCGTAGGTTCAATCCCCAGTACCACACCACACACACACACACACACACACACACACACACAAAGTGAAACTATTGATTCTGAGTGTTCCCAACACAAAAAATGATAAAGGTTTGAGGTGATGAATTTGCCATTTCCCATGGTCTAATCTTTACGCATTAAATACATGTACTGAAATATCACACTATAACCCAGAAATATGTTCATTTATCATGTGTCAATTTTTTTAAAAGGTGAAATTATTGGGTGAAAAGATACACATTTTATTCACAATTTTACTAGATATTTTAAGATTTCTCTTTATAGAACTTACGTTCATGTATACTTCCTCCACCAATCTTTGAAGTGCTTGTTTTCCCAGTCTAACCATGAGAATATGTTCTCAAACACTGAATTTTTGTCAGGGTGCTAAGTGGCCATTTGTATATCAGTGTTTTATTTTGCATTTTATTCATTATGAATGAAGTTAAGAGTATTTTCATAGTTTAAATTTATTTATTAGTACCATGTTTCTTGTCTCTTCATGTCCTTTGCATATTTTCTGTGGGTTACTTGTCTTTATTTACTGGCTCTTTACATATGAGAGAGAATGCTCTTTTGACTGTAATCAGATATGAAAACATTTCCCCAGCTTATTAGTTCATTATTTATTCTTTGAACTTTATTTATGGTGTCTTTTTATTTTTTTATTTTTTATTTTTTTTGTACCGGGGATCGAACTCGGGACCTTGCGCTTGCAAGGCAGGCGCCGGAACCACTGAGCTAAATCCCCGGCATATGGTGTCTTTTTAAATATGCAGAGCATTTTTCATTACTGTATAGTTGAGTTTACTCATCTTTAATGGCTTTTGAATTTTGGGTGACACAGGCTTTTCTCATTACAAGATGAAAGATATCTTCCATTTTTAGTATTTTGAGATTTTTCTTTTTTCAAGTTAAAATCTTTTATCTATTTGAAGTTAACCTAGTGGAACATGAGGAATGTATTCAATTTCATTTTTGTCACTTATTTGTCCTAATACCATTTACTTAGTGGCCCATATTTTCTCCAATGACTTGAAAAGTCAGCTTTATTATATTGTATCCATATATAATACTGAGACTCCTAGTTACAGTATTCTACTCCATTAGCTTCTCTGTTTATTTATATGCCAGTATTACAGTATTTTGATACTTAAGGCTTTATAACATCTTTTAATATCTAGGAGTGCTGATCTAACTCCCCCAACACTATATTTCTTTACTTTTGTGATCTTGGAGTTTTAACCCAGGGCCTTTGCACTGAGCTATATCCCTAACACCTTAATTGTGATCCTTCTGCCTTGGTGTCCCAGAGCACAGGGATTACAGGCGTGGGTCACCATGCCTGGCCTGGGTTAACTGCTTCTTAAAAGCTTATTACCATCCCCTCTGAAACTCTCCAGACCTGTGGTTTTTGGATGGCGGGGGTGGTGGTGGTGGTGTGTGTAACTCTTTGTCAGTCTTTTCTACTTCTTCCATATAATTTTTGGGGGGTAATTTCTCTCTCCTCTGAGAGCAATTTTGTGTGCATGGCTCTTCTGTTATGTAGTAACTTGGATTTTTCTTCTTGTAATTGCTTTTTATAATTATAACTTTCACAATTTTCTTTACTCTCCATTTCATTAGATAGTATCTACGACTTCCCTATTATGAGACTATTAAAAACTAGTTCATATTCTGTTATTTTATCCTGGAGAACCTGTTTTTACTCTTTCAGTTAACCTTTACTGCCCACTGAGTTCCTGACCTAGCTGAGCCTGGGGAATGCAGGGTTGAATCCGAGACCCCACCAGCCGGTAGGGCTCCAAGTCAAGCTGAGAACCCAGCCAAGGATTCTAACAGATACAACTGAGTGATGGGTGCTGTGGTTAGGGTTAGTGGAGTCGGGTGTGGGGAAGGAGAAGGGAAGGACTGCGCTCAGCCTGGGAGGGGATTTGTTAAGAAAGTCCCCGGGGAGGGTATGGGGCAGCGGCCTCCAGAGGAAGAGGTGTGGCCAGGCAGAGCATTGGAGGCAGAGGGCTGGCCAGAGACGTGGAGTTGCGGTGCTTCCAGAGACTATGAACAGCTAAAGAGGGCTAAGAGAGAGTGTGTGGGGGTTACCTGCTAGAGAGATGGGGCCTCATGAGGCTCAAATAAAAGACAAGAGATCATAAAGTCTCGTGACTGCCATACAAGACTGAGGCTCTTCTTTAGGGTGTGCAGGGTGTGTAGTCAGTCAGATTGGGCCTGTACTCAGAACCGTCCCACAGTTGGTGTTACGCCCTGCTGTTGCTCTTGAAATCCCTAATCACTTCATCGTCTCCCTTGTGTTTTATTAGTGAAGGCTGCAGGACAGTAGTGCATGCACGCGTGCAGTGGAGAGGCGCTGGATGACAGTGCAGTCACACAGGGGCCTGGGCCTGGGTGCCTGGGGCGCATGCGCCTGCCTTGGGATGCATCCGCGGCACAGGCACCGTAGGCCCCACGGCAGCTGTGCTGGGCCCTGGCCCATGCTGTCAGCTGAGATGATGACAGCAGCCCTGGTGGTCACAGAAGAAAGGGAGTCTTTGCATGGGGACAGTGTTGAGACCCTCAGCGGGAAGCTGGCTTGCTGTCCATCCCCAGACCCCGATTCTGTGATGTCTGCACACAAATGAACTCTCTGGCCTAAGAATTGAGACAGGAATTGCTGGCACTCATGCAGCAACTTTGCAGTAAATTATTAAAAAACAAACCAAACATATGGACTCTGTGATAAAACATAGCATATGGAGTATTAAAATTCCATTAAGTTTACAATCTCTGGTGTTCATAACTATGTGTTAAATTGCAAGTGATTATCTGGACACTCAGAATTAGAAATCAAATATAAAAATTGTTGCATTAGGTGAAAAAGAACTTTATTTTCATATGAAGCTTCAGATTATTAACAAGGAATAAATTTTAAAATTAATTTTTCCTTTTAATTGAAGTTGTAGCAATAAATACACAAAACAGGCTTTTTGAATTATACACAAACCATGAAGACATATTCAGTTTCTTATTTAACCACAGATTATGGAAAATGTCAGAGAAAACAATGAAATGGCATTTGCATTTAAAATTTAATTCAGATTTACATGCAATTTATTTGTGTGAAGAATTAAATGTTTTCAAAAAAATTGTTCTGGAAGAATCATCAGCTTTAGATGTACAAACATTTATATTTTAAAATAAATTGTCAAAAATATGTCCCAATGTAATTCTGCCTATAAAACACTCCTAACAAATTCATTATTAAAAAGATTCTCCTGAAAATAAAAAAAATAAAAAATTGTGATTTTCATTTGCCAAGAATGACTAATATCCTTTTAATTATATTGCTTGAAAATGAAATCCTCAAAATATAAATTTTATGATCTAAAAACGATTTTCCAGAAAAATGATAAATCTTATGACCAATCAAAACATTAATATTCCTGGGCTGGGGATTTAGCTCAGTGGTTTTGCTGCCTGCTGCGCAAGCGCAAGGACCCAAGTTCGATCCCCGGTACCAAAAAAAAAAGAAATTAATCTTATTTATTGTATTATAGAAGATTATGATGCCAAAATATTTTTTGCAGTTAAGTTTATGTTTTATTCATGTTACCCTATTATATTTTACAGGTAATAAAATGTTTTTCAAGGGTATTTAAAAATTACTTATTTTTGTTTTTCAAAACATCTCACTGTGTAGTTTAGGTTGGCCTTGAATGCTCTATATAGTCCAAGCTGACCTTGAACTCCTGATTCTCTTGCCTCAGCCTCCCAAGTGCTGAGATTATAGGCATGAATCATCATGTCCAGCAGAAAAAAACTTTTTTCATATCTTTAACAGCACCTTTCCCCCACTTTTGGGCTAAGGGGCCTGGTGTTTTAATTTTGTGCTGGGCCCTGTAAATTAGTTAGTCCTGTGCATGAGGTGGGTTTATAGTATGGGTATAGGTAGAAGGGGGAGCCCCACAGGGTTTTATTTATTTTTTATTTTTAATTTTTTTTTTGGTACTGGGGATCGAACTCGGGTCCTTGCACTTGCGCAGCAGGCGGCAAAACCACTGAGCTAAATCCCCGGCCCCACAGGGTTTTAAATAGAAATTGTCATGCTCATACTTTTGAAGAGGTACAGAGGAGGAATACTTATGTCTGACCTTTTCTGCTGGACTGTAAGCTGCTTTAGGGCAGGGTTGGCCCTTAACTCATCCTTATCTCCCATAGCACCAGGCATACATATGGGCTGTACAGGGCATGACTCAGAAGGGGAGGGAATCTGAAGCCAGACTCCTGGGAGTGAATCCTGGTCTATCATTGCCCAGCAAGTTACTTAGCCTCTCTTCATTTTAAGAGTCTGCAAAATAAGGAGAATGATGGCATCTACTTCACAAGCTTTTGTGAGGATTAAATGAACTAATATATGTGAAGTCTGAAGTGCTTGGAATAGGGTCTGGCATTTAGATTTCTTTCAAATGTTACCATATATCATTTTTTATAGCAAAACATTCATTGGTACATTTTAGGCATACGTAAGGACAACACTCATCATAGGGAATTTGCACCTGTGCATGGTACATCCCACCTCTTTTCCCATCCCCCTTCCCCCCAGCCCCTTCCCCTGTCTGTGTACAAAAGCTCTGTTTCCATTTTTCCTTCTATTTTCACTTTTTTCTTGTCCCTTCCTTCATCCCTCCCTCCTCCCTTGTTCCCCTTCCCATTTGAGCATTTCTTTCCATTTCCCAATATCTATTGTACATTTTAGTCCTTATTTCCACTTTCAGGTTCTCACACCAGAGAAATAATGTGGTATTTAAACATGTGTGCCCAATTTATTTCATACCATATATCATTTTATAGTAAATATTTACTAGAAGAATTTTTAAATGCAGTTCTGGGGATCAGTTTCAGGGCTTTGCCCATGATAGGCAAGCACTCTACCGCTGACCTGCTTGTCTAGTCTGGAAGTATTTTTAGCCTTTTGTAAGCAAAACAGAATGTTGGTACAGTTTTAGAACTATTGAAGAAATAAATAGAGACGAGCCTTGATACCAAGATAGCACCAAATCTGTGATTAAATAATTATTTATTATTTTGAGTCCCAAGAGGATTCAACCCTACCCAACTATCTTTCTCTCATCTTATTTAGAGGATCACCTGCTATTCAGTGAAGTTTCATAATAGAGGCTTATATGGAACCCAAGAGGAATATTTTTTGGGGGGGCTGTAAATAACAAAAAACCACAATGAGTTACCAATTCATATCCATCAGGATGGCTATAAAAGCAGATTGTTAAGTATTGGTGAGGATGTGCAGGAATTGGAGCCCTTGTGCTTTGCTGGATGGAAATACAAAATGGTACAATTGCTAAGGTATGCAGTATGAGAGTTTCTCAAAAGATTATAAGTAGAATTACCATATGCTCCAGCAATTTCACTTCTAGGCACATATAAAAAAGACAGTGAAAGCAGGGACATGAAAAGATATGTGTACATCCACATTCATAGCAGAATTATTTACAACAACCAAAAGTGGAACCAATTCTGACAGATGAATGTATAAACAAAATGTGGTATATACATACAATGGATTATTATTTAGCACTAAAAATGCAGGGAATTCTGACCCAGCTACAACATGGATGAGCTTTGAGGACATTATGCTAAGTGAAATAAGCCAGTCACAAATGCTGTGTTTCTACTCATATGAGTTAGTCAAATTCATAAAAATGTCCGCCTGCTGCGTAAGCACAAGGGCCCGAGTTCAATCCCTGGTACCAAAAAAAAAAAAAAAAAAAATTCATAAAAATGGAAGGTAGAATGGTAGTTGCCAGGAGTTGGGGTGGGGTGGGAGAATGAGGAATTATTGTTAATGGGTACTGTGTCACTTTTACAAGGTAAAAAAGTTCTGGAGATGGGTGTTGATGACAGTTGCCTACAGTGTGAATGTACTTGATGCTTAAAATAGTTAAAATGATAAATTTTATGTGATGTATATTTTACCACAATTTTCAAAAATGAAAATAAAATTTTAAAATAAACTAAATATGGAAGTGTAGTGACATATATAATTGGAGGTCCTGAGGTAAAGAGTGTCTCCTGGTTTACTTCTCAGTGTTTCTCTTGGCTTACTGGGGGAGGAGGTAATCAAGATGGCTGCCATGGTGTTCATTCACCATACCCACCTCACAAGGAAGAAAAGAGCCCTTCTGTTCTAGGCTTTCATGCAAAGAAACTGAGGTTGCCTCTGATTAGAAGGCTGTCATGTGCCCATCTCTAGACCAGTAACTATTGCACGGGGAAGAGTATGAAAGACATTGTCTTAAACCAGCTCTAGAGCCTGAGGTTGGACATGAGACAGGTTCCCTACTAGAGACACGGGTTTCCTAAGAAGCAGAAATATCTGTTAGGAAGGAGAAAGGAGCAGACATAGATGGGTAAGCTACTAGAAAAATGTACTACCTTATATTCAGTTTAGACATAGCAGAAACATTTTCCTGGAGATATGGCAGCCACCTATGGAGGAGAAATTAATGTACATGCAGAGCAGATAGTTTTCTCTGTCTGCATTAGTTCTCAGTACCTGCTAATCTGAAGGCTCAAGTGTTTTCATGCATATTTCATTGCTTTGGGGAATATCCCAGTAAACATCTTTTTTCTTTACAGTGATATTTATTAGTCAAGATGTTACATTTCACTTTTCAAATATTTGTTGATATCCACTTCTTGGTGTCTTTCAGGCAAAGGGAACAGTTTGAGCAGAAGAGATGTATGAGGGGAAACTGACAAACTGCTAAGCAGTACAAGGACATGATCGGATGTGCTGAAGTGTAGCCTGAGTGAGGGAGTGGTAGAAGAGAAAGCTGGTGAAGCAGGACGGGATCAGATTGGCAGGTCTTTGGCTGGGGATATCTTGTCTCAACTTACTGAGGTAAAACATACAAACAGTAAACTGCAAAAAGTATGTTAAATTTTAGACAACATTTCAATGAATTTTAACATATATATAATAAACCCATATAGTCACCATGAAAATCAAGACCCAGAATATTCCCAGCATTCCAGAAGGTTCCTTCATGCTATTTTCCAGAATACTCATCCCCAGAGAAAACTACCCTTCTGGCCTCTATCATTATTAATTAGTTCTGCTTGCTTTTAAACTTCACAGAAGTAGAATTATACAGTATGTGCCTTCTGTACCTGGCTTCTTTAGCTTTACTTAATGTTCGTGAGATGTCTCTGTGTTGTTTTATGTATCAGAGTTTTTATTCCTCCCAATATTCCACTGAATAAATATCCCACAATTTGTTCAGTCTCTAATTTGATGGTCATTTGGGTTACTTCTGGTGTAGTGCTGTAAAAATATAGCTATTAGGAACCTTTCTGTACGTTTCTTTTAGTGAAGATGTACTGTTTTCTGCAGGTCATATACTTAGAAGTGGGCAGATGCATTCTTCTTTAGGAGATATGCCCAACACTCTCCAGGGTTTGGACCAAGGGAGTTTTGACTTTGGCCTGAGGAAGATGGGAGTGATATGATGAAATTTGTTTTACTCTGGCAGCTCCTGTATATTAGTCGTTTTCCCATCACTGGGACACAATACCTGACATCCACAACTTAGGAGGAGAGGTTTATTTGGTTCACAGTTTCAGAGATTTCCATTTATTGTCAGCTGGCTTCATGGCAGAAACATCATGGTGGAAGGAGATGGCAGAACAAAGCTCCTCAGTTCATGGTGGCAGAAGCAGAACAAGGAAACAGTGCCAGAAAGGAAGCAGTAACAGACCAGACATAGACCCCAAGCTCCGGCCTCCACGACCCACTCAGACACACCCCAAAGTATGCTCCATCAATCCTGGGGGTTGAGAGTCCCAAAGCCAGTCAAGTGGACATTCCACTCTAACTGCCGCACCCTGAGTTAGATGTGGGAGACCAGGCGAGGGGTGAGGCAGGCCTGAGCTTGGCATGGAGGAAGAGAATGGTAAGATGGAAGACAGTAAGAAGTTAGAGATGATGCAATTGGATGTTACGGGAAGGGCGAGCATGGAGTCCAGGATGTCTGCCAGCCTTTTGGTGTCAGAAAGATAGTACCCTTCCCCTAAAGAGGGAAGAAATGGGTTTGAGGAGAAGATGAGCTCATTTTGAACATGTTGAATCAGAGGGACCCACAGGAAATGGAGGTGCTATCCAGTAGGCAACCAGACACATGGTACTGAAGCTAAGGGGTGGCTCCAGATTAGAGATTTATGTTATGGATCAAGGGAATGAGTGAAGTATCCAGGGGGAGGATCCCAAGAAGATGGTGGAGAAGGCATTTCCTGAGAGGTGGGAGGAACACCAGGAGTCTGCCTGCTGTCATGCAAACCATGGCAGGGAGACTTTCCAAAAAGAGAAAATAGTTGGCCCCTCAGAGGCTGCTCAAGAGTCAGGAAAGATGGGCACTGAAAGGCGGATGGTGAATGCCTTGTTGTAGGATACTTCCAGTCTTTGGACCAGCCAGAAGCCCATACCAGTGTGACTGGGCTGGTCAGGTTGCCAGGCCACCTCAGGCCTGGTTCATGGCCTCTCAGACTAGTAGGGGTGGAAGAGGCAGGGAGAACAGGCCTTAGTGCAGGGACAGTGCCTGTGACTTTTCTGAGATGTTTGTGGGGACCACAGCTGCACAACAGAGGGCAGACAGCAGCAAGTACAGGGCCAACTGACACTGAGCACAGTGACATTTGAACAGTTTCCCCCTGGAACCTTTCCTCTATGGAAAGTCCCAGTTGTAAACCATATTGACTTTAATCTCAACCAACCAGCTGAAAGTATGTTCGTATGGAAGTCAGGGCAAACAAAATAAGATTTAGAACAATTTTTTTGAGCTCTACACCAGTGGTGAACTTCTCTGGGAAACAGAACAAAAATTGACCCTCTTAGGCAAAAAGGTACTGGGCTTTATTAATTTGTATTTCTACTGATACATAAACTTGGGCAAACAGGGAAGGAAAAGAATAGCACATCTTCTTTCTTTATCAGGCACAAGGGGGCTGGAGGAGGCTCCCCAGAGTTTAATGGGCAGCTTCACGTATTTCTATGCTTTGACTGCAGCTAAAGAGCTCTGTGCCACACAATGGGCAGTTTCTAGTTGGATTTTAAAAGAAATAACTTTGATCATTTCAAAAGCAATGAAGCCTGATACAGCAGAGAGAAAAGAAGGCGGTAATTTATGGCTACCATTAAGGACACAAAGACAAAGGCGGAGAGAACGTTTCACTAAGTGAAGATTTACAAATGTGTAAAAATCACCCTTATGACCAGAAATAGCTGAGTGTCTCTCTCAGCACCAAACACAAAAGGGGTGGGAGGGAGGAGCAAAGACAGAAAAAGGGATGCAACCTGCCTGCCTTCACTGGGGATGAAAAGGTCAAATGAAAACAACCTCAGAGAAGTTACTTTCTCAGATTCTCCATCAGGCAGCAGCACTAGCACCCCCAAAGAGAAGGCTTGGCCTGGGCCCTGGGTGGGTACTGGGCCGGGGCAGCAGCAGAGATGCTGAAGTGGGCAGCTCTGGGTGATAGATAGGCCCCAAAGACATATACTTTCGTACATGACCTAGGTGGGGACTTCTGTGTGCGTGCGTGTGTGTGTGTGTGTGACATTTATTGTTTTCTGACCAACAAACTAATGCATGTGTGTGTATTCATAGGAGAAAATGGAATAAATACTGGACTGAGCAGCTCAATTAAGAACATTCATAACCCTGAATGTACGCTTTGGTTGCACCTAGGGGCCACTAGTGCATTTGTTCCTGCAGTGACCCCAAGTGTAGTGGGCTCCAGGGTGAGGTGGAAGGGCCTGGTCCTGAGGAGTGTAGCTTGGAGAGGTAGCAGGCACTGCTTCTGCTTGCAGCTGGCCAGGCCTGTGAGGCTGGGTGGTCACAGTAGCCATCTGTGCAGCTGGCAAAGTTGGAGGTGCCTCTTGTCCCTGGTGGCCCACCTTTGATCCCTAAACTCTTTTCCCTTCATGGCTTAGGGTGCCCTGGAGAGATAGTGAACTGGTTTACAGCAACATGAGCATTTTCTGCAGTGGTTCTGAGCCCCAGAGTGTGCCAGAGAGAGGGACAGCTTCAGGGTACCCCACCATTGGGACAAAGGGGCCAGTGCCATCCGAGGGCTAGGGGATGGGGGATCAGAGGTCTGGGTAGGGCTGTGTGGAGAAGGGTGAGCAGGGAAGCGGGGGTCTCCTTCTCCACTCAAAATGCTGTTTCTCTGAGTTCTCCTGACCAGGTCAGAAGCATGTGGAGAAAGTCCCAGGGTGGCTTTGGAGTTTGAGGACCTTGTAGGACACTCTGGGTGCCCCGTGGCCGAATACTGCAGGCTGGAATGGCTGTTTGTGCTCACCGGAGCCACTGGGTCAAGTTGTAGGACGCTGCAAGCAGGCGGAGCCTGAAGCTCCCGAGCGCAGGAGCGGGCGGGCCAGGGTGGGCGCCGGGGGCGGCGGTCGCGGCTGACAGCCGCCCTCGGGCCACGGCGGCCGCGCCCCCTCCGCCCGGGCCGGGGAGGGGCGAGGGCGGGCGGGGCGGCACTGCCCGGCCGGGGAGGACCGTGTGAAATGAGGCCGGGGCTCGGGGGACGGGCGAGGCCGGGGGTGTCCGCGCGGCGGGCAGAGCGCCCGCACACACCTCGGGGAGCCGCCGCTGCGCTCGCCGCCCGCGCCGCCGCCTCTGCCCGCCACCGCCGCCGCGCCTGCCATGGGGGTCCCGGGCCGCAGACGTCCCGGAGCGGCCCGGGCGCTGCTGCTGCTTCTGCCGCTGCTGCTGGCGGCCGCCGTCCCGCCTGGCCCGGGCAGCGCCACCGGGCCGCCTGAGGGTGAGTGTCCGGCCCGGGCGCACCTGGCACGGCGTGCGGGCGCCGGGGACCGAGTCCTGGGTCCCCGCACCGCCTCCCGAGCCGGCCGCGCGGGACCGGGCTCGGCGGCCCAACTCGGTGGCCCCCGCTCCCTGAGTTCTCACCCGCCGGCCAGGCCGAGGCGCCACCCGGCTCCGACCAGAGGCCCAGGGCCTGGGGCCTGAGTCCAGGGGCCCGGCCGAGGACCCCGGGCTGGTGACAGTCCCCGCCCCAGCCCCCCCCCCCCCCCCCCCCGTCCCCCGGTCCCCCGGTCCCCCGAGAGTGCCCGCTGGTCAGACGGCGGCCAGCTGAGCCAGGAGGAGGGTTACTGGGGCTCTGGGGTCCAGCTCCCCATTGTGTAGATGGGGAAACTGAGGGTCTGGCCCGGGATCCATCTATGAGATAGGAGCAGCTTTGTCCCTTTTAAAATTCGGAGTCGGGAATTTCTCCAGTTAGCCTCAGGATTGACTCCGTGGACTTCTGTCTACCAAATGCCCCAGTTTGAAGACCTGGGAATGTCTTTAAGCAGCAGTCAGTTTAGGTTTTTGGCAGCCAGAGGTACAAACTCTAGAAGTTCTGCACTAACTGGATTTGAAATACTTTCAATAGTTTTTGTTGTTGTTGTTTTAAATTAACATCTTGGGATGATGTCAACTCAGGAAAGACTCTTGGCAAGTCCAGTTTCCAGGTTGAGACGATGGGCAGGTGTGGGGTGGGGCCAATGGCGACTCAGTTCCCCCTTTGCACCATCTGAGAGCTCTGGCTGGTTTTTGCTCAGAGCCCAGGGCTGCCTTATTCCCATTTCTGGAAACAACCAGTCAGCTATTACAGCTGTTTTGCCAACCTGGTTCTTCCCTCCTTTAGCAGGCATTTACCATTGCCTCCTCCTGTGCCAGGCACTGGACTGGCTTGGCATCAAGGGCTTGAATGAGGTCTACTGTTGGACATTGTCTAGTGGAGAGACAGGCAGGAAAATAGCGACAACCCTGCATGATGTGTGCAGTGAAAGGAGATAAACATGGGAGCACAGGTGGGGACACCTCCCCTGCACTGAGGGTCATAGCAGGCATTGGGGATCTGAACTGAGTCTCAAAGACCAGTAGGCCACGGTGGGTTTGTCATTCCAGTGAGAGGGAGCTGGCTATGCCTGGAAACAGGGAGCGGGGCACAGTATAGCTTGTCGGGACTCCTAAGCAGTTTTGGTTGTGAGGAGTGAGGTGAGGTAGACTGAGGGGAGGTGGCACTAGACAGGGCCAGGGCCATAGCACACATGGGCACCATGACAGGTGCTTGCTGTACTCTTTTGCAGACATAGACGAGTGTGCCCAAGGACTAGATGACTGCCATGCTGATGCCCTGTGCCAGAATACACCCACCTCCTACAAGTGCTCCTGCAAGCCTGGCTACCAAGGGGAAGGCAGGCAGTGCGAGGGTAAGTGACGTGGGGACCTTGGCAGGTGGGCCAAGCGGGGTGGCTTTTTCATCCTTAGCTTGCCATGTATGTTGGTAAAAGTGCTGCCTCAACCTGTGAATTACATTACCTGCTCTTTGAAATGCATTTCCGATCCTTAAGGACTGGAAATATTAGGTTTTTCCCAGTGCAGATCATGTGATTTTATATGGCTCTGAAATGTCCTTTTGTCTAACTTCTAGAAAGGAAAAGAGGGGCCTTAGAATCTTTTGGTCCCACTCCATTTGGGGACAGAAAGCAAACAGACATGCTCACCAGAAAAGCTGTGGCTGCCAGAGCCGGGCAAATCCTGCACCCCTAGGGCAGTTTGTACCCCAACTCTGAAGACTGAATGCTGAATGGAGTCCTGCCCGCTCCAGGGGGCTCTGGAGGCTCCATCTTGACCATGGCTTTGGGCTGTTTGGCACTGGGACATGCTGAGCATTAGAGCTACATCGAGGGCCTGTCTCATTTGAGCTGAAAATTTTCCCTGGAAAGGCATGTGCAGAAGGATATTTTAACCCTTAGGACTTCAGATCTAGGAGTATGTGGTCTGGACTCCTCCCATGGGGGATTAGCCCGATGTCAGGAGCTCTGAAGGTTAGAGTGGGCACTCCCTGCAGGAGTAGAGGGCTGTTGGGATGGAATCATGGCATCTTGAAGCCAGCAGAGCTCTTGAGGGGGCACTGGGCCAATCCATCACTTATTTTATAGATGGACACGGAGGCCCAGGGGACTTACGGCTATGATCACACATTTAGTCTATAGGTGACAGAAAGTGAGGCCTCCACCCCAGCTCTGTCCCAGACCCACCTCCCTCCTAGTCACTCAGCCTGCTGCTGCTCCTCGTTGATTGGGTGAGAAATGCTACAGTTTATGTTATTTATAATCATCTTGTACAGGAAGAAGTTTAAAATTGATAAGGCACGTTGAGCTCATCTCTGCATCCACCTCCTGCCTGCGGATCCGACCTTGACAAGCATGTTTTAACAAATGCCTATTTTGGTTCTCTTCAGTGACCTAGTGTTCATACCCTGATGTTTCAAACCAGTGTGTTTCATCTCCTGGCCTCTGAGTCATAAAGGTTCTTGGTATTAGAACAGTGTGTTATGTCCAGTGGTGTCTCATCTGTGGTAAACACTTGTTCTTGTTTTTCAATAATTGAGCGTGTCAGATGGGCTCAGTCACTGGCAGCACCTTGACACAAGGTCTTTTCCAATAAATATACAAATCTACAAATGAAATATCTAGACATGGAATGCGCAGATGACAAAATATGTGGGTGACTGTCAGATGTTTTTGTTGTGTTGTAGCAATGGCCCGATCTCTCTACACCCCCACCTCCTGGTTTTAGCACAGCTGAGACAAGCTGGGATTTTAAATTGAACTTTGTTTAAAAAGGAGACAAAACCAAAAGGAAATAGAGACAGGAAATAGGAATAACATATGGGATTATGTTGGGCAAGTTCAGGTCTTGCGGCAGGTAAAGACGCCCCTTGGGAATTCATTGGGGCACTTCTCCTTTGAGCCGGAGGAGGACAGCTCCTGCCTTTCCCATCAGAGGAGGCACATGTGTTTCTGGTCAGGTTCACAGCCAGTGGGGTTGGTGGTTCTTCCTCCTCTGGAAGCCCTTGTGTTTCTGAAGCCAAGTTCATTTTTTCCCAGGCAGCCATTTCCCTCTCTCTCTCTCTCTCTCTCTCTCTCCCCCCCACCCCCCACTCTCCCTGTCTCTCTCTCTCTCCCTGTCTCTCTCCTCTCCCCAAGTGATGGGAAGCTAAAAGGCTTTCACTCACAAAAATCCAGAAATACCTCTGGAGCTACTTCATCCTGCACCCTCTCTGAGGTAATTGTTCTATTTGCAGTACTGGAATTCATGTATGTTGGTCCTTTGCTTGGGAGAGAAAAAGCCTTTTTTTTTTTTTTAACCATGTGGATATTCCAGAACCTCCAGTCTCTGCCTACTCTCTAGGGCACAAAACTCTGGCATTTCTTTCTTTTAGATAAAGTATGTCTTTATTAAGTGATGCCGAGTGACAAGTGACATGTTTCCTTACTGAGCTCTTGACATATTACAAATGAAATTGAATTACTAACAGATTATATTTGAAAAGTCTACTATTTAGTTTAAAATAACTAATGGTAGGCTGACATTATATATGTATATATATTTCAAATTAAAAAAATAATTTATCATTATTGTTATAAAAAGTCAAATGCAAAAATGTGCAAGATAGAAAATTAAAGAGCTTCCTATCCCATTATCCACAGCTAATCACTGTTAACAGCAAACATATATCTTTTGTACTGTCATTTTAAACTGTTTTATTTTTTATTTTTTTAAACTGTTTTAAACTGAAGCATTTTAAACTGAAGTATTAGAAGAATTTGATTTTTTGAATCCTATAGTATTAACTTAGTGAGCAAAGATATCCCTGTTTAGTTTGGATTTCTTGCTATAGGAGTTTGGAAAAGGAAATTTTCTCCAATAAGTAAAGAAGAGGAAATGAAAATTGCAGGAATTCAATGATGTACCTCCTTTATCTGTGTGTCTTGGAGTAATGATTTTTAAGCCTTTGGAGTCTGACCCATGATATCATTTATGTTGTGATTATTGCCAGTATCATTCCTCATATTTAAATTTAATGATGGGAACTAGGTTTGCCCAGGGTGTCCAGAATTTTATCCTCCACAAAGTTTCTTCTACCAAAATATTGGAGAAATGAAAAGTAAATGAAAAAGTAAAACCAAATAGCTTAAAAATAAGGATTCAGAAATGGCTTAGATAAGTGATGTTTTATTCCAAATGATTTCTCCTCAGTGGTTAATGTTTATTATATGGTCCTTAAGTCTAGACTTAAGGAACTGAATCACTTTACCAAGGATGAATCTAAACTTGGTCTCTGGGTAAGGAGCTATGTTTTCTTTTTTTAAAAAAAATTTTTTCCCCAGGGCTGGGGAAGGAACTCAGGGCTTCACACAGGCTAGGTGAGTGCAGTACCACTGAGCCACACCCCCAGCCCTAAAATCTTTTTATTTTGAAATAACTCCAGACTTCAGAAAAGTTGCAAAACCCAGTGCAGAGTTCATATATTCTCTTTACTCATTGTACACTAATGTTATCATCTTACAAAACTATAGGATGGTTATCAAAACCAGGAAGATAATGTTGGCACAATATTAACTGAACCGTAAACATTATTCAAATTTCACCAGGTTTTTCCCTGACATTCTTTTTCTGTTCCAGAATCCAGTTTAAGGCCCCATATTATCCAGCTGTTGTGTCCCTTTTGTCTCTCTCAATCTGTGACAATCCCTCAATCTTTCCTTGTCTTCCATGATATCAAAACAGTTTTGATAGGTACTGCTGTGTTCATTTGTCGTAAGTTTTCTCATGATAACAGTTGATATAAAAGAGTGTCTTGTGTTTTCTCATGATAAGATTGGGGTTATGCATTTTGGGCAAGGCTACCACAGAAACTCTGTTGTGTCCTCCATGTATCACATCTGGGTCATGTGGTGTATCCAGGCCCATTCCTGGTGATGTTAACCTTGATTACCTGGTTACAATGGTGTCTGCCAGCTTTCTCCACTGCACAGTTACCATTTTTCCCCTTTAAAATGGAAGCATAGGGCTGGGAATTTAGCTCAGTGGTTCTGGCGCCTGCCTCGAAAGCATAAGGTCCCGAGATTGATCCCTGGTACCAAAACAAAACAAACAAACAAACAAAAAAACAAAAATGGAAGCATATTTTGGGGAATGTACTTTGATACCATGCCGATATCCTGTCTGTCCTTCAGTTTTACCCACTATGAGCATCCAATTATGGACCTACCCACTGGTTGGGTTTTTTTGTGGTTTTTTTGCATTTCCCTTATTCTTTATACATCTATTAATAGAGATTTTTCTGTAAGAAAGTTCTGCCCCTTCTCCCCCACTTATTTCTTTATGCTTATATTTATTTATACCACTATGAATCACAGATTCTGATTTTATTACATCTATAATTATCTAATTATCTATTTTGGGCTCAAATTGTTACAGCTTCAGCCATTAGGAAATCCTTCCCATAATTTCCCGTGTCATTTTGGCATTTTTAAAATAGAAATTCCAAATTTCCTAGTACCATATGAGTGTAGAAAGCTCTTACATTTCCTGCTCCCAGTCATGGAATCAATCGCTTCTCCAGTGGGCCCTGGTTCCTTTGATTGGAAAATGGTGTGAAAAACCAAGTCTTGGGTGGTGGGTGGTTGCTTTGCTACCAGGTGTCATTGTTGCTAGGCCCTCTCAATGCACAGACTAGGAAATGCACAAACGTATACTAGTGCACACACATATATGTGTTTATTCCTTACACTTATTCATCTGTGTATATTAAAAACAAGTTATAATGACACTTCGGATTCCATACCGATACTACAAGATTCATTCTAACCTTCCTCCTTGCTTGTTTAGAACTTCTTTTTCCAACAGTGAGAAATATGGCTCTCATTACCTGCAGTGTCTTTCCCTCATCATTCAAGACAAAGTATTTATAGAATTACTGATTCATAACCCTGTAAGCCAGAGTACAGTACTTACTAACTAGAGAACAACAGATAGGTCTTCTCTTGTTTTTTTTTGGTATCGGGGATTGAACTCAGGACCTTGCCCTTGCAAGGCAGGCGGTAGAACCACTGAGCTAAATCCCCAGCCCACAGATAGGTCTTTTTGCTTTTAGCTTTATAATATCCAGTTGAGGTGTTGCTTTTCAGTTACTTGGTTGGTACTTTTTCCTATCCTTCAGTGTGGTTACATTTATTAATTTACAATGTTAGGCTGATTTGTTCAGTTTTTATCCACTCTCGTCCCCTCCCACCCTACCTCCTGGTTCATTGGTATCATGTATGCACATATGGATGTCCGCATATGTGTGAAACAGCTCTTTGGTTCTGAGAGTCAGGCAATACAAAAAGGCATCCTCAGAGAAGTGGGGGTCCCTTCCCATTTCTATTCCCCTGTTTCCATGCCTCCTTTCCACCCCCTTCCCTGTACCTTGTAGGTCACCAATCTGTAATTTCTGGTTCATCATTCTTTTATTTATTTTGCACAAATAGGCAGATAAATTTATATTTTCTTTTTAGCAACTTTATTGAAATGTCACATACCATAACATTTGCCAGTTTTCAGTATGCAATCAGTAAATTAGCTGAATTGTCCAATCATACTATAATGTAGTTTTCTTTTTTTTAAATTCTTTTTATTTCCCATTAAGTTTATTGGTACATTTTAGGTATAAAATACAGTTACATTCATCATTGGGATCTTGTACCTTTACATGATGTATCTTGGTTTTTATTTTTTATAATGTAGTTTTCAAACATTTTCTTCACTGCAATAAAATGTCTCATGCAACTATATAACTAATCTTTATTCCTGCCTCAGCCCCAGGGAACCAATAATCCATTTTCTAAATCTATGTATTTTTTCCTGGATATTTTATGGAGATGGAATCATTTAATATACTGTTATTTGTGTTTGGATTTTTTTCATTTAGTATAATCCCTTTGAGATTCATTCATATTCATTCTTTTCAATAGCTGAATATTATGTGGTTCTACCATGCTTTATTTATTCACCAGTTGAGAACACTTAGATTATTTCTACTTGTGGGCTATGAAAACTAATATTGCTATGAATATTGGTGTGCGAGTCTTTTTGTGGACATAATTTTCATTTCTTTTGGGTATATAGGAGTAGAATTGCTGGTTGAATGGTAAATTTATGTTTAACTTTTAGGAAACTGCCAAACTGATTTCTTGGATATGACACCAAAGGCACAGGCAATAAAAGTAAATCTAGACAAACTGGACTTCATGAAAATTAAAAAACTTTATGCATCAAAAGATGATATTAACAGGATATAAAAACAACTCACAGAATAGTAGAAAATATTCACAAATCATATATATGATAAGAAATTAATATCTAAAATAGAGAACTCCAAAATTCAATACCAGATAACCCAATTAAAAAACCCAAATAACCCACTGATGCAAAGGACTTGAATAGACATTTCTCCATAGAAGATATATACTTGGCCAATAAGTATACTAATGATTAGGGAAATGCAAATCAAAACTATAATGAGCTATCCCTTGCTCATTAGAATGGCTAGTGTGAAAAACAAAACAGAGCAGAAATAATTGGTGAGGATGTGAAGACACTAGACAACCCTTGTGTATGGTTGTGGGACTGTAAAGTGATATAGCTTCTATGGCGAACAGTATAGTGGTTTCCAAAAAATTAAAAACTGCCATATGGTCTAGCAATTCTACCTCTGGGGATATATCCAAAAGAATTGTCAGGAGAGTTTTAAGGAGCTATGTATTCACTCATGTTCATAGCATTATTCACAGTAGCAACACCTAAAGTGCCCATTGGCAGGGGATGGATAAGGAAAATGTAGTCCATACATACATGGAATATTATTCATCCTTATACAAAGAAGATCTGATCACATGCTACAGTGTGGATGAACCTTGAGAACATTGTGCTAAGTGAAGTAAGCCATTAGCAAAAGACAGTGATTGAGTCCACAAATGTGAGATACTTAGAGTAGGCAAAATCACAGAGACAAAAAGTAGAATGGTGATGGCCAGGGGCCAGTGGAAAGGGAAACATTAGCCATTATTGTTTAATGAGTAAAGAATTTCAGTTTTACAAGATGAAAAGAGTTACGAAGATGAACGGTGGTGATAATTGCACATTATGAATAATTTAATAATACTGAACTACACACTTAAAAAAAAGAGAAAGAAACTGCCAAATTGTTTTCCAAAGTGGGTGTGATATTTTATGTTCCCACTAGCAGTGTTTGAGGGTTTATCATTTATCCACAGCCTTGCACCATTTGTAGTCTTGTCTTTTTTTATTCCAGTGGATGAATGTGAAATGATATCTTGTTGTGGTTTAAATTTTCATTTCCCTAATTACTAGTGGTGTTGAGCATTTTGATGTATTTATCAGCTATTTGCATGTCATCTTTGGTGAAATGTGTCTGTTTAAATCTCTTGCCCCCACTTAAAAATTGAGTTGTTTGTCTTTTTATTGTTGAGTTATGAGTTCTTCATAAATCCTTTAGAAGGTATGTGACTTGCAAATACTCTCCACTCACCTGTAGCTTGCCTTCATTTTCATAATATCTTTTGAATTTCAAAAATAAATTAATCAACTGATTGATTGTGGTACTGGGGATTGAACCCAGGGAGCACTGAGCTATATTTCCATCCCTCTTTATTTTTTTAATATTGAGACAGGATTTCAATAAGTTTCCCAGGCTGGGGTTGAGCTTGCTATCTTCCTGCCTCAGCCTCCTGAGTAGCTGAGATTACAGGCATGCACCACCCTACCTGGCTCAAAAATTTTAAATTTGATGACGTCTATTACATATTTGATTTGTGTATTCGGTGTTATATCAAAGAAATCTTTACATAGCCCATATCTCAAAGAGTTTTCTCATGTATTTTTTCATAATTTTTATTTTTATTTTTGGCTCTTACAATTAGGTCTCATCCATTTTGAGTCAATTTTTTATGTATGGTATGGTCTAAAGTCATTTTTTTGCATATGAATATTCAATTACTCAAAATAGCAATATTAATTGAAAAGACTCTTATTTCTCTCAATGAATTACCTTAGCACTTCTCTCTAAAACCAAGTGATTATAAATAAAAAAGGTTTATTTCTGGACTCTCAATTCTGTTCTGTTAATCTATATGTCTCTTTATGCCCACACTCACTGTCCGGGAAAGGATCACTTTATAGTAAGCTAATTCCTCCAAATATGTTCTCTTTTAAAACCATTTCAGCTCTTCCAAAAAATAAACAAACAAACAAAAACCATTTCAGCTCTTTTTTTTTTTTGAGCCTTTTGCATTTCCATATAGATTCCAGGATAAACTTGTCAAGTTCTGCAAAAAAAGCATGCTGAAATTTTTTGTGTATGTCTTTATATCTCTACATAAAGAGAAATACTGTAGATGTATTTTGATTTTTTTCATTTAATAGTTCATTCTAGAAATTGCTCCAAATCAATTCAGAGATCTCCCTCTGCCTCTTCCTCCTTTTTAAAAAAATAGCTGCATAGCACTCTAATAACTAGATACACCATATTCATTAAACTGTTGACTTGTTTATTGACTTCTAGGTTGTTTCCAGTATTTTGTAATTACAAATATTGCTGAAGCACATAACCTTGTATATATTTATTTTCTTGCTTTGGGCTGGATTCTGAGAAATAGAATGGTTGACTAAAAGATAAATACATATGTCTCCCAAAGATATTGCACCTGTTTGGCTTAATTCTGTTTTATTCCTTAGACATTGATGAATGTGAAAATGAACTCAATGGAGGCTGTGTCCATGACTGTTTGAATATTCCAGGCAATTATCGCTGCACTTGTTTTGATGGCTTCATGTTGGCCCATGATGGTCATAATTGTCTTGGTAAGAAAAACATTTAGAAATGATAATTCTCCTATACCCACCCTCTAGCATCCCCTCCCTTTGCTTTTTGGCCCTCAAGAAATCAGACTCCCTGATAGAAAATCAGGTAGAGTATTTTAGTTTTCATATGATCAGACATAATATAAATCCTTCATCAGCCCAAGGATGTGGGTGGACATTATCATTATTGTCTATTGATTTTCTGGCATTAACTTGTCACCTTTAATATCTTTGCTTGTGGGTTGAAAGGATCTTGACTTGTAACTATTTCATTAATCCTATAAGTATCTTTTTTTCTGAAATTAGGTAGAACTCTTTGTCCTGATGACTTCAAATGGTGCTTGGGTCATTGCCAGATAGATGCAACCCCCACACCCTTTTCTTGAAAGACAGAAAATCAAACAGAAACTTTCCACGAACATCCTCCTAGTATTCCATAGAACAGAAACATCTGTTAGAGTTTCTGTTCCTGAATTAGAGACTGCAAAGAGTATTGTTTTCATTGGTTCTTTGTGCCAGGAATAAAATAGACCTTAGAAATAGCAAGCAATTGGATGGGGTTGGGTGTTGGACAGTCTTCGAGGACGCAGCACACCTGGCAGGTAGGGATTGTGGTTTTCTTCTTAAGGCCAATGTTATCAGTTTACAGGAAGATATTATGGGAGATACATGGCAGCAGGGTCCTTTATGGCAATGACCCTCATGTAGTTACCTGCTGTTGCCAACTGGGGAGCAGCTTAATCAAGGCTCTGGCTCTGTAGGGACAGCTATTGAAATGCCCCTTTATGGTATAGTAGAAATAGCCAGTTGATCAAATAGAGATGCTTTGAGAGCAACACAGAAAGGCCTTATGCTGAAAAGTTCATGCAGAACTTGTAGTTTTTGGAGGAACCTCCAGAGTGGGTCCTAGATGTGACCTTTATCCCGCTTCAGGATCACCTGGAGCTCTGTCCTGATATAGACTGGACTTTCCTGTCTGTGCCTTGTGAGAGAGCTCAGGCTTTGGTCCACAGGGCCTGTGGCATTGTGAGACTGCAGCTGTCAGGAAAAGTTTGTTGAAGGCTAGAGAAGTGGTCACCCCTTGGTAGACTTTCCAGGCAGTCAGCACCACAAAAGGCACATTTGAGAGCAATGCTGAGGGTAGGAACAAACTGAGATAAGTTGGGAATCATAGAGTATGGGTTTTTTGTTTTTGTTTTCCATTTTGTGGGGAAATTTCCCTTTGATTTGCCAGCAGTGGCATTTTGAGGCTTCCTAATTGTAGACCTGGTCATTACTGTTGTGCTCTGATCCACAGCCTGGGGCAAGTGTGAGCTTCCTAAGAGTAACAACTTGAACGATCCAAGGCTTCAGGACCTGGGCCAGGGCTGGGCAGAGTGGTTCTGAGTACAGGCCTGCTCAGAAATCTTGATGCCTGGAGTCTTGCTTTGCCTGAGCCCATAACACAAATGTTTCAGTGGAGTATCTTCATTTCTCCTGCTTGGTTCTCTTTGTGTACTCAATCACAACCATCTGCTTGCAGAGAGACCCTAAGCATCCACCCAGCATGTCTGCAGGGTTAAGGATTCTTTAAAAGTCCCTTTGAAAGAGTAAAACCAGCACACTGAGACCTTCCTGCCATTCCCACTGGGAAGGACAAATATGCTTTGTGGTAGGAAAGAAGCTCAGAGCCAAAGCTCTTCTGGAGTGGCAGGTCCTTGCATTCTCTGGGATGACTCTTGCCCTCATGTCCCCCTGACCACACATTAGTCTCTGGAGGAGGCATCCCGGAATCTGGGTGTTAGCACGGATTGAGAACCCTGTCTCGTAGTCTGGAGAAGCTCACCAGCCTGGTGATATGTACTTGTGTACATGAACACACACACAGTTGGATTTATCTGGCTGCAGTGTGGCACCCAGCTTAATGACACATTTCTGATGGCTTTGGAGAGAAGATGTAGAGAGTTAAATTTGGCAGCTTAAAAGCAGTGCACCTTGACTCATAATCAAGCCAGGATGTGGCGCTCGGGAGACAGACCCCTCCCGCTCACTGTGAGTCCTCACTGTGGACACCTAGGCCAGGTGCACCTCACACAGCTCATCCTCTGGAATGTGCTTCCTTTGGCCTTTGGCGTAGACAAGGGCAAGTTTGTTAGGCTTTGGGGGATGGCTCCAGTCCCATCAGTTTAGTCAGGCATCTGCCCGGTAGTGTGGGAGGACAGATGCCTGTAAGATCTGAGGCTTGAAACCAGATAATAGATATTTAAATGTGAATTTTCTGATTACAGATATGCCCAGGAGCTACTGATAGGCACATGAGAAGTTAGACTGGAGAAAATAAACTGCTCTAGAGCCTTTGTGGTGTCTGACGCTCTTCTGGAAGTTTCCTCTTCCCTGGCTCTGGTGGCGCTGCACTCTCCTGCTTGTTTGTCCATGCATTGGACAGTTCGTGAGTGCTTACCATGTCCCAGGGCTCTGCTAATTAAAACAAAAAGCTCTGTCCTCAAAGGAGTTTGCAATCTAGGGGAGATGGACAGGCAAAGGATTTTGAGGGTGCAGACAGGTGTCTCGATACAGCAGTGTGCAGGATGTCAGAGCCTTGGAGAAGGAAAGTCCCCATGGGGTAGCAGGAGCCCATCAGAGAAGCCTTCTTCCCACACTGCCTTTCTCGTGGCTCCTTTTCCGGGGCTCCTGGGACTCCTGCTGTCTCCTCTACTCTTCCTTGTTCCAGCACCACCCAGAATTCTACCTCTCTCTGCCTCCTTTCTGCACCCCTTTCCTGCTTCCCCACACTCCTGCCTTTGGTTTTCTCTTCCACAGCCATCTGTGCCACATCTGCAAATGAGTGGTCTTCAGAGCTGTGCTGACCCCACCGCCTCTGGACCTAGCCCTGAATCTCAGCATGTCAGGCATCTCCCCTCTCTGCCTTGGGGGAGGTGACAACTGTGTCTCCCTCCCCGTGTCTGCACCCAGTGCTGGTCTCCCCCATGTTTCTCTTCTAGGTGGCCTCGGTGTCAACTTTTCATCCTCCAAGGAACAAGGAAAGGTTGACACCAGCCCCATGGACACCTTGCCCATCCAGTCTTTTCTATGCCTGCCTTCCCAGCAAACCACCACCCTCTCCAGTTCTGTGCCCCGAGAGGGCAGTATGGCCATAGCTATCTCAGGTGCTCATGCGTAGCTGGACTCCTGGGCTTCCTGTTCCTCCTCCTAGGGCCCTACCCTCCGCTGCCTCCCTAATTTTCTCAAAGGCAAGGTCTTGCTGTGTCTCCCCTGCTCCAGTGGCAGGAGCTTCTTTGCCTGGAATTCAGGATCTGCCATGTGACCTCAGTCTATCTCCCCAGCTGTATCTCCTGTGGCTCCTTCCATGTCCCCAGTGCTCTAGCCAAATCAAATGACTCACTGCTGTCTGAGTACTGCATGCTTCCCAGCCTCCCTCCGTGCACCACCCCGTGCTCCCTCCCCTCCCTGCTATCTCTTCTCTCAGGATTTAGAATCGAAGAAATCCTAAGGCCCCTCTTTTATCAGCTTTTGGATAAAGCCCATGCTGATGCCACAATCAGAAGTAACCTCTCTTTCCTCTGTGCCACCTTTCACCTTGTCCCCTCCCCTCTCCTGAAGGGCTTACTTCTGGAGGGCAGGAATGTTATCCTGCCATCTAGCATGGGGCTTTGGAAAGCAAAGGTGTTCAATACCTGTTGACTGAGCTGATTGTCTTGTGTCTGTGCCAGGAGCCTGGCTACGTGAGCCCCAGACCCATGGAGGCTGGGTTAATCATCTGTGGGCCCCATCGCCTTTGATTCTGAGAGCTTCTGTGATGCAGGACTAGAAGAGGGCCCTCATTTCTGCTTGCCAGGCTGGGTGGGGCGTTAGAATCAGTCTCAGAAGCAAAAGCTAATCCCTCTCTCCCTCCAGATGTGGATGAGTGCGTGGAGAACAATGGCGGCTGCCAGCACACCTGTGTCAACGTCCTGGGGAGCTACGAGTGCCGCTGCAAGGAGGGCTTTTTCCTGAGTGACAACCAGCACACGTGTATTCACCGCTCAGAAGGTACAGTGCCTCTGCCCCCCACCCCGACCCAGGGACTGCACAGGGGAGGTGAAGCATACAGGTGTGAGCTTGGAGGTGTGGAGAGGAGTCGGGACTGTGCTGCTGGGGAACTGTGGGCGAGGTATTTACCTTCACCTTCCTCACCTGGCCGAATTGGCATGTCGGTCTCAGGGAGCTCTGAGGTCCTCGCACACTTTCATATTCATGGATTCTAATCTTTAAATAGAGTACGTTGCAAACAGGCCTAGATGGCTCTGGAGAAATAGGATGGATGATCTGCCAAGTTTTTCAAAAAGGTGCCGAAAGCCACAGTACCAGTGTGAGCCTGCCCCTTGCTCTGGCAGGTGAGGAGGGGCTGGACCTTTTCTGTGGAAACTGGCCAGAAATTGCCCTGGTTCCAGCCCCAAGCCAGTTCTGGTCCTGTACTGTGTTTTGCATCTTGGAACTCTGAGCCTCAGGGCTCCAAGGGGCAGAAGCACTCCCTCCCCAATGGGGGTGTCTGTGCTGTGGTTTCTTTCACCCATTTGCCATTCCCCATTCCTCCCTCTGTAATGTGCAGAACATGCTTCTCCTCTGATGGCCTCCTTCTCCTTGTTCTTTGCTTTGAGTTTACACCTTTTTCTTTTTAAATTTTAATGGTATATTTTAGGTATATAATATAATGACATTCATCATTGGAAATTTGCACCTTTACGTAATCACTCTTGGTTCTTATTTTTTCCCCTTTCCTCTGCCCTCCTTTCAACCCCTCCAGTCCTCACTATTTACAAAGACTTTGTTTCCATTTTTTCATTTTCTCATATTAATTCCATTCCCTTCTTTCCTTTTCCCCTACCCCTCCCACTCCCCTTCCCCTTTGCCCTTTTTCTTTCTATTTCACATTATCTATTATACCTTTTAGTCCTCATTTACGCTTTCAGTTTCTCACACTAGAGAAACTATTTGGTATTTACACATGCGTGTCCTGTGTATTCCACTTAAGAGTATTGCCTCAATGTGCATCCATTTAGCTATAAATGTCTCTAATTTCTCATTTTTTATGGCTGAGTAGTATTCCATTTTATTAAAAATCCACATTTTCTTTATCCAGTCTCCAGTTGATGGGCACTTGGGCTGCTTCCAAGTTTTAGCTGTTACAAATTGTGCCACTATGAACATGGGTGCACATATATCACTGTGATATGATTCTTTTAATTCTTTGGGGAAAATACCCAGCAGGAGAATAGTCGGGTCAAATGGGACTTCCAGTCCTAGTTCTTTGAGGTATCTCCGTACTGATTTCTACAATGGTTGTACCAGTCTACACTCCCACCAGCAGTAGAGGAAGGTTCCTCTTTCCCCACAGCCCCGCCAGCATTTGTTATTGGTTGATTTCATGATAGCAGCCATTCTTTCAGGGGTGAGGTGGAATCTTAGTGTTGTTTTCATTTGCATCTCTCGAATGACCAGTGATGTTGAACATTTTTTTGTGTGTTTATTTGCTGTTTCTACTTGTTTGTCTGAGAAATGTCTGTTCATTTCAGATGCCCATCTTTGGATTGGGTCTATAAATTTGGGAGGTCTGATTTTCTTAAGTTCTTTATAGATTCTAGATAGTAGGCCTTTGTCTGAGGAACAGCTGGCAAAGATTTTTTCCCACATTGTGGGTTGTCTCTTCACACTGTTGGTGGTTTCTCTTGCTGTGCAGAAGCTTTTTAATAAGAAGAGATCCCACTTGTTGATTGTTTGTGCTAGTTCATGGGCACCTGAGGTTTTGTTCATAAAATCTTTTCCTACACCAATGTCTTCAAGAGTCCTCCCTAGGGAGGGGAAGGGGAAAGGAAAGAAGGGAAAGGAAAAATTATGAGAAAAGAAAAAAAATGGAAAAAAATCTATGTAAATAGGGAAGGGTAGAGGGGGTGAAGGGTGCACAGGTAATGGGGAAAAAAATAAGAACCGAGATACATCATGTACAGGTACAAGCACCCAATGATAAATGTAAATGTATTATATACCTAAAATGTACCAATAAAAGAATTTAAAAAAAGAAGAATTCTACCTAACCTCTGTTCTAGCTGGTTTAGCATTTCTATTTTAATATTTAGATCTTTAATCTATTTCAATTTTAGTTTAGTGCATTGTGAAAGATATAGGTCTAGTGGGGGTTTTTTTGTTTTTTTTAGGGTCTGCATTTTATTTTTTAAATTTTTTTATTTTTTTTCACTTTATTAAATTCTTTTATTGGTACATTGTAGGTATACAACACAATTAGATTCTCATTGGGAATTGTAGAATTGTACCTTTACATAATGCATCTTGGTTCTTATTTTTTCCCCAATCCTAGCCCTCCCTTCACCCCCTCCACCCTTCCCTATTTACAAAGACTTTATTTCCATTTTTTCCATTTCTCAGCATTTTTCCTTTCCCTTCTTTCCTTTCCCCTGCCCCTCCCACTACCCCTACCCCTTTGGACCTTTTCTTCCTATTTTGCATTATCGATTATTCATTCTAATCATTGGTACATTTTAGGTATACAATATAATGACATTCATCATTGGAAATTTGCACCTTTACATAGTCTCTCTTGGTTCTTATTTTTCACCCTTGCCCAGCCCTCCCTTCAACCCCTCCAGTCCTCCCTATTTACAAAGATTTTGTTCCTATTTTTCCATTTTCTCATATTAATCCCATTCCCTTCTTTCCTTTCCCCTACCCCTCCCACTTCCCCTTCCCCTTTGCCCCTTTTCTTCCTATTTCACATTACCTATTATACATTTTAGTCCTTATTTACACTTTCAGTTTCTCACACCAGAGAAACTATTCAGTATTTATATGTGTGTCCTATTTATTTCACTTAAGAGTATCGTCTCAATGTGCATCCACTTAGCTATAAATGTCTCTAATTTCTCATTTTTTATGGCTGAGTAGTACTTCATTTTATTAAAAAACCACATTTTCTTTATCCAGTCTCCAGTTGATGGGCATTTTGGCTGTTTCCAAGTTTTAGGTATTACAAACTGCGCTGCTATGAACATGGGCGCACATATATCACTGTGGTATGATTCTTTTAATTCTTTTGGGAAGATCCCCAACAGTGGAATAGTGGGGTCAAATGGGACTTCCAGTCCTAGTTCTTTGAGGTATCTCCATACTGATTTCCACAGTGGTTGCACCAGTCTACACTCCCACCAGCAGTGGAGCAGGGTTCCTCTTTCCCCACAGCCCCGCCAGCATTTGTTATTGGTTGATTTCATAATAGCAGCCATTCTTTCTGATATAGTTCTAGTTTTAATCTTTGGCAAGTTGAAACCCTATCTTTCCAGCACCATTTATTAAAGAGGCTGTCTTTCCTCCAGTGAGGGTGTTTGGCTCCTTTGTCAAAGATGAGGTGGCTGAGTGTGTCTGGAGTTGTTTCTGTATCTTCCAATCTGTTCCAATGGTCCTCAGGTCTGTTTCTTTGCCAGTACCATGCTGTTTTTATCACAGTAGCTTTGTAGTATAGTTTCAAGTTTGGGGTTGTGATACCTCCTGCTATGGCTCTGTTGCCTAGGATTGCTTTTGCTATTCTAGGTCTCTTATTGTTCCAAATGAATTCTTGGATTGTTTTCTCAAGGTCCAGGAAGTATGCTACTGGAATTTCAATTGGGATTGCATTGAATCTATATAGCAGTTTTGGAAGTATGGCCATTTTCACTATCTTGATTCTTCCTACCCAGAAGCAAGGGATGTCTTTCCATTTTCTGATATCATCTTCAATCTCTCTTTTCAGAGTGCTAGTTTTCAGAGAAGAGGTCTTTGATTTCTTTTGTTAGGTTGATTCATAGGTATTGCAGTTTTTTGGATGCTATTGTGAAAGGAATTGTTTGCCCTATTTCTCTCTCAGTGAGTCTGTTGTTCGTGCAGAGGAAAGTTATTGATTTTTGTGTGTTGATCTTGTATCCATCTACTTTACTGAATTTGGTTATTAAGTCTAGAAGACTTTTGGTGGAGTTCTTGGGGTCTTCTATACAGAGTATCATGTCATCTGCAAATAAGGACAATTTGACTTCTTCATTTTCTATCTTTATTCCTTTTATTTCTCTCTCTTGTCTAATTGCTGTGGCCAGTGTTTCCAAAACTATATTGAACAGAAGTGGTGATAGTGACCATCCTTGTCTTGTTCTTGATTTTAGTGTGAAGGATTTCAGCTTTTGACCATTTAGTATGATATTGGCTGTTGGTTTTTCATAGATGGATTTTATCAGATTGAGGTAGAGACCATCTATTCCAATTTTTTGTAGGGTTTTTATCATAAATGCATGTTGGATTTTGTCAAATGTTTTTTCTGCATCTATTGAGTTTTTGTTTTTGTCCTTGGTTCTATTGATAATAGTGTATTACCTTTATTGATTTGTGTATGTTGAACCATCCCTGCATCCCTGGGATGAATCCCACTTGGTCAGGGTGTATGATCTTCTTGATGATTTTCTGCATTCTATTTGCCAGTATCTTATTAAGGATTTTGGCATCTATGTTCATTAGTGAGATTGGCCTATAGTTCTCTTTTTTGGTTGGGTCTTTCTCTGCTTTGGGGATCAAGGTGATGCTTGCTTTCAGGAATGAATTCAGGAATATTGCTTCCCTTTCAATTTCATTGAAGAGTTTAAAGAGTAGTGGCAGCAGTTCCTCTCTAAATGTCTTGTAGAATTCAGCAGTGAAGCCATTAGGACCTGGGCTTTGCTTAGTTGGTAGGTTTTTAATTATGTTTTCAATCTCATTGATTGATATTGGGTTGTTTAGAATTTTTATGTCTTCTTCGTTCAACTTTGGTAATTCATACTTATCTAGGAATCTGTCTGTTTCTTCTGTGTTTTCCATCTTATTGGCATATAGGTTCTGGAAGTAGATATTGGTGACCCTCTGGATTTCTGCTGGGTCCTTGTAATTTCATCCTTTTCATTCCTAATTGCATGGATTTGTGCCTTTTCTTTCCTTTTTCTGATTAGTTTGGCTAAGGGTTTGTCAATTTTGTTTATTCTTTCAAAGAACCAACTCTTGGCTTCATTGATTTTTTTTCTGACTTTAATTTTATTTATTTTTTAATAATTAATTTTATTGGTGCATTTTAGTTATACAATACAATACAATGTCAGTCATCATTGGAAAGTTGTACCTTTACATAATCTCTCTTGGTTCTTATTTTTTCCCCCTTCCCCTGCCCTCCCTTCAACCCCTCCATCCCTCCCTATTTACAAAGACTTTGTTTCCATTTTTTCATTTTCTCATATTGATTCCATTCCCTTCTTTCCTTTCCCCTCCCCCTCCCACTTCCCCTTCCTTTTTGCCCCTTTTGGCTTCATTGATTTTTTTGTATCATTCTCTTAGTCTCCATTGCATTGATTTCTGCTCTGATCTTTATAATTTCCTCTCTTGTATGAGCTTTGGGTTTGTCCTGCTCTTCTTTTTCTAGAAGCTTGAGGTTCAGCATCAGGTTGCTTAATTGGGCTTGCTCTGTTTTCCTAATATGAGTATTCACTGCTATGAATTTCCCTTGTAAGACTGCTTTCATTGTGTCCCATAGATTCTGATATGTTGTATTGGCATTGTCATTTAATTGTAGGAACTGTCTGATTTCTTCTTTAATTTCCTCTGTGATCTATTGGTTATTCAGAGGTGTGTTGTTCAATTTCCGTGTGTTGATGAAATTCTTATGGTTTCTTTTGCTATTGATCTCCAATTTTATCACACAATGGTCTGATAATATACAGGGGATAACTTCAATTCCTTTGCACTTACTTAAACATGTTCTATGAGCGAGTATGTGGTCTATTTTGGAGAACAACCCGTGTGTAGCTGAAAAGAATGTGTATTCTGATTTTGTGGGGTGGAACACTCTGTAAACATCTGTTAAGTTCATTTGTTCAAGAGTTTGATTGAGTTCTAGTGTTTCATTGCTTATTTTTTGTCTAGTTGATCTATTTGTGACAGTGGGGTATTGAGGTCCCCCACTACTATTGTATTAGTGCCTATTTGATTTTTCTTGTCTGTTAGTATTTGTTTTATATAGTTGGGTGCACTAGTGTTTGGTGTGTATATGTTTATGATTGTCATCTCTTCCTCTTGGATTGGTCCCTTTACAAGGATGTAGTGTCCTTCTTCATCTCTCTTAATCAGTGTTGGTTTGAAATCCACTTGGTCTGCAAAGAGGATAGCTACTCCTGCTTTTTTGGGGGGTTCCTGTTGCATGGAGTATTGTTTTCCACCCTTTAACTTTCAGTCTATGAGGTTTTTTTTAAATTAAGTGTGTTTCTTGTATGCAGCATATTGTTGGATCTTGCTTCTTGACCCATTCTGCCAGTCTGTTTCTTTGATTGGTAAAATAAGTCCATTAACATTGATGGTTATAACTGATATATATTGACTTATCATTGTCATGACTTTTTCTTTTTGTTTGATTCTCTCCCTTTGCATTTAATTTCTTGTTGTGCCCAATGGATTCAATCTGCTGGGCTTCCTGGGGTTTTGATCCTCATTTTCTTTTCCTAGTATATTGTCTAAAATTTTTTGGAGTGCTGGTTTGGTATTTATGAAGTTCCTAAGGTGCTCTTTGTCATGAAAGTATCTTATTTCTCTATCCATTTTGAAAGATAGTTTTGCAGGGTACATCAATCTGGGTTGGAGGCTGTTTTCCTTTAGAGCTTGAAATAATGTCACTCCAAGCTTTTCTTGCCTTGATGGTTTGTGTTGAGAAGTCTGCTGAGATTCTGGTGGGCTTTCCTTTGTATGTGATATGTTTCTTTTCTCTAACTGTTTATAGAATTTTGTTCTGTTGGGTTTCTGGAATCTTAACTACTATATGCCTATGTGTTTAGTTTTTTTTTTTAATCAAGGCTAGTTCGAGTCCTATATGCCTCACTTATCTGAATGTCAAGTTCTTTTCCCCTCCTTGGGGGGTTTTCTGCCATCACTTCTGTGAACAGTTTTTTTATGTCATCTGCACTCTCTCCTGTTTCTTCATTGACTCCGATCAGTTGTATGTTATTCTCTTCGCATTGTCTAGCAGCTGCTGGATTGAATTTTTGTGGTCCTTTTCTTCTCTTTTTTGGGGGGTGGGGGTACCGGGGATTGAACTCAGGACCTTGTGCTTGCAAGGCAGGCAGTGGAACCACTGAGCTAAATCCCTGGCCCTGGTCCTTTACTATTTTAAAGAAAATTTTCCTTTCCTGGTCACTAATTGCAATCTTATATTCTATATCTGAAATTCTGTCCTCACATTGGCTCATTCTGCTGCATAAACTTTCTTTTCTTTTTTTTGGTACTGGGGATGAAACTCGGGTCCTTGCGCTTGCACAGCAGGTGGGAAAACCACTGAGCTAAATCCCTGGCCCTATGCTGCATAAACTTTCAATGGAGTTTTTAATCTCCTGGAAATCTGTTTGCATCTATTTTAGATTCCATTTGTTTTCTATGTTGGGATTCCATCATGTTCCTCAGCTCCTCTATTTTTTTATCTGTGTCCTCTCTAGATTTATTAATCATGTCTTGCACTATGGGCACAATCTCTGCTGTTATCTGAGAAATTATTGCTGATTTCATTTTTTCCAGATCCTCTTCATTGCCAGTTCAGGGAGTCTAGGTGGTGGAGTATCAGATTGTTCCATCTCATTTCCCTTTGGGGTTCCTTTAGGTGATCTGGAAGTCTGGTTTTGAGACTTGTTTAAGTGACTTCTTATTTCAATGGGGGGTGGGGGTGGGTGGGAGGGGAGGAATATGTGCTGCTGGCGCCCACGGGGCTTACTTCCTCAGCGCTGGGGGGGGTGGTACAGTGGCCCAGAAGGTTCACCTCCTCTGCACTGGGGGCAGCTCTGCTCCCCCAAGTTTATACCTTTTTTATTCTTGTTTCTTTGGTGGAGTCTTGGGAGAGAGGAGTATTAAGGACATGTGGCCAATCAGTTATTTTTAACCAAGTATCATCCTTTTAATCCTCCTTAAGCCAAAAAGCCACATAATGGTGGCTGTATTTCTCTTGTGGTTGCATCTGCCTGTTATTAGGACAAGTGCCCTAAATGTTAGACTATTAACTCCTTTTGCCCTGTGCTGTTTATTTTTTTTTCCATTTAGTTTATTGATACATGTTAGGTATACAGTACCGTTACTTTCATCATTGGGATCTTATACCTTTACATGATGTACCTTGGTTCTTATTTTTTTTCCCCATTCCCCTGTCCTCCCTTCATCCCTTCTATCCTTCCCTATTTACAAAGACTTTGTTTCCATGTTTTTCCTTTTCTCATATTTTTTTCTTTTCCCTTCTTTCATGTGCTGCTTATTTATTCCCATATCTTAAGAGTGAGGTCATTTTAAGTTCTTCTATTTAATTGCAAGTTTTTAGATTTATTGTTTCTTGTGTTTCGAATGACTTTTCAAGGGTTTCTTCATGGAAGACGATTTTGTCTCATTTTCTGGGAATGAAGGTTTATACCTTCCGACTAACTGGAATACCTCCTTGTGTACTAAGAGCAGTCATCAGAGACACCACTGGGGGCCATTGGGTTTGATGGCTATCACCACCCCAAAGTTGCTCATTTCCAGGATTTTGAGCCAGGCAGTCACACACACTGCCTTTAAACAGTTTTGTTTTGTTTTGTTTTGTTTTTTGAGACAGGGTCTCACTATGTAGTCCAGGCTGGCTTTAAACTCACAGTGATTCTCCTGCCTCACCCTCACTTAGTGCTGGGATTAAAGGTGCACCATACCCAGATCCACATAGCTTTTTGTTTTTTAATCTCATGCTAGATGTGGCCCTTGGGTGGGAGTTGGGTTTCATTTTCCTGCTGGGTTCTCTGGACTCTTTGGTGTGCACTGAAGTCCAAAGTGGGAACGCATTAAGTTGCAGTGGAGAGTGATCTTTTTTTTCCCTTTTGGTTGCTCAACGCTGGTTCACGGCAAGTCAGTGTGGTTGTCTCTTCCGGTGGCTGGGTAGGGAGGTGAGACCTGTAGGTAAAATCATTGCTTGCACACCCACTGTATAGATCCCACCCCAACACGGGCGGCTTGTAGGGATTCTAGTCATCTCTTACTCTTGTGCTTCCAGAGACTGATTAGAGACACAGGCTCCTCTCGACAGAGGTAACTACAAATGCAGTTCCTTTCTACAATCTGTGCTGTCTAAATTTTCAACAATTCAGACATTCTTGGATCCCCTGAAGAGTATTTAAAATGAATGTATTTGTCTGGAACTAAAACCCAAATCCAAGAATCCGAGCTGTGGTCTGGAAACACTCTCTGATTTTCTGTTGTGTTTCAACCTCATTGCCTGGCAGATTCATGTCAGCATATGGCAACAGATTATGGCGATTTGTAATGCTGACTCCTCCCATCCTGGGACTTTAGTTCTTCAAGTAGAGCAACCTATAAACAGTGTTTCCCTAGGACTTGTACATATTAAGCTCTTAGAAATTGTATTAATATAGCCTTTTTTTTCCACCCAGTGTCGGAGATTGAACTCAGGACCTTGTGCTTTTGAGACAGACACAGTGCCACTGAGCTAAATCCCTGAGCCTCTTAAAATAGACTTTTAAATGCACAGTTGATACCCTAAAAACAGTTAAAAGGAGGCAACACCACAGGTTAATACTTTCTAGCACTGCTGTTGTTTTTAATAATTCTTTACTAAGTGTTCTTCAATACGGAGTTCTATAGTAGCAGATTCTGAGGGAAAGCTCAAGCTATTGATGTTTTTTAATCCTCGGAGACCCCGAAGCTCTCATAGAAGACTGTGTGTTTTCACCCATGTAATGGGGGTAGACAGGAGAGAAGCACATTGCGCCCAGCCTGCCTTTGTTCCTATTCATGGGTGCTCAGGCTCTCAAAATGAGCATTTCTCTTTTGTTTTGTCTGTGCTGAGAATATTTAGCTGGTGTTGTGGTGCTGGGGCCAGGCAGTAGGGAAGGTGTCAGGGTGGTGAGGAAGGCGCTGGAGCCCCAGCAGGGACTCTTTTCCATTTTATGTAACATTTTTTGGCCCCATTCTCAAGGCATATTTAATTTTTGGTTTCCAGAAATATCCTTCAGTGGCACCCTGAGCCTGGGGAGTGTCAGCACGGGGCATTTTTGCCCCTCCTGAGCCATGACTGCTAGGCGGGTCCCAGGAGAGTCAGGGTCCTTGTTGGCCTCTCACTTTGGACCGGATCCATCTGCTTTCCCAGCAGTGGTCTTGTTTTGAGTCAGGTATTCTGAAAAGCTTCCAGTCACCTCTTGAAAAGCCACTAGCATTTCCAGAGTTGTCTAAGCCTCCATTACCTCATGGTAGCTTTAGGCCTAGCCTCATAGGATAGGGCATCCAGGGATACCTTCTCTGTCTGAATGACATCTAGCACATGGTTGTTCTTACCAGCTTGCTTTTTGTTTATTTGTTTTTGTTTTGTTTTTGTTTTGTTTTGTTTTGTTTTTGGTACTAGAGATTGAACCCAGGGCCTTCACACTGAGCTACATCCTCAGTTCTTTCTTTCTTTTTTATTTTGAGACAGGATCTCACTAAGTCACTAAGTTGCTCAGGGTGGGCTCACATTTGTGATCCTTCTGCCTCAGCCTCCCAGAGTGGCAGGATTACAGGTATGCACCACCATACCTGGCTCTAGCCTGTGTTTTCCTGAAAGTCAAACCTAACTGAAAATAAGCCCTAGCTGGTTGTCACCAGGGTGATGGCTAGTGTCATGCAGAGGATTATATTTCACTATTCTCGTGCTCAGTCGTTATTCTGTAATGGCAGCTAAGACAAGACTAGGGTGATTGGAGCTGGCATTTTTGATCTCTGGTTTTCAAGGCTGAGTGTTTTCCAATTAGGTATTATTTTCAGGAAAACACAGTATTTCTTTTGTACATCAACTATTCTGAGGCAGTAAAGATCACTTTGCAAACATCTTAACAGACATATAAGCAGAATGAAAAAGACAATGAAGATGAAATGACCTGTTTGGGGAGGGTTCTTTCCCAGTATTCCTGCCACCTTTTCTTGGGTATTGTTACATTTACCCGGTTATTTCAGATGCTTCACTGACCCAAGGACAAACGAAATGCTTGGCAGGCCTTCCCAGGAGGATAGGACACTCTCTGCAGGACCTCTCCCTCCTATGCAAACTCAGTACCAGACAGTGAATGACATCTTTGTAACCTACCAGCCAGGGCAAAGAGAGAGCTCCGCATGGAACCAGAATGAGCCTTTCCAGGTTACTTGAGAGCAGCCATTGGGTTGGGGGAGAATCCCAGCAGTGTGTAGCAGATTGGGTGCTGGAGCACAGGCAGCTCCAGTCTGTCAGAGGAAAAGCAAGGTGACTTTTGGAGAGACTCAAGACAGAGGGGATGTCTTAGCTTCTGCACTGTCTTTTGGGATAGGAACAGCACCTGTTGGTGTTGAAATCACTGTTCCATGATGCACAGGTGAACAGTTGTGCGTGAGAGAGGAGACCTGAGATTTTACTAGAGCCTAATGGGATAAGGTTTCAGGGGTACAATTCGGAACAGTATTGGATCTTTGAAAAGTTGAATGAAAACTTTGTGGTTGTGTTTAAAACAGTACTACTTTCAGAATTAGAAAGCGTCTTGTTCCTAGGGAGTCAATGAGAACCAAGCCCAACTCTCAGGGATGTTTTAGAGTTGGTTTGCACAAATATCAAGTGACAACATATGCATGGCTCCCTGGTAACCTAGCAGAACCAACCTTGCAGGTGTCTGAGGATGTGCCTGCCTGTGACACAAGACCCCTCTAGTGCTGGCAGGTAGCAAGTCCCCAAGGAATTGCTTTCAAGATGAGACAGAAGGCGGTTAACCCACAATGGAGTCTACCTTGCATGTAAGACTTAGATGCATGTAAAACCATCAGGATCATAACTACTTCTCCCCTTTCTTACCATTAGTACAAGATTGGGCCTAATAGAAATCCGGAGTACACCTATAAAAATTAGACAGCTGGGCTGGGATTTAGCTCAGTGGTTCTGCTGCCTGCCTCTCAAGCTCAAGAACCCGAGTTTGACCCCCGGTACCAAAAAAAAAAAAAAAAAAAAAAAAAAAAAATATATATATATATATATATATATATATATATATATATATACAGCAGCTAGGGGAGCCATATGTATGCCGTCTCTCTCTCTCTCTTTGTTAGCAACAAAGAGGGGGGAGGACCAACAAGGATCAACAGAGGGTGGTCACATAAGAGGTGCCCGAGCAAGTGTCCATGTGGTGATGTCAAAATACAATAGTTACCCTCACCCCCAAAAGTGTGGCTCTTGTTGGGGTGGAGAGGAGGGTTGACAGTTTTTGAAAAGGTTTGCATTCTTGATCAGTGAGTAAATAAAAATATAGCAGTGATAAAATTCTGGTGGGAGGCTGAGGCAGGAAGATCATAGGTTCTAGCCCACATCTGGAAACTTGTTCCTGGGGTCAGCAGGCTCTCATCCACACCCAGCAGAGCACTGAAGGTTTTTTGGAAAGGGCTACCATCTCCTTAAGAGGGTTGAGACATCATGTCTCTTGGGAGATACGAGAAATCTTTCATATCTCTGATAATTGGCTCAACTTGATTGTAGTGGTTTATTTATTATTTTTCTTAGTACTGGGAATTGAACCCAGGGCTTCACACATGCTAGGCAAGTGCTGTACCACTGAGCTGCATCCCCAGCTCATGATACATTTTTAAAAAATGTGGGGCTAATGGAAACCGAGGAGGGCAGGTCTGTGGCCCTCCCCATGCCCCAGTCCCTAGCAGCTCCCCTGGGGCTCAGAATTCCGTCTGCAACCTGGTCACCTGCTGCATGCCGCTGTTTTGCAGAGGGCCTGAGTTGCATGAATAAGGATCACGGCTGTAGTCACATCTGCAAGGAGGCCCCGAGGGGCAGCGTGGCCTGCGAGTGTAGACCTGGTTTTGAGCTGGCCAAGAACCAGAGAGACTGCATCTGTAAGTAGGAACTGGTGCTCCGCCGTGCTGGGAACGCGTACCCTAGAGGCTGCCTTCTACAGCCACGCATCAGAAACACCACTCCATGGCACAGCGACGCAGCCTCGGGGACAGCAGCTGGCGAGGGTGCTGTCCTCCACCAAGGGCTACCTTCACTGCAGAAGAGTAGTCCCCTGTAGGGAAGGGGAATACGATTTATAAGGACCTAATGAAAAAGGAATGAAATTCAGGAGTAAACAATGTGAATGTTGGGGGACAGGTCTCCCTGTTTCCATAGAAGAAAATCAGATTTCCTCATCTGGCAGTCACAGCTCTTTGCTACCTGGTTCCTGCTTCCTCTATAAACTTCATCTGCATCCTATTTACAGACCCTAAATTCCTTGCCCTTTGGAGAACACCCCTTATTCCTCTAAGCCTTTCCCAGCCTGGCGTGGTGAACACTCCCTTCCTCCCTTCCTGGCGAAGTCAACACTCACATAACCTTCAACATCCTGCCTAACTTCTAATAATGATAAGGATCACAGCTACATTTTTACTTTTTTTTTTTTTTTTTTTTTTTGGTGCCGGGGATTGAACTCGGGTCCTTGCGCTTGCACATCAGGGGGCGAAACCACTGAGCTAAATCCCTGGCACAGCTACATTTTTAAAGAGGTTTATTACATGCAAAAGCTTGTCTCAAGATGTACTACATCCTCTTCAATCCTTACAAGACCCCTTATGAGCTAAGTATTATTATTCACATTTTCAGTTGAGAAAATTGTGTATAAGGTAAAGGGACAAGGTCATACTGGGAGTAAGGGGCAAATTAATTTTCAAACCTATGTCCTCCCGACTCCAAAGATATGTTCAAGTTACCATACTGCCCTACCTCAGAAGCCTTTCCATGGCCTCAGACAGGGAAGCCATTTTGTATTTTGGCTCCCATAGGACTGTTTATTTCAGTCATATTGCGTGACACTGGATTGAATTGTGTTTCAATGTCTGTCTCCCCAACTATCAACTACTCTCAGTCAGGATCCTTGTCTCATTTTTGCTCCTCTGTTTTTCCCTAGTGCCCAGTACACACTCGTTTAACGCATGGGTGAGTGGAAGTGAACACAATGTGGACACAGCTGCCACACAGTGACTGTGGTAACAAAACCCTAATGGGCAACAAGAAACAACTAGCAATTAATGGTGTTCCTAAACCATTACTTATGCCAGAGAAAATAGAGGGTTTCTCTTCAGGAACTCTTTCCAAAGCTGTGGACAAAGACCCTCAGAACTAGCTAGCGATACTTGTTTACCAAGAGGAACCAGTTTCCCAGTGAGAGACTTCTTTTGTCTCCATCCTGAAACAGAGTGGACCCTCCAAACCTGCTGACCCAGGGCTGGTGCCACTGTCCCCCTCAAACAACAGCTTCTGACAGGCTCTTACAGCCCCCCAATGTGAGACTGCCCTGAGGGTTTCCAGGGGTTGAGCAGAGCTGAGGCCACTTTTCCAATCTCCAGTTCTTTGAAAAGAGGACTCCACGCCCTCCAAAACTTACCTGTAGGGCCAGACTGCACTGCAGTTTTTCAGGGCTAACTGCTAGAATAAGAGCACCTGGAAAATCACTTTTTAAAAAAATTTGTACTGGAGATCAAACTTGGGACCTTGCATTTTCAAGGCAGGGAGCGGAATCACTGAGCTAAATCCCCAGCCCTGGAAAACCACTTTTTAAAAATCTAAATGTTTTCAAGATATCACTGCTTAAATAGTATTGTTATATAACATTTGAGGAATTAAAAAAGAACCCCTCCATGTAACTCTAGTTGTTTCAGTTTTTTCCATGTTCTGATTTAGTTGTCATTTATATATGTACATAATTTTTACATACCTATAATCATAGAACAGCTTCCTTCTCACATTGCAAATATGTAATTAGCTCTTTTAAATTAGAAAAATTACAAAGGCCTATGTAAGAATTCAAACACTCCAAAGTGTATAAAGACAACATGTAATCTCGCCCTCCCATTTCCTTTGCCAGAGGTAACTCTGTTACCAGTTTGAGGAATAGATAGTTTTGTAGTTGGCTTTTTAAATTTATTTTTTGGCCTGCCTTCAATGCATTCATACATAGTCTTCATAATTATTGGTTAATGTTGCATTAACTGTGTGCACAGTCATCATTTCCTCTGATTATCTTCTCTTCTAATGAATCTAGATGGAGTCTAGCGAGAGAAGTCCTAACATATGCACAAATTAAATAATGTCCGTTTATTCCAGTTACAAAGTACTGTCATATTTCTCAAAGCTACAGGATAGCTGTGATAACAGGCAAACTTCTGTAGATAAAGCAGAGAAGTAGTCTAGCGTCTTGGTATAATTCCTCCTAAATGGTGATCTCCCCTCAATACACACACATTTCCATCCTCCTGTGTGTCTTTGTTCTAACCTGTATTTCAGCATTTCTACAGTTTGTATTGTGACTATTTGCTTATATAGATATGGATAGGGTCTGAACGGCAGTTATCTGTTTTATGCTTAGTTCTTGGGACATATGAGGTGCTCAAATGCTTGTAGAATGAAAAATCAGAGTTCCTCGGGAGCAAACACAGCCCTGGTTGTGAAAACCTCATTGCTTTATATATTGGTTCACTTTGTTTCCAGTGACCTGTAACCATGGAAACGGTGGGTGTCAGCACTCCTGTGAAGACACAGCTGAAGGCCCAGAGTGTAGCTGCCACCCGCAGTACAAGTTGCACATGGATGGGAGGAGCTGCTTTGGTGAGTGGTAAACCCACACCGGGTGAGATTCTGCCTCAGCCTGTACCTCCCTAGTGCAAACCCTGACCTTCACCCACCCCGTAGTGGTGGTTCTGTGCCTCTGCTCCCAGACGCTGCTATGGGAGGGGTCCAGTTTTTTGGGGGGGGAGGGTCCAGCTCTCTCTGTGCGACCTTAGAAGGCCGTTCCTCCTTCCCTGGGTCAGGCTGCTCCTGAAGCTGATGTTCTGGAGGCTGTGACAACACATCCCAAAGGGTCAGGGTGACATGAAGTCAGAACTAGCTGTTTGTAACGATGTGGCAGGCTTTCTGGTCAGCAGGAGCGGGGGATTCATATTTCTGGCTGAATGATTGCCCTGCCCTGCCGGGTATGTCCTTCATTAGCTATATTTTAGAGGTTTCTAGACCCAAGGTTCTTTTTGCCCTGAACTAAAGGTTCCTGGAGTGAATCTGAAGCTTGCATTTCCTAGTGTCTCCTTGGTCAGTGCAATGTACTTGCAAAACCTTCTCCATATGGAATGTTTATAAGGATCTGCTGCCATTTAATGTGCTGTTTCCCACAGAGATCCACTAGGACACATTTTGATTGAGTGAACAGAGTCACATCTTCCATTGTCCTCACCTCTGAAATTCCAACAGAAGTGGTTATGCAGGGGATGGGTAATCTGCCTCATTCAGCCTGGGAATTTGGTCTTTGCTTCTCTTGTAGAGCAAGAGGACACTGCCCTGGAGGTGACAGAGAGCAATGCCACATCAGTGGTGGATGGGGATAAGCGGGTGAAACGGAGGTTGCTCATGGGTAAGCAAGCATCTCCTCTCCCCTTCCCGGCCCTGCCAATGTCCTTCTTCCTCCAGTCTCACTGCACTAGGCCTGGGCTCAGGGGCCACATGCCCTCATACCAGAGGGACCAGCTGCTAAGCCAGGGTGTGTCTGTTCTTCGCCTGCTGCTGTTGCTTCACTGCCACCCAAGATCCCTGGCACTGTGGGAAGAGTGTCCACCAGGCCATCAGGATAGCCCCACCTGACTGTGAGACTTGGCCAACTGCCCTGAGATGTTGTCTCTAGATCTTCCTTCAAAATGGATGCAATAAAATCTACCTCTTAGGGTTGTTGGGAAGCTTAATTAAGATAATGATATGCAAAAATGGCCAGAGTCCAGTGCCTGGGACGTAGTGGGTGGCCAGGGAATGTCAGTCCCCTTATGAGAGAGGCACTTTGAGCTGCCTCCAGCCTTGCTTGGAGATTTGTCTGTTTTGTGTCCAAGTTGCCATTTCTGACTCAGCCAGTGTAGCAGTAAAGGAGATGAATGGAGAAGAGTGGCACTTGGCTATGGGACAGGGGATGCTCTGCCAGCAGGCCCAACCATCGAGCTGGATAGGAGAGAGAAGTAGACACAGTGCCTGAGGGGTTGGGAACCAGACAGATTCTCTGACATTATTCTGGAGAGTTTGATGCTACCTAAAGAAAACATCTTTTGGCAGCATCTGGATTTAATAGGTAAGATATTGAGCAGCCATTGTTACCAAGCAGGTAACATTTCTGAGCCTTTTTCTCAATTGTCAAATTAAAATAGTACACATGATGAGTATAAAAACTTAATTACCACTCAGTTTGCAATGAAATACATCATTTCTTTATCTCTTGACTTCCCATTTCTTTTCTTTTTGGTACTGGGAATCGAACTTGGGACCTTGCATTTGCAAGGCAGGCACTGGAACCACTGAGCTAAATCCCCGGCCCCGACTTCCCATTTCTTAATCCTGCTTGCCAGAGGCCATAATTCTCAACTCTCCTAGTTGTTTCTTCTCGCTCCTCCTCCCTCATATTCTGAAAAATGAAGTGTGTGCAGCTGTTTCTTGATGTGTCAGTTTTATGCAGTGGCTTTTGACTTCCTGTTACAGAAAACTAAGTTTCAGCTGTCTGTAGCTCCCCTCTCCAGTGTGTGTGCCCATGTGCACACACACATGCATACACACACCCTCTCCCCCATACCCTTAAAATAATTTTTATCACAATTTAAATCATTATATTACATGTCTATGTTATTGTGACTATGGATATCTACATATGATTCACCTCGAGTCCTATAACGTACTATGATTATATTTTCTTTGGTTAGTTTTCTAAGCATTTCTTACACATTCTTCTGCAAGCCTCTGGAAAAACTCTCTTAAACCCTTTGCAGTGTGCCCAATACAGCAGGACATTCTCTGCTGATGTTTCTTCTCTCACCAGCCTCTTTGGAGGCTTCCCTGTGTCTAGGAGGGCCTGACCCCTGGCCGCCAGCGTCTCTCTGCCACCCCTTTCCCAGCGGCCTACAAATTCCCTCCACTGCTCTCCTGATTTGATGGATCCCATGTCTTGTCCTTTTTAAGTTTACACAGTGGATAAGATATAGGTTTTAAAAAACTTTGTGTGCCTGAAAATGTCTTTACCTTTCATCGCTTATTGAGAATCTGGTTCATTACAGAATTTAGTGTCCATGTTAGTGTCTATTGGTTTCATTCTTATTCTTGACCCTTTGTGTGAAATCTGTGAAAGCTCCCTGGAAGTTTTCAGGATTTCCTTGTCCCTGGTGATCTGGAATTTCACAGTAAGGTCTTCTCCTGGGGGGTTTTCCCCACCTGCTGTGCTGTGGACTCAGCCTTTTCAAGATGGCTACTCGAGTTCCTTGATTCTGAGAAATTAAAATAAATTTTAAGCTCCATTTTCTCTGTTCTTTCTTTCTGAAACTCTTATTAGTTGACTGCTATAACTCTGGGATCGATCCTCTATTTTTTCTCTTGTATATTTGTTCTACTTTCTAGGAGATTTCCATTTTTTCCTTCCAATCTTTCTACAAGATTCTTTTTTAATTTCTGCTTCCTTTTTTTTTTTTTTTTGGTATCAGGAATTGAACTCAGGGCCTTCCACTTGCCAGGCAGGCACTGTGTAATTTCTGGTTCCCTATTTTAATTTTTCAAGAACTTCACTTCAGTTGTTTGTGGTAGGAACCTGTCCTTATTTTACAGGTGCTTTTCTTATCTCCCTGAGGAAATTAATTATAAAAGTCTAACTTTTGTTTTTCCCTTGTATTATTTGTTTCCTCCAAGTTTCTTTTTTCTATTTGACTTGATGTATATATTTAATATTCCTAAAATATCTCATGATTCTTGACTGATTTTTCTTACTTAATAGTAAAATGCTAAAAAGCCAATTGAATAATCTGTTAGCCAGTGTGTTTCATATTTGGATGATGAGGCAGTAGCTCAGCCCCTTCATTTGAAGACCCTCAAATCCAGGTATCAATGGGTCTTTTCAATTGGACAAATCAATTTAGCTGCAGAGGAATCCTTCAATCTTCTGCCTGGGGATAGTGGCCTTGCTGCCAGCATTTTGGGAGCTGAGGTGGAGGAAGTGGGTTTGAGATCTTTCGTTGAAGGGGGTTGATTTTTACCTGACCTTGCCTCCATATCCTCCTCTGCTATTCCTGGTGCCTCTCTGGTCCGGCTTCTCCAAAGCATAAACTTCCCTCTGTAGCCTGAAGAGTGAAGGGGTGGTCATGTGGCTGTGTGGAATTAAGAAGGAGCTCTGAAGGTTTATCTGTTTGTTATAGGGGCTCTCGATCAACCAGGGATCGAACTCAGGGCCTTGCGCTTGCAAGGCAGGCAGCGGCACCATTGAGCTAAATCCCTGGCCCATTGATCAACTTATTTTTAACTCCATACTCAGCTCTACCTCTGGGGTAACTTCATACCTTTGATTCCTGAGCCCTTCTGGGATTCTGTGGCTCCTGAGCTTTATGGCTTATTGGTGGCCCTTCCACAGACCCCTAGGATTTGGCTTTTTGCTACACAGTGAACTGTTTTTTCTTTCATATGCCATTTCCAGAATATTTGACATCTTTTATCTATTGCCTCTTCTTCCCACTTTCTTTGTCTTTAAAAATCTGTGAGATTTCGAGAGGAAACAGACAAACAGAGCTGTCACATTTCATTAGAATTAAGCTTGCTTCCCCCAGGCTTTAAAACGAGATCACCATGGGGCTGGGGATTTAGTTCAGTGGTTCCACTGCCTGTCTTGCAAACACAAGGTCCCAAGTTCGATCTGCAGTACCAAAAGAAAAAAAACAAAAACGAGATTGCCATGGAAGTAAAATGATGTTTCTCAGTGCCTATGCGCTAGCAATTGAATGCCTGTTGAATAGCACTTGCTTATTACTTGGAATAACCACATGAAAAGCAGAACTAGAAGGCCATTCCTTATTGTTCCTTATCTTCAGAGCAGCAATTTAACAACTGTGACTTATTTTTCATGTGGTTGTGACAGGCCTTTTTCTGTGTTCAGGGAAAGTTAGATTTCGAGTAAATTGGCAGTTGTAAGGATGAAGCTAGTAGTCTGAACAAGGGAATGATTGGAGTGGGCAATGCTTGCTCTCTCTTGCCATCTTCAGCACCCAGGCTGAAAAAAGGTTTGGGATTAAGAATGGAACATTCCCCTGTGGGCCTGTTCTGCATTCACATCTAGTTTGTCACTGTGATCACACTGAGCAGGTTGCTGGCTGTAGGTTAGCCACGAACCTTTAGTAGCTTTAAATCTGCTGAGGGTGGGGAACCACTCTGCAGATTAGGAGACATCTTCACCCCCTGGTCACCCTGACCAGCTTCCTTAGGAAATATCAATCATTTAGGCGGGAGGGAGGAGCCACACCTGCTCCCCGTCTATCTCACCTGCAGGTGGCAGAGACTTGGGGTGTGACCAGAGTACCCCACCATGGTTTCTGGCTTTCACCAACTTTGTCAAATATTAACAGCTGTATCAGTACTTCTTTGGGAAGCTAACTGACTTTTCTACCTCGTCAGAAACGTGTGCCGTCAACAATGGAGGTTGTGACCGCACCTGTAAGGACACCTCAACAGGCGTTCACTGCAGCTGTCCGGTCGGATTCACTCTCCAGCTGGATGGAAAGACGTGTAAAGGTAGCATTGTATGTGTGTTGGGGGCACCCTATTGCCGAGGGAGCCCCGCACTGCTGATTGTGAGAGTGACTCCAGACTTGCTTATGATTCATATCGATGGAAGCTTTTCCCCTGAGCTAGTGGACGGTTGTAATTGAGTAGGCTTAATTAGAACCATCTTAATTACACTAACTGTTGAGAAGGTCAGCCTCTACAAGCTTCAAATGATCCATTTCTGGCTGTGGCCTTATTAGAAAAAGGCAGTTCAAGGAAACATTCATTGGCAGGAGATAATATCAACCTGTCATAAATAATAGCCTTGAGATTATTGTATAAATAACAGCCAAGATTATTATCCAGAGAACTTAATGAATAACTGTACCATTAACTTTTACTGATGAAGACAGACCCCAGTGACTCGCTAGTAATTCATGGGCAAGAGTACAAAGGATTAGTGATAAAAGATAACCAGTTACCAGATGAAACTGAGAAAAGATAAGATTGAGTATCAGGCATCATTTAAAAACTTTGAGGCTATTTGATCATTATACAATTTGCCAAAACAAATGCTCTAGTCCCTTATAGCTTTAATCATTAAGCTAGAAGAGAAAGCATACTAATGGAGCTATCTTATCTTGGTGAGATACAGGGATGAGAGGCTAACAGGCCCTCACCACTCTTTCCCATCCTTTGTTTCCTTAATGCTTGTCCAGGGCCTTGGGAGTCAGAGTTCTCAAGATGAGGCATTTGTCCTTCCAAACTGGTTCAGCCAAGACAAGGAAACCTGTGTAAGATCCGAAACATTAGCTGACATTCTTACATGCCTTTCTGGGTCTGTTCTTACTTCAGAGAATAATGACTATGGGCAATAGCGCTCCAGCGATTTGTGGGAGGGAAGGCAAGTTCTTTGATTTGCTGATGGTTGCCTGTTGCAGATATTGATGAGTGTCAGACCCAAAATGGAGGTTGTGACCACTTCTGCAAAAACACCGTGGGCAGTTTTGACTGTAGCTGCAAAAAAGGATTCAAATTATTAACTGATGAGAAGTCTTGCCAAGGTGGGTGCTGAAAATATAGCTGTGCTGTGGCCCCTGGTTGAAACAGAGGAGATGTTAACCTGCCTCCACCACCCTATTTTGGTGGAGACTGGCTCACCCAGCTTCCTGACAGAGTCACTAATCCAACCTCCAATCCAGGCTTCACCTCACTCATCCAATAGGTAGAATGAAAACTCAGATACCTTTTGGAGATTAAGCTGTTAATGATCAGAGAACACCTCAAAAAATCCATCTGGTGTGATTACAGCTGAGCTTGTTGCTGAAATGGAATGGAACACAGACTTTAAGCAGAGTTGCACTGGGGTGTTGAGATTATGAATAACTTTCTTCTTCTTCTTTCTTCTTCTTCCTCTTCCTCCTCCTCCTCCTCCTCCTCCTCCTCCTCCTCCTCCTCCTCCTCCTCTTCTTCTTCTTCTTCTTCTTCTTCTTCTTTTTTTTTTTCCCAGTGCTGGTATCAAACCCAGGGCTTTGTGCATGTTAGGCAAGTGCTATACCACTGAACTACATCCTTAGTCCTAAGATTATGAATAATTTTTCTTTTCTAAAATTTTCTTTAATGTTAATAAATTTATAACAAAACATGATGGTAAAAATATGTAGATTTAGATAACATACCTTCCTAGCGAAAAGTTGGGGTCAGTCCACAATTAAGACCATGAACCAGTTGGTGTGTTATATGTATCCTCTTTTGCAGGGGTGGGGAGTGGGGGTGGGGTACTGAGGATTGAACCCAGGACCTCACATTGAGTTACATCCTCAGGTCATTTTTAATTTTTAAATTTTGAGACAGGGTCTTGCTATGTTCCACAGACTGGCCTCAAATTTGTGATCCTCCTGTCTTAGCCTCCCAAGTAGTTAGGATTGCAGACACTCACCAGCACACTTGGCTTTTATAGCCCTTTTTTTGAGTGACCAGCCTTTGATGCTTGGAGAGAGGGAGGATGGAAGGGCAGGAGGAGATTGTGGGAAAGGGATACTGGTTGGACTCCTTTTCAAATGCATCCTTCCCAAGTAAAGGGTGGCAGCAAGGGGACTTCCCTGGCCAGCATCTGGTATTAACAACTCTTTTGGGTGACAGAAAGCTGTTTGAGGGCATGTCATCATTTATACGTTTAGATGAAGCATCTTTTATGTCCTATTGATGTGCAGGAGGAAGCTGCCTGGAAATATGGACTATCTATTCCTGTTCTGTTTCTGGAAATAAGAACTGCTGTACTTATTATTTTTTTAAAGAAATATCTGCATTTAATAAAAGTCAGACTATAAAATTTGATTTAAAAAATTTGATTTCATGTCACATAATAAAGATGTAACATCTTTTTTTTTTTTTTTTTAACCTTTATGGTCTGAATTAGGTTTTTTTTTCCTCTTGTTCTGTTCTTAATACATAATTTGCCAGGCAGTTCAAGTATATTTTTCTTTAAATTCGATGAATTAATTCTAGATGATTATTGTGTGGTTTTCTACAGTTTGACTTGGAAAGCAAATTTGCTCTTCCACATAATGTTTCATAATGTATAGAGCAAGCATTGCTGTTTAAGCTGTGTAAACACATTAAAAAGGAATTAGGAAAGTGATCTCATTATTTTTGGCAAAGCAAAAGCCCATATCGAGCAGCCAAAGTCAGCTACTGAACGAGTCCCTTTCTTGGCAAATGGCTGATATTAATAACAGATTTCACAGAATGGCATCAATTACCAGGGAAGAAACTGACTTTTACTCATTTTTCACCGATCAGTCTTTGTAGAACAAATATTTGCAGAGAACAGATTTGCTGAAGAAAATGCCAGGGTTTCTGGGAAAAGCTAGGGAGCAAAAGGTTTTGCAAGAAGTTGCCCTTTTTATTTCACTTTTTCATTCCTCTGGATCCATCCAAATGTTTGCTTTTTATCAACATAGTTTCTCGTGACATATTTGGTGTTGAAAAAGTGGTCCATCAGTGGCCTACTTGGCTTCCACTGAGTGCTGTCTGGATCCTGGTTTACCCATTTGGAGAGACAAGTTGTAACTGTTAAACCCCCCAAAGAGTTTAGGGAGTGAAGCACTAAAATTCTAGTTCACAGGCAAGAGGTGAGGGCCAGACCGTGGAAGAAGAAGTGATTAGATAGACAAATGCAGCCTGAGAGGCTGGCTTGAATGGCCCCAGCTGCAGCCAAGGGTGCAGCTGCTCTGAGCCAGGTAGAAAACCAAACGACTGGCCAAGTGGATCCAGTGTAGGGCTCAACCACCGTTTCAGTACTGAGGATATTAGTGTTAATGCATTCTCTCAGTGCAGATGCCGTTAAAACCCAGGATTTTAATGCTCAGGAGCCAGAAGACTGATTCTGGAAAGATCAAAAAGAGAAGGGAACCAGATTTACCTCCAATCCAAGTATTTTCTCCTTTCATTTCACCATAGCTTAAAAAATTACAGTGCTGTTTTACCAATAATGATAAGAATAATAACAACAATAATATAACCCTGGCAATGCATAGCTAGCCTTATTACTTATAGTATAGTTTGCAAAAACTCCTTTTAGGTGTGTCATCTCATTTGGGTCTGTTTATGTAATTTAAATTACTCCTGCCAATAAGGATGGATGAGAGAGACCAACTGAGCTTCAAGGAAAGTGAAGTTTGCAACAGTTTGGAAACAAGGGCCCAGGTCGTGTATGTACTTACTGTGGGCTGCTTAACACTTTCTTTGATGCAGTGAGCAAGAAAATGAATATTCTTTCCCTCCTGTGTGTTGTTCTTGTTGTCAGTCCGGGGTGGGTGTGTATGAGGAGCCTCTCCATTCACTGTCAGAGTTGGTTGCAGCTGCCCTCTCCTTTTGACAATTGCAGATGTGGACGAGTGCTCTTTGGATAGGACCTGTGACCACAGCTGCCTCAATCACCCTGGCACATTTGCTTGTGCTTGCAATACAGGGTACACCCTCTATGGCTTCACCCACTGTGGAGGTGAGCAGGTCGTCTCTCTTGGGTTGGGAGGTGGGGTGAGGCTGGGCCTGAGGGGAGTGGGGTGGGAGATTTTCCTACACTGGGGGTGAAGTAAATTCCAGTCCCTGTCCAGTGGCAACAAGTCCTTCCACTCAAGGGAAGCACTTGCTGAAAGGATCTGTCCACATTGATCCCTTTAGCACATCCCTTGTGAAATGGAGCAGAGAGGAGCTAAGCTTTTTCAGCTGTGGATTCGCCCTGACTTTGTTGACTTGGGGCTATATTCAGGGAATGGGAGGACCTTTCAGGAGCTGAGACTCATCAGCTGGACTTCTCAGCAGCAGACCATAAAGACACAGCACTGAGAGAGGCGTGGCAGGCAGCAAGCAGTTCCTCAACCCAGCTGTGCATAAGCACTGGTTGCAAAGCCTTGGCTTGAGCCCCACGGTTGGATCTTTGAGCTGAAAATAGAACCATTGAGTTTATCTATCTGCTATGCCCATTTAGCAACATATTCTCTTGTCTCATCAGCTTATGGTCAAGTAAGAGGTGCCATAAACAGATTTGGTACCAACGAACTCCTACTCTCCTGGCCATCAGACATCTTTGAGAACACAGGTTCAGATCCCAAGCTGGTCATAGTGGTGCCTACCTGTAATCCCAGCACCTGGGAGGCTGAGGCAGTAAGATTATGAGTTCAAGGCTGGTTTTGGCAACTTAGAGAGAGACCCACCCTCAAAAACAAAAACAACACACACACACACACACACACACACACACACACGCACACACCAAACCAAACCAAACCAGATTTAGATTCCAGAGTTTCAAGTCCAGAATGTGTAGGGCCTCCAAGGTGATTCCAAGGATCTGCAGGATTGGGGAACCACTGGTCAGAATATTTCCTGCCCAGTCCTTGTGTCCTGTGCTTCAAGACAAATGGATAGTGGTAGTGCTTTGCTACAGATAATATTGTCTCCCTTCTTTTCAACACATCGTTGGCATGGCTGAAAACATACCCTTCCCAGTCCAGGAAACTCCAACAAAATCTACCCTGAGTACGGATGTGAATCTGGGTTTAGGTGGAGTCACCTTCTGACCTGGACTCAGTCTAAGGTTGACAGGAATCAGTGCAGGCTGCTTCCCCTTTCTGTCTTTCAGCTGTGGAAAGAGTCAAGCAGGGAGTCTTCCTTCCGTCTGTCTCCCTTGCTGTATGGTCTGGAGAGTGGTGGAGTTTTAAATTAGAACCCTGTGCAGTGTCTGAGTTTGGATATCTGAAAGTAGAGCATGGTCCCTTCTGAATGTCCCTAATGGAGCAATGGTTTGGTCGAGGGTAGAACTTGACACCTTGCTGGCAAGGCTCATGACATCAGGGAGCAGGGTATATGTTCAGCAGGTGCCAAGGACATGTCCTGAAGGCACAAAGCACCTTCCAACAATGTGACTCCATGCTGCCCCTTCCTCAACAGAGGGACAGTGTCAGCCCGTTCAGTGATGTGCTGCTGTGACAGGGAAGCGTTTTGTTCCACAGACACCAACGAGTGCAGTGACAACAATGGCGGCTGTCAGCAGGTCTGTGTCAACACAGTGGGTGGCTACGAGTGCCAGTGCCATCCTGGGTACAAACTCCACTGGAACAAAAAGGATTGTGTAGGTAAGGGGCACCCACCATGGCACAGACTCAGCCAGAGGGGCTGCTGGCACAGACTGCTGGCCCAGAGGCCCGAGGCTCTGAGTGCTCCATGTCCCCCCGAGACCAGTGCCCCTGACTTCTCACTGAGTTCTCCCCCATCAGCGGCAGCAGCCGGTCTTTAATTAGTCCAAAAACAGGAGATACTTTGCAGGCTCTTTGGCGTTTCCTTCTGTGCTTCTGTGTAGGTTGGAACTTATGTCTGTTTTCCTGGTTGCTTTTCTGCATGAAAAAATAACGTACAAGGGGCTCCTGGACCATGGTGGAAATGAGGCCTGTTCTATATGGGCATCAGCTCCACCTTCTTTTCTTGGGGCCTTTGGTGCATGGGACTCAGCCATCCTCGTCACGCTTGGAGATGTCCTTCTCTTTCTGTAAGCATCTGTGTTTTGTCCTGTCTAGAAGTGAAGGGGTTCCCACCCACTAGTGTGTTGCCCTACGTGTCCCTGCTTTGCAGTAAGAGTGGTGGAGGAGACAAGTGTTTCCTAAGATGTCATGCTGGCATTCGCCTCTCTTCAGGTGAGTGGGCCCCAGCCCCTGGAGCAAATCCTCATGGTAGGGCAGGGGCTTCCTGGCTGGTAGGTGTCAGATGCTCTCAGAGCCCTTTTAGGTCCTTAACCAGATACTTCCTGACCATCAGAGGCCCCATGGGTTGGGTGTTTTCCTAGCATCGTATGCGGAGCAGGACTGGGACAATTTTAGCTGCTACCAGGATGGCCTGTAACCTTGCTTACTCATGTGACAATCCACATTCTGTCTATTAGGACTGCAAGAGGCCTACTCTGTCACCTGCGGCTCTTCTTCTCCTCTCAGAAGCAAACAGCAAAAATCCAATGACTCTGCTTTTGGGGGTAATTACCAAATCTGTGTATTCTTTCTGGGGCTCACTGTGTTCAATGGGCTTCATTCATGGGGCGCTGTTCTTGGGTGTTAGCTTTGTTTTCTTTTTTTCCTTAATCCCCATGCTGTGAGCATGTGATAGAGTGTTCTTTCCTGCACCCTTGGTGCTGGAAATCTAACTTGCCCATGTAACCATCACTTACCGAGGGTACACTGTGTGCTGTGCTCACTCTGGAGGTCACCGTTCTGGCACAGGGGCCCACAGAGCCTTGGAGCCGGGCCACTCAGGGCTCCCAAACTCCTGGTACCCCAGAGCATCTCAAAGGCCTGCAGAGATGGAGATAGGCCTGGGTAGAACAGGAGCAGCAGGGATTCTTTCCTAAGAAGGAGGCCCAAACCTTTTCCAGTTTGTCAAAAGACTAAGAATGAAATCCAGAGTTTTCAGGAGGTCTTGTCTTCCCAGATACTGACCCATTTGTTCTCATGCCTTGAGAATGTCTGAATGAGACCCATACTGCATCATTTTTGTTCTTTGAGAAATAGGATCTCACTATGTAGTCCAGGCTGGCCTTAAACTCACGGTGGATCCCTGCCTCAGCCTCCTGAGTGCTGTGATTATGGGCATGTGTCACCACACCTGGCCCATGTTACATCTTGATATTCATATAACATTATCAGCAAAGCTAGAGACCCAGATCAAAACAGCAACTGAGCAGTTAAAACATACCAGCTACCTTATTGTATGTATGAGCTGATTTAATCTATATTACATCCCTCTGGGCCAGTTTTTTTTTTTTAATTCTCATTAACCAGACAAACTAAGGCTCAGAGAGGTGAGCTAACTGACCAGTGGTTCAGATAAGAAATAGAGGAGCCAGGATTTGAACCCAGGCAGTCTGGGTTCAGAATCTTAAGCACCATCCTTCCCTGCCCATTTTTCCAGATGTTTGAGAAGGGACATCATGGTCTGTTTCACTAACTCCCTCAGTGATGATTTCTTGATTTAGGCTACCCCAAGGGTAAACAAGCAAACAGCTAACAGTTACTCCATCCTTTTTTTTTTTTTGTATTAAATTCTTTTATTGGTACATTGTAGGTATACAATACAATTACATTTCTCATTGGAAATTGTACCTTTACATAATGCATCTTGGTTCTTATTTTTTCCCCATTCCTAGCCCTCCCTTCACCCCCTCCACCCTTCCCTATTTACAAAGACTTTATTTCCATTTTTTCCATTTCTCAGCATTTTTCCTTTCCCTTCTTTCCTTTCCCCTGCCGCTCCCACTACCCCTACCCCTTTGGACCTTTTCTTCCTATTTTACATTATCGATTATTCATTCTAATCATTGGTAGGTTTTAGGTATACAATATAATGACATTCATCATTGGAAATTTGTACCTTTACATAGTCTCTCTTGGTTCTTATTTTTCGCCCTTGCCCAGCCCTCCCTTCAACCCCTCCAGTCCTCCCTATTTACAAAGATTTTGTTCCTATTTTTCCATTTTCTCATATTAATCCCATTCCCTTCTTTCCTTTCCCCTACCCCTCCCACTTCCCCTTCCCCTTTGCCCCTTTTCTTCCTATTTCACATTACCTATTATACATTTTAGTCCTTATTTACACTTTCAGTTTCTCACACGAGAGAAACTATTCAGTATTTATACATGTGTGTCCTATTTATTTCACTTAAGAGTATCGTCTCAATGTGCATCCACTTAGCTATAAATGTCTCTAATTTCTCATTTTTTATGGCTGAGTAGTACTCCATTTTATTAAAAAACCACATTTTCTTTATCCAGTCTCCAGTTGATGGGCATTTTGGCTGTTTCCAAGTTTTAGGTATTACAAACTGCGCTGCTATGAACATGGGCGCACATATATCACTGTGGTATGATTCTTTTAATTCTTTGGGGAAGATCCCCAGCAGTGGAATAGCGAGGTCAAATGGGACTTCCAGTCCTAGTTCTTTGAGTTATCTCCATATTGATTTCCACAGTGGTTGCACCAGTCTACACTCCCACCAGCAGTGGAGCAGGGTTCCTCTTTCCCCACAGCCCCGCCAGCATTGGTTATTGGTTGATTTCATGATAGCAGCCATTCTTTCTGGAGTGAAGTGGAATCTCAGTGTTGTTTTCATTTGCATCTCTCGAATGACCAGTGATGTTGAACATTTTTTCATGTATTTATTTGATATTTCTACTTCTTTATCTGAGAAATGTCTGTTCATTTCAGCTGCCCATTAGTTACTCCATTCTTGCTGTGTACCAGGCAGTAAGCTAATTTTTTTTTCTTTTTTTTTTTTTGCCATATCTCATTTAATCCTCAGATCAGCCTGGTAATATAGATTCTTAATTATGAGATGTAAGGAGATTAAGGAACTTGCTCAAGTTCTCACCACAAGTCAAAGAGTTAGAATTCACATCTAGATCATAGACTCCAGAGCCTAATATTTGCTTAAGACTGATTCTGGGAGAACAGAGTTCTGCACATCAGCCCCTAAAACCAGGGGCCTCACTCCCTCCCAGCCCTGGAAATCTAACCACTCCTGGAATGGCAGCTCCCTCAGCCCTGTCCTCCCAAGGCAGGAGTAGGAGAGTCTGCTCTTCACCATTTCCCTCAACAATCATAGCACACAAGTGACCTCATCTCTTATTTCACTGGGGAGGCAGTTTGGGGCCCTCTCTTTGTTATATTTGAACATTGGATTCATCTCCCCAAAGGAGGAGTAAGTCTAACTCCTGGCTCCAGCTGTTTGATCTGTGGGGAAATGGGCACTGCATGACCCAACCCTTTCTTGGGCTTAGGCTGTGCGACACTGGGGGGTCCCAGCCAATGGATAGCTTGACGTCATCCTCCTGGTGCTTCCTTCCCTTTGCCTCTGAAGGTAACTTCTCTCACTTGTTTCTTTCTGAAGATGTTGCCACCATCAGGACAAGTATAACCTTGAAGCTAAATGAAGGCAAGTGTAGTTTGAAAAAGGCTGAACTGTTTTCCGAGGGTCTTCAACCAGCACTACCAGGTATGGAATCAGATGCACACTGCTTGCCAGCATGTGGAAAGCTGGAGCTTGCCTGCACGTTGGGAAGGGGCTGAGCTGAGCTGGAGGTCTGAGGGTGGACAGACAGCTGCACAGTTGACTCAGGCACACTCCAGAATCTGTAAGGACTTTGTGCCCCGAGGAAGGAGAGCCTGGCGGAGCACCCCTGTTTAGTTCTGGGGTTCTACCTCAGGGGTTCCTTTAAGAGGTAGCTGATGAGCTCTGGAGAAACCTGAGTCTGCAGGAGTCAGTAAGGTCTTGAGATGAATTACCAATTGGGATTGTATTGGGTTAAATTTTCTAGATTTTAATGTTTGCTTGAAAGATCACCCAAAGAAATGAAAAAAAAAAAAAAAACCCAAAAAGGTTTGGCTCAGAAATGATAACTTTGATGAACAAAGAGGTGATAACCCAGCATTCCAGCTGGGCCTAGTTTTTGGAAACTGTGATTCCATTGGGTTGAGCAAAACAAATGCCATCCAGGTATAACTGGATTCACTGAATGAGCAGAATCTAGTACTACTCTTTCTTCCCCAGCTCGCATTTTCTGTAATGTTTCAGAGAAGGCTTTAGGTGATTAAACAAATCAGAATTTACTTATTAGGAGGTTTCTTTCCCAATCTACTCTCAAATAAATCATACAAACGTAAAGCTCACTCTGGTCGCTTTTGATTGGTAACCAACCAAGATCAGGGCTGGGGATTTAGCTTAGTGGTTCCACTGCCTGCCTTGCAAGCACAAGGACCCGAGTTCGATCCCCGGTACCAAAAAAAAAAATAAACCAACCAAGATCAATTTTGGTTTCTCCATTTGATAGAATCGTATGCTGCTATTAACTGAATGTATTCAATGAATATTTGATGACAGAAGAAAGTGTACTTGTTGTACTTGTTATAGTGTTGTAACAGAAAAGAGGACTGTAACATTTTGTATATCTAATACAATCAAAAATGTGCATGAAAAAGTGAAGAAGATGGAAAAAAAGAAAGCCCACTATATCATTAGGACCTCATATCTAGAGGAGAGGATGATGGATGATTTTAACTTTTTCTGCTTTTTCCATAGTCTCCACAGTGAGCATTTATATTTTAAAATCAGGAGGAAAGAGCTACTGAAAAATAGATTTGGCTTGGACTTTATGGGATTGCACCACTGCTGATATCTCAGACTTTTTTGTGTTCTGTTTTGAGACAGGGTCACCCTATGCAGTTCAGGCTAGCCTTGAACTCACTATGTAGCCCTGGCTAGCTTTGAACTCACAGAAATCCTTCTGCTTCAGCCTCCCAAGTGCTGGGATTATAGGTGTTAACTGCCATACCTGGCTTTAATTTCCTAGTTTTGACAAATATGATGTTAAAGTAAGATGTTAATATTAAGGGAAACCGAGTGGAGGATATACAGGAACTCTCTATGGTATTTTAGCAAGTTTCTATAAATTTAAACTTACTTAAAATGATTTTAAGTAAAATAGAGATAGGAGCAGACTGGAGATTTAGCTCAGTGGTGCTGCTGCCTGCCTCGAAAGTGCAAGGTCCCGAGTTTGATCCCCAGTACCAAAAAAAAAAAAAGAGATAGGAGAATTGAAAATAAAAAGGTTCAAAATGAGTGTCTGTTTGCTTTACAATTTGAAGTTAGCTTTTTGAAAAGGTAAAATATACCTTTGCTGGAAAAATACAGAGAAGAATGAATTTGCCTCTTTCCTTTGACCCCCCCACCATGACCTGTTCCTTTGAATGTCCTTGTAATGTAAAATAATATCATGCAGATAATTCTTCAGCTCGATAAAGTCGGGTTTTAAAACAGAGACAAATTTATTGTGTGGATATGGAGATCTGCTCTTTGGTTTGGGTAAACAGTCATTAGTCATTCACAGGAAGTCACCAGGGGAGGGGAGACAGCCAGAGTCGGCAATAGGGGTGTACAAAGCCCTCCTTACGTGAAACTTCCACCCACATCATAGGTGCTGGCAGGATACTGTTTGGTTCTGTCGATTCTCTCTGCCATGTATTGTTCCTGGCAATTTAAAAATGAGACATCCCTGTTGATGTGCTTTCCAGCTCTCCCTTCGAGTTGGAATCACACCAAGGTCAGTTCGCCTGAAAGCAGGAGTTGGTTTCTTTCCTGTCCCTGAGCTCATTCTCTGTGTGAAGACTTTAGCCTCTGCTCAGGCTGTCACAGAACAGCTGTGGGGAAAACAACCGTGAGAATAGCAGTGCACCTTGGCAAGTAGGGAATGCAGAATGGCCCCTGGTTCTGCCTCCGGGCTGGTCAGTTGGAAACAGCGGTATTTATCCGTGAAAAGAATTGAAAAGATTGTAAAGTTATGTGGGAGGCAGTACTGGGCTTCAAAATGAAAATATTGTCGTGCTCCAAGCTGGGGGCTTGCAACATCTTAGCATGTGGAGTTAATCACGCAGGCCCTGGAGAGTTATTTTAATGAAATGTTTACTGCTCTAGCGAATGTCCAACTGAGTGCTTTGCTAGGACTTGGCTTCCGATGATTTTGTTTCTTCATACAGAGAAGCACAGCTCAGTAAAAGAGAGCTTCCGCTATGCAAACCTTACATGCAGCTCCAGCAAGCAAGTCCCGGGAGCCCCTGGCCGACCAAGCGCCCCCAAGGAAATGTTTCTCACTGTTGAGTTTGAGCGTGAAACTTACCAAAAGGAGGTGACAGGTTGGTCTGAAAGTCACTGTGGTGCCAGGCTTCTCACAGCTTGCTCCTTCTTTCTTTGCCTTTCACTTTTCATCATTGCTGGGGGGGAAAATAGTGCAAACACTGAAGTATCTCCTGTTTTATTTTCATCCCAAACTACACGAAATTGGTTTAGAACCTGACCTGATGATTTTCTCTGCTTCATGAAAACTGAAAGCTACCGTTTTGGTCAACAAATTTCCATTTGAATCACATGCTGCCCAGATTGCTAGGTGCCCACCTCCAAGTGTCTCCCCTTCTGGTCCACTGGGATATCGGGCTGCTGGTGGGTCCTACAGTTAGTCTGGACAGCCCCACACACTGTGCCTAACCTCCGTGCTGCTCTTCCCCTTGTTTCTGCAGCTTCTTGTGATCTGAGCTGCATCACAAAGCGCACGGAGAAGCGGCTTCGGAAGGCGCTCCGCACGCTCAGGAAAGCTGCCCACAGGGAGCAGTTCCACCTTCAGCTCTCGGGCATGGACCTTGATGTGGCTAAAAAGTCTCCCAGAGCATCCGAGCAGCGGGCAGAGGCCTGTGGAGTGGGCCAGGGGCATGTAGAAAACCAGTGTGGTGAGTAGCCCAGGACTTTCCTGCTAACAGAACTGCCTTGAGCCCGTGGACACTAAGGGTAGCCGACAGTAAGTCTGGGCCATCCTCCCTTCTCCAGAGAACTCTCTGGACAGCCTTTGTCTGCTGGTAACTACTGTTCTGCTTACCAGACTGGGAGCTCCCAGGGGCTAAGCATCACTCACCTCTTTCCCCAGTGCCTGGCTTATGGTGGGCACTGAAGTCCATGTTTGTTGAGTTGAAGGACAGAAAGGAAGAGGTAGGATTGGTAAGAAGAGGGAATAGTGCCCTTTAAGGACTTGAGGGACGTTGTCTTCAGAGCAGCATCCCCTAGCTAGGGCAGGCCAGGGGTGTGAGGAGCCCTGAGCCTTCTCCATACTCTTTTATCACAGTTCTTGTAATCACATCCTTCTTTTGACCACTGGTGGCAACGAACAAACCCCTGGCATAGTTTTGTGCAGAGGCAAAGCTGGGGGCCACTCAGTTGTCTTGTGAGATCCTGAGCTTCAGCCTGAGGCTTTTAGGCTGCCACGAGATGTTGTAGGTCTGTGGGTGTGTGTGTGCATGTGTGTGGTGTGCACGTGTGTGTGTGTGTGTGTGTGTGTTCCAGAATTAATATCACGAGATCCAGAACTCTGGCAATATCAGTTCTATTCCTCTGATAAATCTGGCAAGAGGTATAGGGACAAGAGGTTTCAGTGTGGTCAGTTCTGAGATCTGTTTGTCCTGAGAGACAGTTCAGGGCAATTATGCGAGACACTACCTGAAAAGTTCAGATAGGCAAAATCAGGGCCTTCAGTTTTGGTAACAATGGTGATTTTTTGAGTTCTATCTGTTAACAAGTGGAACACTGCGCCCTGAATATGCGTTATCTCATTTAATCCTAATGGTAACCTTACCAGGTAGGGATGATTATTTCCATTTAAGAGGTGAACAGGCTGAAGCTCAGAGGGATATTTTCTTGTTAAGATCTCACTGGAGTCAGGCATGGTGGTGCACGCTTATAATCCCAGCATTCTGAGAGGCTAAGATAGGAGAAAAACAAGTTCAAGCCCAGCCTGGGCAATTTAGTGAAAATCTGTCTAAAGAAAAGAAAAAAATGTAAAATGCCTGTGGATATAGCTCTCTGTAAAGGTCCTGGGTTCAATACTCAGTCCCCCTTCATCTCCCCCCAAAAACCTCATTGATGCTTTAATTCCAAAGCCTGTGCCTTTGCCCCAAGTAAGAGGAAACCGATAACCAGATCCTTAAGTAGATGTCATTTCTGAAGTGTCAGAAGAATCACAAAACCTCAGAAATGAAGGTTAGGTAAGGAGTAATAAGACAGTGTTTCTGAATAAGCAAAGCCAAACCCAGCTTTGTTCTACAGAATTGTCAGCAGCAGTACCACATCTTGAATCTGTTGCTTTGCCATAACTTAGTGAAAATCAAGTGTAACTGCCCACAAGGGGCTGGTTCCTAGACAATTTTGATTTTTATTCCAGCTGATCTTTTTTTTTGGTACCAGGGATTGAACTCGGGTCCTTGCGCTTGTGGGGCAGGCGGCGGAATCACTGAGCTAAATCCCCAGCATTATTCCAGCTGATCGTAAAAAGAAAGAAGAAAAGCAAAAACTCAGCTGGTTGGTTGGTTCTCAAAAGTCTGAGTTTACAACCAAAATAGTGGTGAGAGTTGGCTGTTGCTGCCCTACTTTTCAGAGGAGTTGAAGAAACTCAGGAGAGGCAGGCTGGTCCTCCTTCTGAACTCTCGGAGCTGAGGGAAGGAGTCCTCCTTCCCTCCATTGGCTGTGGTGTTGGTGTGGGGCCTTGTGGGCTCACCAGAAAGTCTTTGTGGCTAGTGAAGAATACAGGAAAAACTAGTGTTAAGGCCAACTCCCAGAGGGAATGCTACTGATACTGCTGTGGTTATGCTTCTGGGAAATCAAGGCCCAAGGAGAAGGAGAAGGGTTGCTTGACAGAGACCTATGACCATGACGACCTATGAAGGACACTCATTGGAGGGCTTTGTCACTGCTGTGCTGTGTGAATGTGTCCCTGGGATACCTCTCATGCTAAATAATTCAGTTGGATTTGTTTCTAAGAGAGACAATGTATCTTCCCTCTAATACTAAATGAATTTTGTAGCCCACATGGGACCATATCAGGTCTAACCTGTCTGACAGCAATGTTTGTCTTTAGCATGCAGAGAAAACAGCATAAGGAATTACCAGTGACATTCCTTCTTTCTGCTAGGAGGAGGAAGTGGCTACAAAGAAGGGATGGGTATGTTAATTAGAGAGGATTTTTGGCTGGCAGGGCATGGCATAGTGTGTACAAGAATATGTGTATATGTTTGCATGTCTTACATTCCTCGTCTAATTGAGGGTGTTAGACGTTCACAAAGATCAGAATTGCTGGTATTTTCTGAACTGTGCATGGTACATACAGCAAGGACAAGTCTATGGTAGATAAGTCTTAGTTCTTTTTTGAAATTATTTTCAGTGTCTGAAGAAAGGAGCCTATATTAATTTAGTTTTGGTTACTATTATAAAATACACAAGGCAGGATTTTTTTATAAAGAAAAGAGATTTATTTTGGCTCAAGGTTTGGAAGTCCAAGGTCAAAGGGCCACATGTGGTGATGGTCTTTTTGCTGGCAGAGCCTCGAGGAGGCACAGGGCAACATATGGTAAGAGATGGGGCCACAGGCACATGTGTGTCTTCTGATCCCCCCACACTTGTTTTTTTCTGAGATGAGGTTTCACTGTGTTGCCCAGGCTGGTCATGAACTCATGGGTTCAAGGGGTCTCCTGCCTCAGCATCCTAAGTAGCTGGCACTATTCTCTCCCTCTTATAAAAGTCATTCAATCACGGGGCCTCTACCCTGATGTCCTTGTCTCATCCAGATCACCTCTCACAGGCCCCACCTCTACATCTCTCAGTCAGATTCAACTTTCCACCTTCTTAATACCTCATGGTGGGAATGGAATTTCAACACAACCCTTGAGGAACACACTTAAACCATAGCCAAAGCATTGTAGAACCCCAGAAAAGTGCTTCAAATGATCTGGAAGGGGAAATGGAGCCATCATGTTTATCTTTTAAAACATTTTAATTTAGTTTCTAATTACAAAAGTGGGACGTGTTCCCAGTGGTACAGAAATATATATGGTAAAGATGAGAATTCTCCCCCCAGAGCCCCAACACCACTTCCCAGCAGTAACCACTGTTATAATTTGTTGTATATTTTTCACATGTTTTTGTGCATCTGTAGAAATGAAATTTTTTTTACTTCTCCAGTAAGCATGTATTGGGCTCCTACTGTGTCCCAGGTAGCATGCTAGGTGCCAGGAATCCAGCCATGAGACACAAGCAAAAATCTCACCCCTCCTGGAGTTGATAATTCCAGAGGGAGGAGCTAGGCAGCTGACCCATAAACAAGGACATACATCATGTAGCAGAAGGCAGCAGATGGTCGGGGGAGTAGGGAGTAGATTAGAAAGGGCCCAGGCAAGGTGAGGGGTGCAGAGAAGCCCACTTCCCCCAGACATGGGCTGTGGTGAGAGAGGGCCTCACCACACAATGTCATTCAGGCCAAGCTGCAAAGGTCAGGAGCAAGTCCATGATGGGGCTGTGTGGGGAACCAGAGTTCCTAGCAAAGGGAACAACTGGCTAAGGCAACACCCAGGCTTATTGGAAGGAAGCCCAGGGTGATGAGACCCGAGGCAGCAACGCAGAATGATGACGGCAGAGGCCCAGGTAGCACAGGAACCAGAAATCCATTCAGACTCTGGCTCTGAATCTAAATGAGAAAGGAAGAGAGCCAGGGCTTTGCACAGAGGAGAGATAGTTTTCTGGCTTACGTTAGAACAGAGTAGCTTTTGCTGCTGTGATGAACATGGGTTTATATGTGAATAAACATTTTAAAAAATAAATCAATACAATTTGAATACTGCTGTGTATTGCTTTTGACTATAGAGTACATCATAGATATCTTTCCACGCTGACAGGAGAGCTACCTCATTTCTTTTCACTTTCTAATCTATATTTGTTTTAAAACACCAGTTGTTTGTTAGCCCCATCCCTATTGGTGGACATTAAAGTTATTCCTAGTTAATCTATTAAAATGGTGCTGCTGTGAGTATCCTTCTTTGTGCATATGTCCATATTCCTGCAGGATAGACTTGCAGTAGTACAATAGCCAGGTCAAAGAATATGCATATTTAAACATAGAATTAGAGACATTTATAGCTAAGTGGATGCACATTGAGGCGATACTCTTAAGTGAAATAAATAGGACACACATGTATAAATACTGAATAGTTTCTCTCGTGTGAGAAACTGAAAGTGTAAATAAGGACTAAATGTATAATAGGTCATGTGAAATAGGAAGAAAAGGGGCAAAGGGGAAGGAAGTGGGAGGGCTAGGGGAAAGGATAGAAGGGAATGGGATTAATATGAGAAAATGGAAAAATAGGAACAAAATCTTTGTAAATAGGGAGGACTGGTGGGGTTGAAGGGAGGGCTGGGCAAGGGTGAAAAATAAGAACCAAGAGAGACTATGTAAAGGTGCAAATTTCCAATGATGAATGTCATGATATTGTATACCTAAAACCTACCAATGATTAGAATGAATAATCGATAATGTAAAATAGGAAGAAAAGGTCCAAAGGGGTAGGGGTAGTGGGAGCGGCAGGGGAAAGGAAAGAAGGGAAAGGAAAAATGCTGAGAAATGGAAAAAATGGAAATAAAGTCTTTGTAAATAGGGAAGGGTGGAGGGGGTGAAGGGAGGGCTAGGAATGGGGAAAAAATAAGAACCAAGATGCATCATGTAAAGGTACAATTCCCAATGAGAAATGTAATTGTGCTGTATACCTACAATGTACCAATAAAAGAATTTAATTTTAAAAAATGAAAAAAATAAACATAGACACTGCCAAAACAGATGCCAGAGTGCCCTCCAGGAAAACTGTACCAGTGTGTACCCACATCCTCGCTAACGTGAATTGTTTAGCATTGATCTTTTTGATTTTTGCAAATCTCATAAGCACAAAAGATTATTTTCAGTTGTTTATCTTTGATTATTAGTAAGAGTTAGCATGCTGTCTTAGATCTATAGTTATTTGGATTTCTTCTGAGAACATGTATAGTCTTTGTGTGTTTTTCCATTCAATTGTTTTGTTTTGTTTTATTTTTAATACTGAGATTGTGTCTTGCTAAATTTCCCAAGGTGACTCCAAACTTGAAGTCTCCTGCTTCAGCCTCTCAAGTAGCTAGTATTACAGATGGGTACCCCCCCCCAGCTTTCCAATATCATTAAAAAATAAATTTAAAAAAAATTCTTTTATCGGTACATTTTAGGTATACAGTACATTTACATTTATCATTGGGTGCTTGTGCCTGTACATGATGTATCTTGGTTCTTATTTTTTTCCCCATTACCTGTGCACCCTTTACCCCCTCACCCTTCCCTATTTACATAGATTTTGTTTCCATTATTTTCTTTTCTCATAATTTTTCCTTTCCCTTCTTTCCTTTCCCCTTCCCCTCCCACCACTCCTACACCTTTGTACCTTTTCTTCCTATTTCAAATGATCAATTATTTGTTTTAATCATTTTAATCCTTATTTACACTTTCAGTTTCTCACACTAGAGAAACTATTCTGTATTTACACATGCGCCATATTTGTTTCACTTAAGAGTGTGTCCTCAATATGCATCAATTTAGCTATAAATGTCTCTAGTTTCTTGTTCTTTATGGCTGAGTAGTACTCCATTTTATAAAAAAACCACATCTTCTTTATCCATTTTCCAATTGATGGGCACTTGGGTTGTTTTCAAGCTTTAGCTATTACAAACTGTGCTGCTACAAACATGAGTGCACATATATCGCTGTGGTATGATTCTTCTAATTCTTTTGGGAAGATCCCCAACAGGGGAATACCTGGGTCAAATGGGACCTCTAGCCCAATTCTTTGATGTATCTCCATACTGATTTCCACAGTGGCTGCACCAGTCTGCACTCCCACCAACAATGGAGAAGGGTTCCTTTCTTCCCACACCCCTGCCAGCATTTGTTTCTGGTTGATTTCTTGTTAGCAGCCATTCTTTCTGGGGTGAGGTGGAATCTCAGTGTTGTTTTCATCTGCATCTCTCGAATGACCAGTGATGTTGAACATTTTTTCATATATTTATTTGCTGCTTTTACTTCTTTGACTGAGAAATGTCTGTTCATTTCAGATGCCCAGTTTTGAATTGGGTCTTTGAATTTAGGGGGGGTCTGATTTTTTTCAATTCTTTATATATTCTAAATAGTAGACCTTTGTCTGAGGTACAGCTGCTAAAAATTTTTTTCCCACATTGTAGGTTGTCTCTTAGCTCTTTTGGTGGTTTCTCTTGTAATGCAGAAGCTTTTTAATAAGGTGAGATCCCAGTTGTTGATTCTTTGTGCTAGTTCCTGTGCTACTGAGGTTTTGTTCAGAAAGACTTTTCCTATGTCATTGTCTTCAAGAGTTCTACCTAACTTATCTTCCATCAAGTTCAGTGTTTCTGTTTTAATATTTAGTATCTTTAATCCACTTTGATCTTAGTTTAGTGCATGGTGATAGGTATGGGTCTAGTTTTAATCTTTGGCAGGTTGAAATCCAGTTTTTCCAACACCATTTATTAAATAGGCTATCTTTCCTCCAATGAGGATGGTTGGCTCCTTTGTCAAAGATGAGGTGGCTGAGTATGTCTGAAGTTGTTTCTGCATCTTCTAATCTTAAAAAAATAAATTTTAAGGGGCTGGGTATTTAGCTCAGTGGTTCTGCTGCCTGCCTCGCAAGTGCAAGGACCCAAGTTTGATCCCTGGCACCAAAAAAAACAAAAAGACCCAAAAAAACCAAATAAAATGTTAAATTAAAAAATGGGCTTTCTTAAAAAAATAAAATAAATAAATTTTAAAGTCCTAAGTTGTACTGAATAATCACTTCTGATCAAATTAAAGACTTTCTTATTGTCATCTGTACATAGTAAAGTTTATTAATTTGGCATTTGGGGACTTTGGGGACAGTCTGCTCTGCAAATGACCTTTGTACCATCTGTGATCAATTTTAGCAAGATGTCAAGAAAAATCATATTCTACAAGGAACAAATTAATTAAGTGCATAGTACTTCATAAAGTCCCTCATCATTTTTAGAGAAATATTAAGTATGACACAGATTTCTAGCTATTATACTTTTATAATATCAGACAAAGGATAAGTTATTTAAGAAACATACTTGATACTATATCTTTTTTATATTTGGTTGTTCTTAAAACTTGCTGAAATTTTTAAAAGGTACAATCCAGGCAACTGGAAAACTGGGAAATATTTTAGTGCCTGGGTTCTTGAGAGACGAAGAAAGCTTAATTCAGTTTTTAACAATAGCTTTCCTCTGCAGAAATTGAGAAAAATTAATTCAACCAGGGTTTATTGAGGTAGTGCTCTGTCGACTCCATGTACTTGGGATGAAGCCATGAAAATATAATGTGCAAAGGGCCTGTTCTCTGTCACATTCTAACAGAGGGAGGTCGAAATTAAAAAGAAAGAAGAGATAGTTCCAGAAGTTCATGTGCTATGAGGAGGATAAAAGCAAGAGGGGTGGAGGGGTCCTTTTGGTAGAGTGGTCAGGAACCAGCCAGCTGCAGCGCTCTGATGGGGGAGGGGCCAGCAAATGCCAAGGGCCTGCAGCAGGACTGGGCCGGGCAGTCTTTCAAAATCGAGAAACTACTTGGAATCAAACAGATAAGAATTTTCTATTTAAGGGAAAAGTAAAGTCTGTATTAGCAATGTAGACTAATACTAGACCATAAATCCAATACTAAACCATAAATCTACATAGGCTGAGTGGGAAATTCTTTTAATTAGAAAAATTTTCAAACATAGTAAAATATTGACATTTCTTGAACACTTAGAATGTGTTCAGCCCTGTGCTAATCACTCGACAGATATTATCTCATTCAATCCTCATCACAAGCCTGTATTCCATCAAACCCTTCTTAAAGATAAGGAGACAAAAGCATGGGGGGGGGGTCCTCATTTTCCCCAGTGGCACCTAGCACATAAGTGGCAGAGGCGGGATTCAAATCCAGGTTGAACTCAAGAGCCTGAGTCCCAAATGCTAGCGGTCTGAATAGCGTCCCCCGTCCTGAGTTCCGCCCAGATGAAGCCCGCTACGGGCCAGCTCTGTGTGGGGTGCCGAGCAGCCCTGGATAAATAAGACACCATCCGTCCAGGGGCGCTTAGCCCTTCCAGGGAGGGGTCAGAAAAGTCAAAAGAAAGGAGCGAAGCTGAGTTCAGAAGGAGGCACAGGCGTTTGTGAGAGGGAGGCGCAGGCAGAGGCGCAGTCTGGGGAGCTGAGAGGATCATGACGTAACCAGTGCCTCTCACTACCCGGATGCCATGGCCACGTCCCGGAAGACCTTGCCTGTGTTGCTAAGGAGCCTCAGCTTTGTCTTCAGGTGACATGGCGCCTCTACAATATTTAATCAAGCAGTGTCCAGATCAGATCTGCAATGTGGAAAGATCTTCCAAGCAGGATTGCAGGGAGCAGGACTAAAGGCGAAAAGACCGATCCAGGGACTTTGGAGTTAACAGCTTAGGAGAGATGGAGACCATGAAGGCAGTAGATGGGTCAGGGGAAAGGCTGCGGGTTAGAACTTAGGAGGAACGATGAGCGGCCCTTGGTGAGAACATGGATCAGAGTGCAAAGAGGAAAGGCTGGAGTGAGCTCAGAGGTTTCCGACTTGGCCTCTCCTCCTGCCTCTGGCTTCCCAGACCGCTCTCATCTCCCCCAGCCCTGTTTCCCATTCAGGAGGTACTGAGAAGAAGCAGTAGGTTGGCTGAATAGCTAGATGAATGTGATCCCTGGGAAAGAAATAGAAGAGATTTATAGGAGAAGCAGAAAAAGAAAAACAAAACGGGTTCTTGAGAGAACATGAGAAAGGACGAAAACTCAGATACAGAAAAGGAGGCTCCAGACTGAATTCTGGAGCCAAAGAACTGAGAGAGGTGGCCCCGGGGAGTCAGATCAAGGAGGTTTTTGAGCCAGCAAGTGAAAGAATCAGAGAAATGCAACAGAAAGGAGAATCTGGTAAAGGGCAGAGTAGGAAGTACAGCAAGCAGGGGAACTAGTGGGAGGATAGTGTGATAAGCCAGATCAGAGACGGTGAGAAAATAAAGGACATGGGTTCTGGGTGATACGGGACAGGGGTGGGTGAAGGGACACAGCTGGAGGGTGCTGCAGCTGAGAGGTGGAGCAGGGCGGAAAGGAATCAGGGATAATTGTGGATTGGAACTGTGGTGACAGGGAGAATATAGACACCTCTGTAAAAAAAGTAAAGCCAAGCCTGGTGGTGGCTTGCGCCTGTAATCCCATCATTTAGGAGGCTGAGGCAAGAGGGTCATAAGTTCCAGGCCAACCTGTGCAACTTCACAAGACTCTAAAAATTTATTTTAAATAAAGGGCTGGGAATATAGCTCGGTACAAAGGTTCCTGGATTCAGTCCCCAGTACCACAAAATAATAAGTGTAAAGCCAGAGAAAGGAAAAAGAAGAGAACCACTCCTCTTGGACAAGTTGAATTTGAGTCACAGCAAGATTTCTGGGCAGAGGTGTGCACAGGCACTGGGGAGTCTAGGAAACACCTTCAGCCCTCCTACCCTGCATCTGCACACCCACTGTGAAGTGCGTCTTATTAGAATGAGTGGTTGGCCCATGCTCCTAAGGCTTCCTCTCCCGCTCATTTCCTCCCAGTGCCTTAAGGATGTTGCCCCCACTGTTGGACCCACAGCTCCCTCTCAGAGTTCTCGTTCTTTATTAGACTACTTCCGGGAGCACCCAAACCCGTCTCCCATCTCAAGAGCCACACTTTCCACTGACCCCATCATTCTTGCCAGATACTGTTTCATTGTTTTGTCCTCTTGTGGTGCAAACCTCTCTGAAAAAGTGGTACTATACTTCCACACCTCCCATTTTCTCCTCAGTCTGGTTTTCATGCCAACCTCCCCACCGGAACTGCTTTTAACAAATTCTGAATGACCACCACGCTGCCGAATCCCCTCGCCAGTCCTCTCTCCTCATGGACACTGGCACTCACTCCCTGCCCTGGGATCACTCTCCTCTCCTGGGTTTCAGACGCTGCACATTTCTGGTTCTCCTTCTGCCCTGGTAGCTGCTCCTTCCCGTTTCGAGTGCTGGCTCCTCCCCCATTTCCGATCTCCTGGGGCTTAGACCTCTGCTCTCTCCTCTCCCTTTGTGCTCCTGGTGACCTCATCCCATGCCACAACTTTGAATATTGCCACATGCTAGTGACTCCCACAATGCCCTCTCAGCTCATTTCTATTTATTTACTTATTTATTTTAAATTACTACACATTTGCTGTACATAATGATTACATTCATTGTGGGAGGTTGGTATGTGTACATAACACATCTTAATTCTTTTTTTATTCCCTTCCCCTCCTTCTCCCCTTCCTTCCCTGTCCCTCTATCTCTTAGTCATTTCTCATTTGCAAAAGTTCTGTCTCCCTATTTCCTATTATCTTTTATTTTACTCTTTATACTTTGGGTTTCTCATATAAGAGAAACCATGCAATATTCAAGCCTGTGTGTCTGATGTATTTCATTGAACATTATGGTCTCAAGGTGCATCCATTTTCCTACAATGACTCCAATTTATCTCTTTTTATGGCAGAGTAGGACTTCATTATGTGTAAATACCACTTTCTTTATCCACTCATCTGTTGATGGGCATATAGGCCACTTGCAAAATTTAGCTATTTTGAGCCGTGCTGCTATAAACATGGGTATGCAGTATCACTGTAATATGATGTTTTTAACTCTTTTGGAAAGATACCTAGAAGGGGAATAGCTGGGTTGAATGGAATTTCTAGTTTTAGTTTTTTGAGGAATCTCCACACTGATTTCCATAGTGGTTGTCCTCTTTCCAGCTCATTTCTATTTTGAGTTACAAACTCTATTCCAGAGGTGTTGAGCATTCCTCTCTCACACTCAAAGTAAACATATTTGAATTTATGAATGTTTACTTATTTGTAAAGTACATAATTATAAGATTGGCTAATTATTGTGTGCAACACATCGCAGAAGATAGAATAAAGCAAAGATCAAATGAATACAACTGAAAAGTAACTAGCTAGCCTCTTAAGGTACTCTACAATTTGACAAGGTTCATTGTTAATAGCAGTCATGAATTCATTTGCCAAATGGGCTTTTTGTTCACTGCTCCTTTGAGAGAACTCTTGTCAGATCTGATGGAATGGTTCCCATTTCTAGCTCATGATGTGCTTTGACAAGAACTAGTGCCAGGGGTAGAAGATGAGTCCACCCTGGCATTTTCCTGTCAAGCACGCCTGCTTCCACAACCTTCAGTGCCAGTGTTCTTTACAGGACTCATCTGAAGCCACTTTGCTTTACCCTGTGATGGTTACTTTGGCTGAAAGTAGATAATGTAGTCAGCACATGTATTTAACAGGCATTGTTAAACTGTAATTCCTCATGGTACATTGAGAGAAAGCACATCAGTTGGTCTCTGCACACCCTGGGTTTGGGCTGCCTGACTTCTCTTTTCTTAGACACCTTTCACCTCACATGTGTCCTGTGACTCCCAGGGAGGTGGACTGAGTCTTACGCCATAGACTTAATCTAGCTTTGTTTCTTATCTATTAGGTAAAAAGGAATATACATAGATGCAAGAATGTGTTGCCCACCACCAGTGGATCATATCTTGTTTCTTTCTTTTCTTTTCTTCCTCTTTTTTTTTTTTGGCAGTACTGGAGTTCGAACACAGGACCTTTATACTGAGCTACATCCCCCGCCTCTTTATACAATTTTTTATTTTGAGACAGAGTCTTGCTAAGTTGCCAAGGCTGGGCTCGAACTTGTGGTCTTCCTGCCTCAGCCTCCCAGAGTGCTGGGATTACAGGCACGTGCCACCATGCCTGGCCATATGGGATGATTTTGTAAGCCCCAGGGTGTAGTATCCTCCCTCAGACTCCAGCAGGCAACCATGCCTTCTCAACATGTGGATAACCAACAGTAGCAACAGGCACCTCAGACTCCTCATGCCCTTGTCCCTCCCACTCAAACCTGCTTCTCCCTTTTCTCAGTAAATAGCACCTGTGTTTACCAGTGGCTCACACCAAAAACCTCAGCCTTCCTGACCTCTCTCTTGCCATGCTTCTTACCCAGCCCACTGGCAAGTCCTGTCACCTCTGCCTTCTGATGCAGTTTTCTCTTCCTCCATTATTACTCTGCTGTCCAAGCCTCCCTCCTGTCCTTGCCTTCCCTTTGCCTGCCTTCAGTCTGCTCTCCATGCAGAGGATCCCTTGGAGACATCACATTGCTCCCCAGGCAGAGCCTGAACACACTTTGCATAAGCCCCAGTTTCCTTACAGTAGCCATTAGGAACCAGTGTGATCTGGCCCTCACTTGTTTTCCAAAATGCATTTCCTGGCACCTCGCCCTCCACCATATTCCTGGGTCACAGACCTTCTGCTGTCAGGTAGTCCCACTGCAAGGCTATTTTCCTCATTCCCTTCTGCTCTCTGCCTGAAGAGGCCTTTCTTGGCCACCCGAGAAACAGCATGCACAGCAGCTCCACCCGCCACTCTGTCCCCTACCTTGTTTCCCTAACCCTCATCACACTGCTCCCTGCTTGGTGTTCTACTGTGTTTGCTTGTTTGCCTGTTTGCTGTCCATGTTCTCCATGAGAACGAGGGCCCAATTAAGGCTGGGACATGTGTGTCATCTTCCCTGCTGCTTCTCCCTCTCCTAGAGCAGCAGCCAGCACTGCTGCATGCTTAGTAAGTAATATTTACCATGAATGAATGAATGAATGAATGAATCTTCCCAGCAATGACAGATGAAATCCCAAGGACAGCCAACAACATGCAAAGAGGGCAAAGTGCAATCTTTGGGGAAATACTTAAATTGAGGGCAAAAAAGGCACTCTAAAGGAAGTGAGATTTTAGCTGCAGTTAATGAGGCATGCAGGGAACACAGCACATGCTTGGGAACCTGTGTGGAACATGCCTAGCTGGGGTCATTTCTCTGCCCCAACCAAAAGTTTTTCAAATAACAAAACTGAGCCTACACCAAACCCCAGACAGACAGTGAAAAATCAACCTCTCAGCCCAAAGAGGCACTATCACTCTTGTCTTCCACTACTTGTTTGGGGGTGCTGAAACCAGAGCCTGAGGCCACAGCACTGCCTGGGGTGCCACTGCCTCCCAGCTGGGACAAAGTGGCAGCCCCAGGACACCCTGGGAATCCCAGTGGGCTGCTTGTGGCTGTCCTTCAGAAGTCAAGGTGTGATTCTTAAGAAAACAGTAGATGCTAGAGAGTGACCCCTTTTAATAGGTTCACATCTTAGCCACAGAGAGGCCATAGTGTTTGTCCACAACCTGAAATACTCAAAGGCCACCGTGCTGAAAGGAGGCCAAGGCTTTAGGCCTCTTTTTCACCATCAATCCTGGACCCTGCTGGTCTCCCCCTTTTGCATCAGAAAAGCTTTCTCCTATTTTTTTTTTTTTAAGAGGAGGAGAAAACAGCTGTGTGGAATTTGAGAATGAGATTTTAATGGTCACTGAAGATGCACAAAAGCTCTGCTACGATAGTGAAGTGTTTGGGGGCAATTGCCTCCTTTGTCCGGGCAGCAGCACAAGCTGCTACTCAAGGAAAAGAGAAGCAGTGGGGCGGGACGGGTGACTGAGGCAGATCTCCAGCACATGTTCAAAAAGTACTCTCCAGGCAGCCCTTCAGGATACTCAGAGTCAGTTTTTAGGGTTTAGTTCAGTTTTACCTTGGGAAAGAAACAGAGATTGTTTGGAAGGTGTTTGGCATGAATTCTTTCTAAGATCTTTTTCTTTGGAAGGAAAATGGAAATCGTGAGTGACAAGCCCAGTTGTTTATGGGAAGTGGGCCTTTCACTGCGAGGAAAGTGAACGTGGCCCTCTTCTCCAGAGGGCACCCTGAGGGGCATTTCTCAGCCTTTTGATCAGCTAGGAAATTGCAACAGATGTGTCATATTGCGAGGCCTCTCAAAATGGAATCTTGAAAGAGCTTTAGGGGTTTAAATAGTTCCAAGGAGGAGTGCCTGAGCCCATTCATTACTCGGGTCAGTGAGAGCCAGGTCTGAGCTTGTCCATCATGGAGGAGACTCATTCTCTGCCAGAGGAGCCTGCCTCTGTATCCAGACTAATGGGGCTCCTGGGAGCCCCGGCTCCATGAGGGTGTTTTCCCTTGAAGTGAAAACAGCTCTTCCCAATATGGAAACGATTCTGGCTTTTATTTACTTTCTGCCAATCTTCATGACAGCATAGCTCTTGAGAGCCATGAAGAAGTTATTCTCTTCCCTACTGGCCCATTATAGACACCGGGATAATTCAGGTGGACACAATGTAACATGTGTGGCCAATTGCTAGTTCATAATTCAGCCCAGCTTTTCAAGAGGTGTAGGCTGGAGGCAGAGTGAGTACGGAGAGCGTTATGCAGTCGGGCTGCTTTTAGAGAGGGAGTCTGGGATTATAGGGTGCCTTCCATACATGTATGCTTCCCATTCATTATAATGTTGTTTGCCAAGAAAGGAAAAGGTAAGCTCACTTTAATTTTTTAGTTTAAAAAAATCATAAAATTATGTATAAATGATACCTAAATATTGTAAAAGAAAAGCCAAACAATACCAAAAAGCATAGAGATTTAGATATTAAAAGAGACTTCATTGGTTGATAGCATTTGATTGCAAAAACATTGGAAATGTGGCATGTCTTTGCTATGACCCAAAAGCCTCATTTTTAAAAAAGATTATGGAGTGAATAATGAAAGACATTTTTATTATTGATACTAGACAACTTTGCCATGTTTGACCCTAAGATCACATATGAAAATTTCACTTGTAGGATAAATGAAAAGAGGTGACCCCCTTTAAAGACATATGAGAGCTATAATAGTTAATTTTATCAGGTGCTATTATTTCTATTTCTTGGCAGCTTAATCATAAAAGAGAATCTGTTTGTTCCATTCAAACTCTTCTGATCCCATAGAGAATCCTTGACACATTCTTGAATTGTGCTTCAGCCTGCACGTTTGTTAAATAACTTTTTTCTCCCTTTAAACTCCAAGCTCTTGATCTTACTATAGGTATATTTCACAAAGTAATTCTGGGACCTCATTTAACCTATATAAGTCTCCATCTCTCTAAAATGGAGCTAATAATAGCACTTCACTCTTTGGGATTGTGTTGGGGAATAAATGAGATAATGTATGCAAAGCTATTAGAACAGTGTCTAGTTATTTATTGTAAATACTTAACAAATGTTAGCTATTAGGCTATTTTGATGGCCATGATGATGCTGCTTGAATATTATTACTAGGGAGCTAAATTTGTCACATTTATTTCATATTCATAACCTAAAATAAGGTTTGAATCCATGTTTAAATCACATCACAAATACAAACATAAGCACAGATTATGAATTTCCTTATTGGTTATTCTTTTAGGAGACATTTACAATAGTTATCCCTTTGGAGTCAGATGTGGTGGCACAGGCCTATAATCCTAACACTTTGGAGGATTGCTGTAAGTTTAAAGCCAGCCTGGTCTAAATAGTGAGTTTTAATGCCAGGCTGAATGACATAGCAAGATCATATCTCAAAAAAATAGTAATTCCAAATTCTTTGGAATGTACTAATTTTATTACTAACCAAAGATATAGCATTGGACAACCCTTGAGGTCATACCCACCCCAGCCGGCAGAGGGAGTGCTTTTCAAAAAACAGTTGTTGATCATTTCCTTTCCCTGCAGACTCAAATCCAAATGCCTGGCACTTGAGAACTTTTGCAATCTATCCTCAACTTCCCTTTCTTCCTTCTGCTCCCACATGTCATGCATGAATCTATGATTTCTCCACTTTTTCACCTGGGGATCTTTTCTTCATCCTTCAAGACCAAACATGAATATGACCTTCTCTAGGAAGTTTTCTAGGATGCCACCAGCCAGAATTAATAACACCTTCCTCTCTTTTTCTCACAGTAGACCTATGTTCAGCGAGTAAAGTTTTGCCATTATTCTCCTCTGATAGCCCTGTGAAATAGGAAGGTCCAGAATTTTAAAAATATCATCCAACTATCAAATGCTTCTGCCTCAAAAATAATTAAGACCCCTATGGTCACTGACTTCAAGAAACTCATGGTAAAAGGAGAGATGGACCTGAAATTGCCTAGGACAGAGGCATAGGGATCACAGTAGAGAGATCTGCATGGGAACCCAGGGGTCTGCACGGGGACTGTGTGGTCAGCACTGTTCATTTACCTTCATTCCAGCACTCAAGTTGTCCTCCCTCAGCCTGTGTCCTTGCACTGACCAGATTGTTCCTCCTTTTGGCTAGTTAGTTGCAGGGCTGGGACATATTATGATGGAGCACAAGAATGCTGCATTTTATGTCCAAATGGAACCTTCCAGAATGAGGAAAGACAAGTTACTTGTGATCCATGCCCAAGACCAGAAAATCTTGGGGCTCTGAAGACCTCAGAAACTTGGAATGTGTCTGAATGTGGAGGTAAGAATGCTGGCTGTCTCCTCTTACTTCTCCAGCCTCCAGTGCCATTATTTAGGCTAAGGCACAGTGACATCCCAGGGACTCTGGCTGATCTACACTGGACCTTAGGCTCCCTACCAGTAGGTGCCACGTTGGATTCATCTGTGGTTCTCCAGTGCCAGTGTTTGCACAAGACATGCTGGGCTGATGCTAACAAGAGCAAGTGAATGAACACAAGATAGGACACACAGGCAGAAAAGTGTAATGTTGCAACTGCACACTTCATTCACTCTAAACGTGTATACTTGAGACTTGTGTGATCGCCCAGTCCGTAGGGACAGCTGGAAAGTGTCCACACATGGAAAACGTAAGTCTGATTTTGTTTTCCAGTTTTGGTCTCAAATTTATAGCATTTTAAATTAAAACAAATGTATCCATCTGGTTATTTTGTGAAAATGGGGACCTCCTCTGTGAAGGGTTTTAATCATCTCATAAAATTTTAACTTTGAAGCCAAGCTCAGTTAGGTTCTGTGGCTTCTTTCCTCTTCATTTTCTTGAATGTTTTCCTTTTGTTAAATGGCAGAAGGGTTGGCTATATGAACACTCTGTGGGCTTGAATGGAAGGTGTGATCTGAGTGGCGATTTCTAAGTGGTGGACACAGCTGCATGGGTCCCCACGCTACCCTGTGGCTCTCCTTGCAGTGACTCCTGGCCCCAGCTCTAGTCCCCACCAAAGTGACTCCAACAAAACTGCAGGGCCATTGCTGGCCTAAATATCAGATCCTCCAGCTGAGTGGGGTGACTCTTCCCATATCTTTGGCCTGCTGTAAAGTTCCAGAACTACGAGGTTGACAAAGAGGGCACTCTGAGACATCAGTTCACCTTTCTATGTGATCTTAAGATATAGCAACAGAATATTAGTAATAATAATAGTATTAGAACAATAAATAATAGTTTAATAAATAGAATACTATTTATTAAATACTTTTGCCAGGCATAGTGCTAAGTGTACAACATGAATTATTTTTTATGTGGCTATATCACTACAACTTTGTGAGGCTAAAGCGACTTATTCAAGGTTATACAGCTAAGAAGAAAAGCTAAGAAGAAAAGGACTGGAAGTCAGAACCCATGTTCAGGCTCCTCCTTTGGATGTGTGTTCTTTTTTTTTTTTTTTTTTGGTACCAGGGATTGAACTCGGGTCCTTGTGCTTTCGAGACAGGTGGCGGAACCACTGAGCTAAATCCCTGGCCCAGGATGTGTGTTCTTTAAATATCATTATTTCTACAACTTAGGGTAAAAAGAAGATCATTAATACTAATAGAGGAGAGATGGTTAGAAATTCAAGAGACAAAAGATTTTTATAGCATTAGCCGATGACAAGCTAATTCCTAAGGGAATGTGTGCTTTTAGGAATCCTGTTATTGACTGTGCTTTTGTCCTAACCCTGAAAAAAAAATGTAAATCACTGTTTAAAGGAAATGTCACCCTCTGTCAATGAGGCCAGGACATGCTTCCATACAAAGGGATGTAACTTAGTAAATGTAATTGCTAGAACAGGGATGATCCTCAGGTCACTCTTTATGTCCCTAGTATGTAATCAGCTGGGCAAAGGTGCACTTCTGGGTCTAATTGCCAGATTTATCCAGATTAGAGGACTCCATCTCTAGGGGCTCCTGCATTACAGGGACCCCTGGGCATTGTGCAGGTCTAGGCCTGAGCTATCCCCAGCCTTTCCTATACTGTGGAAGCAGCTGGTGCTTAACTCCTCAGTTTCCGTCTTGGCACTGTGCTGGGCAGCTCTGTGTAGGCCCTAGCCACTCATCTGCCCCACTCAGAGCCAGCGGCAGGGCTGGGCCAACTGTGTGCTTCTCTCACCGGGGGAGCTGAGGTGAGCATGGGGTTACAGGCCTGGTGGAAGTCTGATGTCATCTGCAGAGAGGTGGGAAATGGTTTGCCTGAAGTTTTACTCACTTAGGGCCGTTGGTCTCCCCAGGTCTGTGCCAACCTGGTGAATTTTCTGTGGATGGCTTTGCACCTTGCCAGCTCTGTGCCCTGGGCACATTCCAGCCGGAAGCAGGCCGTACTTCCTGCTTCCCTTGTGGAGGAGGCCTCCCCACCAAACATCTGAGAGCTACTTCCTTCCAGGACTGTGAAACCAGAGGTGAGCATGGGGCAGCTTGCCTTTTTCTAGAGCTGATTTTCCGTTTTGAATACCACAGGGGTCTGGTGGAGTCCAACCAAACCCAGCCCAGAGATGCCCTGTATGGTGCCCCTAGGGTTAGGGGTTCAAGTCCCTGTGCAAAAGTGCCACCTTGGTCCCTGTCACCAGGGCCGACCAGGGCTGGATGGAGGAGAGAGAAGCAGGTTTTGCACACAGGCTTCCTCTGCTCTTGTCCTTCAGTGCTGCTCCATCTCTGTTCTGGCCTACAGCCCCCAAACCACCCCCATGGGTCCTACCCCTTCTCCAGAACCCCACTCCCAGTGCTTCTTCCCAGGGAGCCCAAGTCTAATTCCAGCCTCAGTCTCCGGCCCTCAGTGCTCACGACTGAGCTTCTGAGGACTTCAGCTGTGGTTCCTGGTGCTCCACTGCACAGACCAGAAACTAAAACCACACGTGCACCTTATCCCTGTGTAGTTTCTCAGTGCTGTGAGCCCCACCCACACTGGCTAGTCTAGGGAATTAAGTGTTGATTGGCCACAGACTGGTAGGAAAGCACCACTTCATTTGGGCATAATAATTTATTTCACAAACTTTGAAACCTTTTATGTTGCATTTGATACAAATACAGTCTTCTTTTTCTCCCTTCTCCTGCTTTCTCCTCCTCCTCCTTTTTTTCTTTTCCTTCTCTGTGTACTCCCCTGCCCCACAGTTCAGTGTTCACCTGGACATTTCTACAACACCACCACTCATCGGTGTATCCGCTGCCCAGTGGGGACATACCAGCCCGAATTTGGAAAAAATAACTGTGTTTCCTGCCCAGGAAATACTACGACTGACTTTGATGGCTCCACAAACATAACCCAGTGTAAAAGTAGGTGTCTCTCTAAGGCTTTTCACAATCCTGATTAAGAGGACAAGTGTCTGGGGTCACCTCTAGGCCAGTGGAAGAGCTGAGAGGGTGCTGTAAGCCCCACCCACAGCTGTGCTGGGGGGGCTGGGTCTCCTCACCTGAAAATGGGAATAAGAACCTCGCCTTTCTTTGTGGTGCTGGGGATCAAACCCAGGGCCTGGGACATACAAAGCATGTCCTCTACCACCAAGCTCCATCTTGGCCCCTACTGCCCTTTGGCGATCCTGGATGTTTCCCCAGGTGCACTCACACCTGTGCCTGCCTTAATGTCCCTGCTGGGACACAGTTCCAGTTCAGCCTGGATCAGCACGCATTGTGTAAGGACCTGAAGAGCCACTCTACTGAGTAAGTCAGCCTGGCTGAGCTGACAGAGAGCCAGGCTGGGGGCAGCAGAGGAAGGAGCCATAGACTGGTCTGGAGAGGTGAGGAAAGGTCTCTAGGGCTTGGAAGATTTTATGGAGAGGGTGGGGCAGGGTGGGGAGAGCTTCATGCCAAGAGGGCAGCTTTAGGGAGCTCAGACTCAGGAAAGTGAAAGGTGTCAGGGAAGAGAGCGCTGGGCCTAAGCACAGGAGAGTTGGGAGTACAGGAAGGAAGGCCTTAATGCCATGCTAAGCAGTTTGGTTTGTATTTTCTAGCAATGGGAGAGCAACTCACTTAAGGACTTGGTGTGTGGGCCCTCCCTCTTAACCATTATATAAAATTCTCTAGTTAAGGACAAAAGTAAATCTCGGCTAATTTAGTATTTTTAAGATAAAATCCCAGGAGGCAAAGAGGTCTCCCCAGACTGGAAGAGCCTGGAATTGAGGAAGGCGGTGAATCATTTAAATTTTATGACTGAAGCTTATCTAGTTTTCTCTCTATGCCCATAAAGTCCTTTCAATAGCATCCTTATACATCGCCAGCGATACAGGTGAAAGTGATAGCACAGGCCTATAATCCCAGAACTCAGGAGTCTGAGGCAGGAGGATCGCCGTGATTTTGAGACTAGGCAGGACTACATAGTGAGTTGAAGGCCAGCATGAACTACATAGCAAGATTCTGTCTCCAAACAAACAAACAAACAAAAACCACGAAACATTTTTCCCCAAATACCTGGTATGACAAGAAACTTACTACCTTTTATAAGCTCCTAGTCTGTTGTTAGTTATACTTTGGGGAAGTCCACAGTGTTAGGAAATTCTTCCACATAATCAGATGACTATTTTGTCTTCTCACTCCCTGGCCCTTGGTGGCTCTTAGGGACCACCACATGGCTATTCCTCTGGTGGCCCTTCAGGTTTGAGGGCAGTTTATTTCTTTTGACTCTGAGGCTATCCCCTCCCCATTATTTTTTTCCAAGAAGGAAAGCCTGTTTACTGCTTCTACTAGTAATAATAACTCCCACTTATTAGAGAAGAAAAAAGTTATCCCTTCAGTATCTCTTGCACAGGTAGGTGTACCTAGCAGTTTTGGACAATAAGCCTGAGGGAAAATGACTGTCTCCAAACTCCCAAGGCTGTGGGTGATGTGTTGGATGAAAGAGGATTTGGTGAACAAAGACAGGGTTGATGTGGGGTGTGTGTGTGTGTGTGTGTGTGTGTGTGTGTGTGTGTATGCACATCCATACACAGTTCTTGCCTTTAGTGCTAGAGGTAAATATCCAGTGTACCCAGAAATGATATCTAATTATAATTCTCATCTCCACTTAAAATACGGTTTTTGGCCTGAGAGAGAAAACAGAAAAAAAGATGTTTGTTTTATCTTCATTAAAGTTTTTGGTCCAATACTCTTGAGGAGCAGTGAGCTCTGTTCTCCCTCTTTTGATGGACCTAGAAGTTCTGTCCTGGCTTCCCTTGACACTGGACTTGTAAACAAAATATTGAAAACTAAATTTGTTCTTTTGTTTATTAATACCTGACCTTAGTGCCTCAGGTTCATGACAAAATGGTGCCTCAGGAACTCAGGGGTGAACTTCTTATGGGGAGTTCATGTCTTTTGGCTCCCAAAGGAGGCCCAGCCCATTATAGGATAGCCTCGTTCCATGGAGAGTGTCATCTCCACCTCCATTCCTCAATGGTGAGAAGGAGCTGCAGTTCTCAGCCAAGCTAGCAGTACCATGACAGAGCGATAACAGTGTTGTGCCTTCATAACACATGGCATTTCCTTTTCCAGACAGAAGATGTGGAGGGGAGCTAGGTGATTTCACAGGATACATTGAATCCCCAAACTACCCAGGCAACTACCCAGCCAACACTGAGTGCACGTGGACCATCAACCCACCCCCTAAGAGACGCATCTTGATTGTGGTCCCTGAGATCTTCCTGCCCATAGAGGATGACTGTGGAGACTACCTGGTGATGCGGAAAACTTGTGCGTCTCTCCTCTGCTTTCCCCCCTTCTCAGGCCAGCTCAGAAGCGTGCAACCTGCTCCTGAGCTTTGGATGTGAGGAGTAGGCTTAGACTGTCACCCTGTATTAGAGCTGAAATGCGACATGAGTTTATAGAGTTGCTAAAAAATAAAACTTAGACTAAAAGTACACATTGAGGCCTCTTGCTGAGCCCCAGAGATAGGGGACCTGCAGGCCAATCTTTCCATCTGTGCCTCCTGGCTTGTTGGGTCCCCTCCCCAGGAACACAGTGAGCAGCAGGGCTCCTGCAGTGCCAACACCAGACACTAGCTCCCCCTGGGGAGTGACTGGAGGCTTGGCAACTGACCAAGGCCAAAGGCATTGTCCAGCCAGGTGGGGCCCCTCCTTCTATCCTGCTGCGGCCCAGTGGCCACAAGGGCTGCTGCTGTCCACATAGCTCAGTGGCGGTGCTGTGAGTGGGCTCATCCCAGTGCATCTCTGCCACTTCCGCCATTTTGAGCAGAGAGTGTGAGCCTCCTGCTCTGCAGTCTCCTCAGCCAGGAAAGTGGGGCAAATAACAGTTGCTATCTCACAGGGTTATTAGGAGGACAAAACAGGTTCAGATTTGTAAAGCACTAAGAACGACATGGCATATGGAGCCACTATTTAAATGTTTGCCACCCTTCTGAGTGGTGGAAATGTCCAAAGTCAGGTGAGAGTTTGAAACTTGACCTACCGCAGACTGGCTGTGTGGCCCTGGGCCAGTCTTTAATCTCCTTATATAAGAGGTAAGCAAAAAAAAAAAAGAGGTAAGCATTTTGTACCAACTTGCTGTGGTTTTCAGAGGATTAAATGAGACAAAGTCTATAAAAAGCTCGGGTCTCAGGAAGCATGGAGTAAGTGGGAGTGATTATTGTCAGAAAACAGTGGCTCAGCTCTGGAAATGGGGACCTTCTCTCTGGCCCCTAGTGTGGACCTGACACCGTGGGTCATGGGGCGGGGCACAATACCAGCTGTTGTCTTCAGGACTTGGCACTCACAGGAGGCTCAGCAGGGCCTGCAGAGCTCTGAGCGTCACCCACACTGTGATCTGAGTGTCTGAGCAGATGAGCACGCTCTGCCCACCCTCTCAGGGCCAGTCTTAAACCTCACCCCCTCCGACTTCCCTTGGCAGCTTCCTCCAATTCTGTGACAACATATGAAACCTGCCAGACCTACGAACGCCCCATCGCCTTCACCTCCAGGTCAAAGAAGCTGTGGATTCAGTTTAAGTCCAACGAAGGGAACAGCGCCAAAGGGTTCCAGGTTCCGTATGTGACATACGATGGTAAGTGCCGCGCAGCTCAGGCTCTGCACAGGCAGGGTGGCTCTGCTGTGAACAGAGCCAGCTTTGGAGCCAGCTGGCCAATTGCTGGCACGCATGCCCCCTCAGAAAGGCAGGGTGACGGGAAAGGACATCTCTGACGCAGGAGAGCCACATTTTAAACAGGCATTTGGGGACACACACCAGGGATGAAAAGACATTTTAGAAAATAAAAGTGGGCATAGCTTGGTGCATAAGAGCATGAGCATTGGAGTCAGTCTGGCTGTTATCTCTTACGTGACTTTGTGTACATTACTTACCATCTCTAAGCTTCATTTTCTTTCTTTTCTGCCTCCAAAGCCTCACACATGCTGAGCACACACTCTACCACTGACCTGTACCTCCAGTAAAGCCTCATTTTCTTACTGTTTGATGAGGATAATCATTAGACCTAATGTGAAAGCTCCCAAAGCACATGGCACAGTCCCTGGCACATAGTAATTGCTCAATAAATCCTAATTTCATATGACTCTGGCTTTTATAATATAGAATCCTGACAAAAGGAAAAAGACCTGAGTTTATTTGCTTGATCTTACATAAAAAGGGTGGCCCTTCTGAGCCCTGGGGCCCTATCTAGCTCTGAGAGTTGGTTGACAAGCATTTATCAGGAGCATAAAATGAACTGAACCTTGGCCTGGAGGACCTCATAATCCATCTAGTGGGGTAAGAGTCATCTGTTCATTCATGAATTTACTCATACACCCAACAAATATTTAATGAGCTTCTACTATGCCAGGCTTAGGGCCAAATTCTGGAGACAGCCTACTTAGATACAGGAACACAAAAATGTATATATTGTCATAGATGCTTTAACAAGGCAGGGACAAAGCATTGTGTGAGCACAGAAGGGACAGTAGTTACTCTGCATGGGCTTTTGGAAGGAACAGAACACCATATTAAGAGATCTGAGGGGAGGGAAGAAATGGAAAGGAAGGCCATTCAGGAAGAGTGAATGACTTGGCCAAGGGTCAAAGTGACCAGTATGAGTGGGGTCTGATTTGGCCAGGGGGCAGGGAGCTTGTGGCCTAGCAGTGAGAGGAACTAGAGGGGGTGAGCTTGGCTGTGAAGGCCTTGAGCATCAAGCTCAGGAGGGCAGGCATTTTAGGCTAAGTGACAAAATTAGATGGTATTTTTTTTAAAAAAGCATTCTGTGTCTTTTCTAAAAATACTTCATGTAGTTTATTTCAAATGTGACAAAAGCCAGGATCCTTATCCCAAACACCCAAGATGAAGGCATTCAGTATCTGACTCCTAGGGTGGACTCAAAGCTTTCCCCGTGGCTCTGCTGAGGGAGACGAAGAGCACAGTTGTCCACCTGGAAGTGGCCACCCAGCAGTCTCTTCTCTCTGGACACTGAGGCTGCAGAATAAATGTCACCAAAGCTCACACACTTCAGTGTGGCTGTTCTCATCTCTGCCTTTGTGACCCATGAAAATGTCTTGATTTTTTTTTTTTAATATAAAAATGAACAGTTGTAGCTTGGGGAAATTATATGTAAGCCTGGTTAGGTTCCTGAGAGTGTCTTGCATGTGTCACAGTTGGAAACTGCTGCTTTGGCTCCCTGGGTCTTCCCTCGAGTCTGTTTTTTAAAACAGATATTTCAAGTAAGTTTGACATCTGTTTTCAAATCCTAGAAATTACATTTTAAAGGTGGGGTGAGATTGCTGAGTATTACTGAATGCTAAAGCAGCTTTCCCCACTTTCATCAGTCCTGGGGTTTGAACCGAGGGCCGTGTGCATGCCAGGCAAGTGCTCTTCTACTGAGCTGCATCCCAAATCTCCAAGTCTTTTAAATTTTATTTTGACACAGAGTCTTGCTAAGTTGCCCTAAACTAGCCTCACATTTGCAATCCTCCTGCCTCAGCCTCCTGAGTAGCTGGGATCACAGGCATGTACCACTGTACCCTGCTTAAAGTATCTTTTAATGATATATTCCTCACAATCACCCCATGAACTAGACATGGGTATTTTATATAAGGCCACTCAGGCTTAGAAATGTAAGCAACTAGCCCAAGTTCAGAGCATGACCAAGTGCCAGAGCTGGGATTGACCCAGGTCTTTGGGACTCAGAGCCTGGTTCTTAGGTCCAGTGCTTCACTGCTTCTCTAAGGACTGGAGCAAGGCAGGAGATACAATAGCTCTTGGGAGCAGAGGAAATACTGTTTAAGAGGCAGCAGTCTGGAAGGATCTGGAATCGTGGCGAACTGCAGTCCCGTTTGCAGTTACTTCAGCACAGCAGCCCACGTGCTGGTGGTGACCTCCCCGCTGGGAAGGAGCCAGGCCTCTGAGGTAGACCCTGCAGCAGGATTCAAGGAAACAAGTAAATCAGATAAAAACGTGTGCTCTTGTTCATATTTTTTGTTCACTAAAATAAAAGGATAAGGAAAAAGACATCACAATAACGGAATAGCAGTGATATTGAACATGTATTAGTCATTATGAATATTATAGCATTAATTTCCGTTTACCATCTCTGAGAGAAACTTTTTCTCCTTAAATTCTTTTATTGGTACATTTTAGGTATACAATACATTTACATTTATCATTGGGTACTTGAACCTGTACGTGATGTATCTTGGTTCTTATTTTTAACCCATTCCCTGGCCTCCCTTCACCCCCTCCACCCTTCTCTATTTACAAAGACTTTGCTTCTATTTTTTTTTCTTTTCTCGTAATTTTTCCTTTCCCTTCTTTCCTTTCCCCTTTCTCTCCCACCACCCCTACACCTTTGGACCTTTTCTTCCTATTTCAAATGATCAATTATTTGTTTTAATCATTTTAATCCTTATGTACAATTTCAGTTTCTCACACTAGAGAAACTATTCTGTATTTACACGTGTGTCCTATTTATTTCACTTAAGAGTATGACCTCAATGTGGATCCATTTAGCTATAAATGTCTCTAGTGTCTCATTCTTTATGGCTGAGTAGTGCTCCATTTTATAAAAAAAACCACATCTCCTTTATCCAGTTTCCAGTTGATGGGCACATGGGCTGTTTCCAAGCTTTAGGTATTACAAACTGTGCTGCTATAAACATGGGTGCACATATATCACCGTGGTATGATTCTTCAGATTCTTTGGGGAAGATACCCAGCAGGGGAATACCTGGGTCAAATGGGACCTCTAGCCCTAGTTCTTTGAGGTATCTCCATACTGATTTCCACAGTGGTTGCACCAGTCTGCACTCCCACCAACAATGGAGAAGGGTTCCTTTCTTCCCACACCCCTGTCAGCATTTGTTCCTGGTTGATTTCTTGATAGCAGCTATTCTTTCTGGGGTGAAGTGGAATCTCAGCGTTGTTTTCATCTGCATCTCTCGAATAACCAGTGATTTTGAACATTTTTCATATATTTATTTGCTGCTTTTACTTCTTTGACTGAGAAATGTCTGTTCATTTCAGATGCCCATTTTTGAATTGGGTCTTTGAATTTGAGGGGTCTGATTTTTTTCAATTCTTTATATATTCTAGATAGTAGACCTTTGTCTGAGGTACAGCTGCTAAAATTTTTTTCCCACTTTGTAGGCTGTCTGTTAGCTCTGTTGGTGGTTTCTCTTGCAGTGCAGAAGCTTTTTATTTATTTATTTATTTTAAAAAGCAGGTTTTAATTTTATTTATTTATTTATTTTTTAATTTTTTTTGGTACCGAGGATCGAACTCAGGACCTCACGCTTGTGAGGCAGGCGGCAGAACCACTGAGCTAAATCCCCAGCCTGCAGAAGCTTTTTAATAAGATGAGATCCCAGTTGTTGATTCTTTGTGCTAGTTCCCACACTACTGAAGTGTTGTTCATAAAGTCTTTTCCTATGTCAATGTCTTCAAGAGTTCTACCTAACTTATCTTCCAGCAAGTTTAGTGTCTCTGTTTTAATATTTATATCTTTAATCCACTTTGATCTTAGTTTAGTATATGGTGATAGATATGGGTCTAGTTTTAATCTTTGTCAGGTTGAAATCTAGTTTTTTCAACACCATTTATTAAATAGGCTCTTTTTCCTCCAATGAGGGTGGTTGGCTCCTTTGTCAAAGATGAGGTGGCTGAGTATGTCTGGAGTTGTTTCTGCATCTTCTAATCTATTCCACTGATCCTTGGGTCTGTTTCTTTGCCAGTACCATGCTGTTTTTATCATAGTAGCTTCATAGTATAGTTTCAAGTTGGGGATTGTGATACCTCCTGCCATGTCTCTGTTGCCTAGAATTGCTTTTGCTATTCTAGGTCTCTTTTGGTTCCAAATGCATTTTTGGATTGTTTTCTCTAGTTCTGTGAAGTATATTGTTGGAATTTCAATCAGCATTGCATTAAATCTATACAGTAGTTTTGGAAGTATGGCCATTTTCACTATGTTGGTTCTTCCTACCCAGGAACAAGGGATGTCTCCATTTTCTTATTTCCTCTTCGATCTCTTTTCAGAGTGCTGTAGTTTTCAATGTAGAGGTGTTTTGCTTCCTTTGTAAGATTGATTCCTAGATATTTCATCAATAGTTGCTATTGTATTATTTTTTTTGGTACCAGGGATGGAACTCGGGACCTTGCGCTTGCAAGGCAGGTGCTGGAACCACTGAGCTAAATCCCTGGCCCTGGATGCTATTGTAAAAGGAATTGTTTCCCTAAATTCTGAGAGAAACTTTTTGACAGCTGCTTCCACACAGTTTCAATGATCTCATAGTTTGTGTGGCCTTGTAGTGCATGATATGCATACAAAAAGGCATTTTTAATATGTCTGGAATTTGGAAAAGATTGTGCTTTGCATATGCTTGATTTGAATTGTGAGTGTGAGAAACAGGTTAGACTTTGGGGGTGCAGGGCTTGCACGTGGAAGATTACTGCATGCAGCGCATTGATGTATATGTCAGGACAAAAAATTATGAATGAGAAAGTGAACAGAGCCTGCTTCCTTTCTGGCCAATCAAATTCTCCATCCCCAGCCCCATTCACATAAAGAAGAGAAGAGGCTTGCTCGGTGGGGAGAAGCCTGACTGCCTTATAGAACATAGCACAAGGACAGAGACAGGAGCAGGGTGGAGAGGATAGGCAAAACCATCCTGCTGGCATTCTTTTAAGAAGTTTTGTGCAAAAGGGAGCAGAGAAGTGGGATGCAAGCTGCCAGAAGAAGAAGTCGAGAGAGGGAAATTTTTTTGGTACTGGGGATTTAACTCAGGTCCTTGCACTTGTGAGGCAGGAGGCGGAACCACTGAGCTAAATCCCCCGCCAAGAGAGGGATTTTAAAGATGAGAGACACAGGGTGTGTTTGTGTGCTAATGGGAAAGACCAGAGGAGAAAAAATTTTATCATCTCAGAAGTACTGGCATGATTGCCCTTGATTTGGTGAGGGAAGATGGGTCTGGGGTACCAAGGGCAGAGCAGGGCTGAGCATCACCTAGATGCAGAGAGCCCATTTGAAGGACGAGGGGACAGAGAGACAGGCGATGTGGCAGTGCATGGAGGTGGTGGGCGTCTGGGCTTCTCTGCCGATGGCCTTCCAGGGATCAAAATGGCCAGTGATGGGCCGGGGATTTAGCTCAGTGGTTTTGCCGCCTGCTGAGCAAGCACAAGGAGCCAAGTTCATTCCCTGGTACCAAAAAAAAAAAAAAAAAGACCAGTGCTGATAGCCACATCTCAGAACCGTATGAGAATCCAAAGAGCAAGCCGGGAAATACTAAACCCTAAGACTGCAAAATATGTCCTTCATTCCAACAGAAGACTACCAGGAACTCATTGAAGACATAGTTCGAGATGGCAGGCTCTATGCATCTGAGAACCACCAGGAAATACTGAAGGTGAGTACCTTCCTCTGGGGGACGGTGGTATCCAGAGCTCCTGGGAGACGTTCCTGCTGCCCCATCCTGCCCCCTTGCAGACCCAAGCTGCCCTGGGCCAACGTCAGACATTCCCTAGTCTTATTATTTATTTATTTATTTATTTATTTATTTAGCTTAAATTCTTTTATTGGTACATTTTAGGTATACAATATGTTTACATTGATCATTGGGCGCTCATACCTGTACATGATGTATCTTGGTTCTTATTTTTTCCCCATTACCTGTGTATTTATTTTTTTTTAAAATAGGTTTCTGGGGCTGGAGATTTAGCTCAGTGGTTCCGTTGCTTGCCTTGCAAGCTCAAGGACCCGAGTTCGATCCCCAGTACCAAAAAAAAAAAAATAGGTTTCTGTCTTTTGTGTTGTCAAGTGAAATTAATTTATCAAGTGAAATTCATTTCGCAATTTGTAGAAGGGCAAGGCTGAGGGGACTTGCTTATAAATCCAAGCCAGTGGCATATGTTTTCATATTAGCTCCGAATAGGGGAGGACCTATGGCTCCTTATTTATCCTGTAAGCCACCAAATTTTAGACACATAATTAGTAACAAATGATTGCCATATCACTAACCCTCTGAATATTTCCCAAATTCCTGTGTTGCATCTCATCTGGTTGAGGGAAAACAAATTTTTTATGTATTAAGTTTTCTTTTAAAAGGTAATGCAAATGATCTCGGAGGCTGAGGTAGGAGGATTACAGCCTGGGAGACTTAGGAACTTAGTGAAACCCTGTCTCAAAATAAAAAAGGACTGGGAATGTAGCTCAGTATGAAGGTCCTAGGTTACTCCCCTCACCCCCCAAAAAAGTAATGCCTACTTATTACAGATAATTGGGAACAATGAAAACTGGAAAGGAAATAAAAATCAGAGGAAACAATTTTCACAAAGCTAATTAACCTACTGCCTAACACTGGCAAAATGTCAGAATGTTTAAATATTTTGGCCTGGTAACAAGAATTCTGTTCTCTTTAGGATAAGAAACTGATCAAGGCTCTGTTTGATGTCCTGGCCCACCCCCAGAACTATTTCAAGTACACAGCCCAGGAGTCCCGAGAGATGTTTCCAAGATCCTTCATCCGGTTGCTACGCTCCAAAGTGTCCAGATTTTTGAGGCCTTACAAATGACTCTGCCCATGTGCCACTCAGGACAGATGTTCCACCGTAGGCTTGGTGGGACCGAGCCATCTGCCTTCTGCAGGCCAGTGTGCAGCATGTCGCTGCCTCCAGTATCGGTGACTCGTTAGAGTTCAATTTTTATAGGTAATACAGCTATTTTGGTAAACTGAACTTGGTTTTTCTTTCCCACCATCGTGGAGTGGACTGAGCCTGGCTTTGAGTGGCCCCGGCTTCTCATTGCTGAGGGCAGATGTCTTGGATGCAGGGAGGGCTGCTGAGCTGGACTTCAGACAGTGCAGGTGAGACTCACCTGTCCTTCTGGGTTTCCACTCCTCCCCCAGGACTCTGTGGTGGAGAGAAAGCCACAGGAGCTTTGTCTGGAGCTTCAGCCCATGTGCAGGGTCTCACTGGGCAGGACAGGCTGGGAGGGAGGCGGGGAGCCCTCCAGGGCGGTCCATCTACACTGAGACCTGGAGGGACTCTGGCTCCCCACAGCCTTCCTCAGCCTGTGCAGTATGTGTGATCCCAGGAGCTTGTGTTCTAAGGAGCGATCATTTAAAAAAATACTGAAAACAGAAAGAATAAGATAAAACCTAGGCTTTTCTGCCGACGTGAGAGTGTGTACCTGCTGCCCTCCTTTTTATCTGCCTGTGGCACCCTGCAGCCAAGGCACAGAGCTAGCATTTGAATCTTTAGACACAGCACTGTATTCAAGCGTGGGGCTCGGGTTGGACAGGATCTCAGGGGGTTGAGATTCTTCCACTGTCACAAGGAGATTTCACCAACTCCAAGTCATTACTGCCAAGGGTCCTACTTTTGCCAGGGGCTCTGCACCAAAGGGGTCTGAGGCTGAGACGCTGCCCAGCTGGTCTCTTGTGCCTTCTTCCCCACCCTCTAAGGGCAGAGTGGTCTCTGCTCCGAGGACCCGGGCAGCACGGCTGAGGAAGTGTGACAGCGCCCCTGGCAGAAGCAGCTGAGTCCTGGCCTCCCCATGGTCCCTCACTTTGGTTAGCACAGGGCACCTCACGATCAATCTCTCCCACATGAATTGGAATTTCTGATAGTATTGAATTTTCCAACATGTAAATCCCTAGGCAAAATCTCATTACAGTGCATTGAGAAAGATTCCTATCAACAAGCTGCCATTTCCTTCAGGGAAGGACTGACCACACAGCCATGGTGTCTTGTGATGTCAGTGTCAATTCACACAATCAATTCTACACCAAAGTACTAAAAAAAGTTTAACAAGTATTTTTTAAGAAGACAAAGTCTACTTCATTATTATCGAACTTGCTTTCTGCCTCAGTGGTTTTTTAAAAAACTCATTTAATAACATCAATTTTTTTTAAAGTCCCACTGAGACTTTCCTTATTTGGAGTGGTCCTAAATGCCCATTTTCACATCTCTTTTCAAGAGTTTAAGTGTCTTCATTAAAAAATAAATCATTGAAACAAGCATTTGGAATTTGTTGTGCTGGAACTTGCCTACTGTGTCTAACCGTTACGTGAAAATTCAGATGTAATAACTCAAATTAGCGACTTGACTGACATGAATGGGACAGGAGGGCTGAGCCATCCCATCTCGTTCAGGCACGTTAGTGACTTTGTGAATGTACTGCCGATTCCACAAGAAGGCAAGGGTGGGCATGGTATGGGTTGGAAGGAGGCTGTGCAGACCTGGTCACTGTGGCGCCTTCTCCAAGAGCAGCCCTCGCCCAGAGCTGTGCTCCCCACAAGCACGAGCCCCTGAGGTCCTCCTGAAGCTTCATCTCCAGACCTTTCAGCCACTTGAAGAGTCTCTGCGGCCCTGCTGGGACAGTGGCAGAGCCACTATTGTTAGTCGCCCCCTCAGTCAGTAGTTACCCAGCATGCTCTGTGCCAGGCCCTGTTTAGGGCCTAGGGTCCCTGCCTTCACGGACCTCACATTTTGGAAGGAAGAGAAAAGGAACAACTAAATCAAGACAAAAAGGACCAGCTGATGCTAAGTGCTAAGTTGAAAAGTAAAACAGGTTAATGTAATAGATGGCTGCAGGGCTACTTTAGAGTGCAAGTGGCCTCAATGGGGAAAGGACATTTTGACTGAAAACTACAGAGCAAGAAGGAAGCAGCCTGTGAAATTCAGGGGAAGAGCATTTCCAAGAGAGGGGAGCCCAGCACAGAGGCTACAGGCAGGAACAAGCCTGTGTTCCTGTTCACAGTCAGTGAGAAGGTGGGCAGCACCAGGGGAAGCCAGAGGACCACACGAGGCCAATGGCGATGAATGGGCTGGGGTTCGGGTTCAGTTCTTCTGGGAAGCTTTGAATGGGGCTAAGAGAGGGGTGAGGTGATTTGGTTTGTGTTTTAAAAGGAAGGGCTAACTCCCGTTTACATGGAATTTAGGAAGCATAGAGAGCGGGAAATTGGCCACCACCACAGAGCAGCACCCATGCCAGGGGAGGCGAGGGTCTGCAGGAAATGGAGGCAGTGGTGGTGAGAGAAATAGATTCCAGACATGTTTCATGGCTGAGCCAACAGAATTTGCTGATGAGGATTGGATGGAGGGGCGAGGGAAAGACATGGAGATGATTCCTAGTTGCTTGAGCAACTGGTAGATGGAGCAGAAGCAGGTTTGGGATGTGTTGAAGTTTTAGAACAAGTCCTCAAATTCTTTGATGTTCTTTCCAAAGAAAGTTAGTGGCTACGTGCTCTCCTCTTGAACCTGGGCTCCGTGATGGTTGGATTGATAGAATGTGACAGTGTTAATGCTTTGCCAGTTTCCGGCCCCACAACCTCAGACACTGGCAGTCTCTGCTTCATCACACTTGGAGCTCAGTCACCAGGCATTGAAGCCACAGCAGAGTGGGGAGAGGAACCTCATCCCCACCTCACAGGCCAGCCTGAGTGTCTAGAGGACAATGGTAAAACTGGCTGCTGTGTGCATGAGCCATCTTGGAAAAGACTCTCCAGTTCCAAGTTGAGCTGTCAGCACTGATGCTTCAAGGAGTGGGCCTTGTGGAGCCACACAAAAGTCATGGATTTATGAGCAGAACTAAGAATACTGCCAGGCATGGTACACATGCCTTAATCCCAGTACTCAGGAGGCTGAGGCAGGAGGATCATCATGAGTCTGAGGCCAGCCTCCAATAATGAGACCCTGTCTCAAGAAACCAAACCAAACAAAACAAAACTAACAATACTGAGGCAGGATGAAAAAATAAACATAGGTAGCAAGGAGACAAGAAAAACCATACTTGTAAGAAAAACTGCAGCGTCAGGACACAAAAACTGCCCAAGGTTACAATGCCTTTTTCCCTTCCAGGAAATCCATTTAAAAGGAATTCCTAAAGGTCTTAAGGATACAATAAGCCCGTTAATTGGTGCCCGTGCTTTACACCTGTAAATTGCCCTTCCTCCCACACGCTCCATCCTAGGCAGCCTCAACTTCAAACTCCTGAAAATGATTTCCATTCATCACAGCCCATCAGATGGGGAGCCTGACAGACGGATGTCCTAGATCAGCCTTCTCGGAGATGCGCCCAAGATCACAGGAACACATCAGCTCTAGGCCATGACCTGCCTCTCGGGGTGGGCACTCTATTCCCTCTGAGAGTGTACTTTTTCAGTTCTTCCTGACAGATCTCTTTCTTAGGCCTCTCCCTGATGCACCTTGAAAATCCCATTTCTATGGTGGAAATCAGAAAAACCCAGGGTGCGTTGAGGTCCCCAGCCTCTCTTTGGGGGACCTCCACAGGCCCCATCTGGTGACAATATGACTGCTTTAAGGTACTAGATTTGGGGGAGATTTCTTATACAGTCATAGGACAGTGGAAAGGGAGAGGGGACGGAGAATTCTATTTTGGCCAGCACAGGTTCAAGCTAGCTCTTAGCCATCCATGTGCAGAGTTCAAACAGGCAAATGGTTATTGAAGCCCCAGGAAAGGTCAGGACCAGAATCGAAGTTTTAATGTCATACAATAAAGATGTGAACTTTTCCCAGGTTAAGGCCACCCGGGAAATGTACAGGAGTCCTCTCCCCCATACTCCCCAGGTCAACTGAGCTCCCAAAATATCAATTGAAAAATTCCAGGAAAAATTTGTAAGTTCTAAATAAGTGTTACTACGGTATATTGTTATCATTGTTCTATTTTATTATTAGCTGTTGTTAATCTCTCACTGTCCCTAATTTATATTTTCTCCAGTTTTTATTCTTAGTACATTTTGCATTACATGATGACACTCCTTGTGGGGAGCTGGTACATGGCACACAACAAACACATCTTAATTTCTTTTCCATCCCCTTTCCCTCCTTCCTCTCCTCTCCCTCCACCTCTTTTTTTGGTACCAGGGATCGAACTCAGGTCCTTGCACTTGCGCAGCAGGCGGTGAAACCACTGCACTAAATCCCTGGCCCTCCCTCCACCTCTTGATCCCCTTCATATTTGGAAAAGCTCTATCTCCCTACTTCCTATTATCTATCTTTTATTTCACACTTCATGTTTTGGGTTTCTTATACAAGGGAAACAATGTGATATTTAAGCTCATGTGTCTGACTTATTTCACTTAATGTTGTGGTCTCAAGGCGCATCCATTTTCCTACAAATGACTCTAATTTATCCTTCTTTATGGTAGACTAGTACTCCATTGCATTTAAATACCACATTTTCTTTATCATTCATCTGTCGGTGGACATATAAGACACATCCAAGATTTAGCTATTATAAATTGTGCTGCTATAAACATGGGTATGCAGTATCACTGTAATATGATGACTTAAGCTTTTTCGGGAAGATACCATTTTTAAACTTTCATTAGTACATGTTTGCAGTACATAATGGTTACATTCATTGGGGGGAGTTTCGTACATGCGCCTAACACATCTTCGTTCTTCTCACTCCCCTTTCCCTTCCCTCTCTTCTCCCTCCTTCTCTTGGTACCCTTCCCATTTGCAAAACTGTCGAATTTATATAGAAAACTTCATCATAGGTGTGTATATATAGGAAATAACAGTGTACATAGGGCTTAGGACTGTGAGTGGTTTCTGGCATCCATAGGCCATGTTGGAACATATCCCCAGGATAAGGGGAATTATTGTTTGTGGATGAAGTAGATCCGGGAGCTCTGAATTCTGGGATTCCCAGGGTGGGTGGCACAGGGACCAGGACTTCGAGAAGGTTATCAAGTGAACAGGAAGAGGCCAGAGCTGAGCTTCTGCCTTCCCTTTAAGAGAGCTAGTTCTGTGGGAGAACTCTGACAGAGTGGAATGTCCTCCCTTCCAGCTGTGGTATTGTTCTTTAGCCACTTACTAAAGTGCTGCATCTATGGATTTAGCAAGTTCCCCTTGAGTCTCCAACGCTAATGAAAGAGTGTTTGCTTTTTCACACCAACAGATGATTATCTTCACTTTGGAAAATTGCTTCCTCTGAGTCATCCTCTGAGCTGTTAAGTGCGTAGTCTGTAGGCACTCTCTGGATTTAGAATTGTAGGTGATTTTACAATGTCATGTGGTAACTCGGGAAAGGCAGCAGCCGAGCAGGAACTCACTTGCCCTCTGCAGATCTTCTCAGAAAGGTGGACCACGCAGTTGCCTTGCCAGGCCCAGCTGCAATCATCTGGACCTAGAAAAGACGCCTTCATTAGGACTGATCTGAGAGCCACACCCAAGTCTACACCACCCCTAGCTGCATTTGGGAGGCAAATGGATCAGCTGAAGCTGAGTACAGTGGTTCCTCAACAGTGGAGAAAGCCTTGTCACCTTGGCCCTCTCATGAAGCAAGCCACCCACTGCCTCCAGATTCAGGTCTTGGAAGAGACCAGGAGGGACCCAGCCATAGGAACTCAGGGGTCGTGTGAAGCTTCCTTCATGTGAGCATCTCCGCTCCAGGGTCTGTGAGCCCAGCTTTTCCCTTTGCCTCCCTTCATGCAACCCTGACCATTCCACAGGAGATGGTCCTTGGGGCACTGTGGGCGCAGCAAGACTGCTCCTGTGACCAAAGACAGTGCTAACCATAGACGTAACTACACGACGGGAAGCTCTTTCCAGAAAACACAACAGCATCAAAATAGACTCAGAAAATGAAACTAATTCACAGGCAGGATTTTCTAGTCAATAAAAGGGATACAAATTAAGCCCAGCTAATTGCAAGTGGTGACAGTAACTCAGTACTCCTTGGTTTTCACATTATTTCATAAGGGAAATTCAACTAGAATTATAATCCTTAGTTACTAATAATTCTTTGTTAGGTGTTTGCTCATTCATTTATTTATGGGACATCTATTTATGGAGCATCTACTAGGCCTTGTAGGAGCTCTGGACAAAAGAACATGTCCCCTGCCCTTGTGGAATTTAGATTCCAGTGAGGAGAGACAGAAATAAGCAAATAAACATATAATGTAAAGTCAGGTAGTGACAAATGTTGCAAAACAGTAGATTTTTCCAGGCACTGTGGCACATACCTCTAACTCCACCTACTTGGGAGGCTGAGACAGGAGGATCCCAAGTTGGAGCCCAGCATGGGCAGCTTAATGAGACCTGATCTCAAAAAATAAAAAAGTACTGGGTATGTATCTTGGAGCTCCCTGGGTTCAATCCCCAGTACTGAAAAATAAAACAAAACAAAACAAAGAAGTAGTGCTCAAGGCTAAAAAACGAGGAGGTGGTGGGAGTGGCTATTCATATAGGATGAGCTCATCATCCGAGTCATGAATCCAGGCTCCTGCCAGGGCACTGGCCTTGGCAAACTCCTTCCCCCAACAAGAATTTGCCATTTCATCGACCAAGGGCCAAGTGGGGAATAAGCAAATTACCAAGCAGGCGCCACCTAGTGGTTGTAAAATGGAGTTGGCCTGCATTTCAGTGGCCCATGCCTTTGCTTGGGAGTTTAAATTTGTACCTCAAATGTGAAACAAAATGTTAGGGCGGTGGGGAAAAGGCTGTCGTTTAATAATTGATTGACTACATATTGATTAACACAGCTCTGGAAGTGTTTCTGTTTAGATGTTTTCCTTTCTTCTGGCTCAAGGAGGAAGTCATCAGCTGTCTCCAATCCACCCCCCCCCAAGCTGTTTTTTATCCTCACGTTTTTGAGTGAAGAAGAATTTTCTTGGGCCACATGAAATAAAATATAAATAATAACTATAAAAATAATTATAAATAATAAAAACCTTGGGGCCAACCGAAGGGAGCCGCGCAGGGACCCTCTGCTGCGCCCCCGGGTCTGCACCTACCCGCCCGGGCGCCGCCCTTCTCCCTGACAAACTACTTATACTGGGTATTTTCCAAGTATGGCAAAGTTGGGAAGGTTACTATAATGAAAGACAAAGATACGAGGAAGAGTAAAGGGGTTGTATTTATATTATTTTTGGATAAAGACTCTGCACAAAACTCTACGAGAGCCATAAACAACAAACAGTTGTTTGGTAGAGTGATAAAGGCAAGCACTGCTATTGACAATGGGAGAGCAGCTGAATTCACCCAAAGGCGAAACTACTTTGATAAATCGAAGTGTTACGAATGTGGGGAAAGCGGACACTTAGGTTATGCCTGTCCGAAAAATATGCTCGGAGAACGTGAGCCTCCAAAGAACAAGGAAAAAAAAAAAAGAAAAAGAAAATTGCCGAACTAGAAGAAATTGAGGACGTAGCAGAAAGTGAAGATGAAGGGAAAGACCAGGCTCTCAACACTCTCAGCCAAGCCATGGAGTCCCAGAAAGCCAAAACTGAAGAACAGAACAAATGGAATCTAATGCAGGGATCTCCTCAACCTCAGAGGATTCACGGCCCGGAGGATAAAGAAGAGCACATACTTCAGTGATGAGGAAGAATTTAGTGATTTTAGTTGTATAATGTAGATATCAGGAAAATAAAAACCATCTGCAGTACAAATTATTTGCATATAAGAACACTTAGGACCAAATAGTATTTTTTAAACCATAAAACAGTGCTTAGAAGATGAAAAATAATTTTTTAAATTATCATGTTTAGAGCTGGGTGCAGTGACATACTCCTGTAATCCCAGCCCTCTGGGAGGCTGAGGCAGGAGGACTGCAAGTTTAAGCCCAGCCTGGGCAATTTAGCTAGTTAGCCAGACCCTGTCTCAAAATAAAAGATTAAAAGATAATTTTAAAAATTGCATTGAGAATGTAGCTCAATGTGAAGGCCTTGGGTTCAATTCCCCATACAGAAAAAAGGTCATATTTCTACTTTGCCTTGGCATACTATAGACTTAACATCTCTAATCCAAAAATCCAGAATGCTCAAGTGGAAAATTCCACACCATGCAACTATGATTCACAGGCAATATTATGAAAACCACTGCATCGAATTGCCTTCAGGTAATGTACAGAAGGCATTTACGAAGCATAAGTGAAATTCATGCTTAGACTGAGGCTCCATCCAAAGAATATCACGTTCTGTATATGTACATATTCCAAAATACTTCTGGTCCCAATTTTTTTGTTTATTTGGTTAGGTTATGAGACAGGGTCTTCCTGTCTAGTTCAGGCTGGCCTTGAACTCACTACATAGTAGCCCAGGCTGGCCTCAAACTTAAGGTGATCCTCCTGCTTCAGCCTGGCTAGTCCCAAGTATTTGGGATAAGAGATACTCTGCTTGAACTAAAACTCAGGATTTGTTAGTAATAATCAAATTTGAAAAGAACTAATTTTAATAAAAATAAAACAAATATTACAATAATGCTATTTTCACCCCATAAAAAGGTAGGTACTAAAATGATTTGAAAACTTTACTGTAAAAAAATAATAATAACAATAAAAACCTTAAAAACTATTTAGAGGTAATTTCAAACTACCAGTGATTCTTTGAGTCACACACACACACCATACTCATCCATTTTTATGGTCTAGGCACCAGGGTAGGTCAGATACATACTGCTGAGCTGAGGGGAAAAGAAGTCAAACGAATGGTGGGGGGACCCAAATTGCATTCTGGTGTGATGTTTCAGACTTCCAGGAGCACCCACCCTCCCTACATTCTTTCCTAGGACTGCAGGAAAACTTTGAGGCATAGTTTGCAGTTTTCTGTCTTTTCCCTACAAGACGCCAAAAGGAGAAATACAAACCTACCTCAACTCTGAGCTTCGGTTCCGGCCTTGCCTCACTACATGCTTTGAGGTTGAACAAAACCAAGAGTTGATGAGCAGGAACTGGAATGTATGCCGCAGGGAGGACAGAGCCCAGTGATGTGTGACATAGCCATGTGCAGCAGAAGAGTGTGGCAGTGAAGAGCAGAGCCTGAGGTGACTGCTGGCCAGGCTTGAGTCACCCTCAACCTGAGGTGATCCTCTGTGTGTGACCACAAATTCATCATCACCACAGGTGCCGATGCAGTTGCCTGTGTGTGATGCCTGGTCATGGCACAAAACTGTGGACAGCAATAGAGGCAGAGCAGGAATGCGTGCCAGAAATCCCAGTGTTAGTTCCAGGTGAGTCAGCTTGAGGCAGGCAGCTGTCTGCAGCCACCTCTGAGACCTCAACTGCAGTTTTGAGTAGTGTGTGCACAAGCTAAAGAGGGTGGGTAAACCTTCACTAGGGGCTCCCCAGGAGGAGGTGGGTTAGGCAAGCAGCATTGCTTGCCCAGTATCCCCACCCCTAAGGTTCCCAGAGTGCTTTTCTGAGAATGTATTTTGTTTATCACAGGGAAGTGTTCCTTCTCTGTGACTCAGGTTTCATCATGCTCATTCTCTCCAAGACTCCCATTATGTTCTCGGCAGTACCTGAATTTGTACCCTGGTCCTTCCGCTTATTAGCTTTGTAACCTGGTACAAGTTACTTAACTTCCTCAGCTTCTTCCTATGATAAACTGAGATAATGGTAGTACCTACCAGCTAGGTCACTTGTGAGCATTAAATGAATTCATATATGGAAAACTCTTGAAACACTGCCTGGCATGTAGTTAGGGCTAATAAATGTTACCTATTATCATCACTATCATCACCTTCCACTTCTTAAGACTTGAGAAGTTCGACCCAAGATACATTCTTCTTTTGGAATAGGGGCAGGGGAGTTCTGGGGATCAAACAGAGATTTCACTGAACTATATCCCCAGCTCTTTTTATTTATTTTGAGACAGGGTCTTGCTAAGTCACTAAGTTGCCCAGGCGGGGCTCAAACTTGCAAACTTCCCACCTCAGCCTCTCAGAGTTCTGGGATTATAGGCATGCATCACTGTAGCTGGCTCCAAGCTACTTTCATTTAACAAGGTCCATACTCTGCTGGGTTCTCCCATTCCACTGAAATAGAATGTTCCATAGTTACAGATTTCCTGGTGGGATGACATCTAGGAATAGAATAGAACTGCAGCTGAAATGAAAGGTCTGATCTGGGGTCTCACATAAGACCTTCTGAAAACTTTGATCCTCCTATATTTGTCAGCTTTTTTTCACTATGACCAAATTACCTTGGAAAAAGAACTTAAAGTAGAAAAGATTTATTTTGGCTCACAGTTTCAGAGGTTTCAGTCCATGGTTGACTGCTTCAAGGTAAAAACGGCATGGCAAGGGAAAACTTCTCACTTTATGGCAGCCAGGAAGCAAAGCAGGGGAGGAGCCAGAGAGACAGGAAGGGGCTGGGGACAGGATGTACCCATCAAAGGCAAACCCCAGTGACCTACTTCCTCCAACTGGGCCATACCTCTCAATAGCCCATTTAACTAGGAACTCGTCAGTGGATTAATCCACTGATGAAGTTAGTGCCTCCACGATCCAATCACCTCTCCAGAGACCCATCCTGAATACTGCTCCACTGGGGATAAAGTCCTCAGTACATGAGTCTCTGGGGAGACATTTCATACTTGAATCATAACACCTCCTGAGCTGGGAAGGTGAAATGAACTCTCGTGGTCTCCTATGATAGCTACTTTCAGATCAGGAACACACATACACACACACACACACACACACACACACACACACACACACACACACACACACACCCTGGCCAATCCATCTCCCTTCATGTTCATCCTTAGCCCCTGGTGCATGAGAATGGTGATCCATTTTCTTGCTGAGCCCGGAGTCACACATTCTCCAAAACTGTCTATTTCAAAGTTGATGTTTCTAGCATGGCCAAACCCAACTTCTGGTCCCAGGAAAGCCAAACAGGTAAGTAAGGCCAGTGAAGATACTCACTTTAGCAGGACTCAAGAAATTTACATGAGGCCCTGTGGGACATGAGGACATAGGCCTGGCCACGGGGGTTCTGACCAGTGTGCAGCATGTGGCTGGGAGCGTATAGAACTCAAAGTGCAATGTCCTGCTGGAGTGTACACAGCCCCCAAAAGAGAGAATTTCATTTTTGCAAAAGTCATGAATCAGAGCATGGGGCAGAGCGGGGGAGAGTAATCACACAGTGGAGAAATCAGGCAACACTGGGACCAAATGATCAAATTTAACACCTCTAATAAAAGGACAGATGAATACCATGTGCCTCCAGATGTGATACTCAAGAACAAAACTCACCTATAACACACTCAGGCCAAGAATTCATAACCTCAATCTAAATACAAGGAAATATCACAGACATAAAATAAGGAATGCTCTATAAAAGAGGAGGGAAAAATAAAAAGAGGAGGGGAGTTGAAAAACAAATTAACTCACATATCAATGAAATTGTAAACATTTGTTTCGAAAGATACCATCAGGAAAGTGAAAAGGCCACAAACCCACAAAATGGGAGAAACTGCAAATCATGTATCTGATAAGGAACTTATTGCTAGATTATATAAAGAAATAATGCAATTTAATAATAAAAGATAAATAACTCAATTTTAAAATGAGCAAAATATCTGAATAGATACTAATCCAAGGAAGATAAATAAATGGCCCATGAGCACCTGAAAAGCTGCTCAGCATCATTAGCATCAGGGAAACGCAAATCACAATGAGATACCACTTCATTCCCACTGGGATGGCTATAATAAAAAACCTGATAATGACAACTGTGAGTTAGAATGTGGAGAAATTGGAACCCTCATATGGTGTTACTGGAGAGGCAGAATGGTGCAGCCACTTTGGAGGACAGTCTGTGAGCTCCTCAAAGCATTAAACATATAGGTACCACAGGGCCCAGTAATTCTACTCCAAGAGAAATGAAAATGTAATGCACAGAAAAGCTTATATATGAAAGTTCATAGCAGCATTAGTCATAATAGCCAAGAAATGGAAACTTCTCAAATGTCCATCAACTGATTAATGGCTAAACAAAATGTGACACATTCATACAATGAATATTACCTGGCCATAATGAAGTACTGATACATGCTATAATATGGACGAGCTTTGAGAAACATTACGGTAAGGAAAAGACGCCAGGTAGAAAAGACCCTACATTGTACAACTCTGGTTATATGAAATGTCCACCACAGGCAAAACCATAGACACAAAAAAGCAGATTACAGGTTGTCTAAGGCTGGAGGATTTGGGAGAAAGTGGAAGAGTGCTGATAATGCGCATGGAGTTTCTTTTGGGGTGATGAAAACAATTTAACTGGTGTGGTGAAGGTTGTACAGCTTTTGAACATATTTAAAAACCACTGAATTTAAGTGGATGAATTGTATGGTACATGAATAATATCACAATAAGACAGTTACTAAAAGGGGGTGATTGTATTCTTTGGTGTCATAGGGGACAAAAAAGTTGCGGAAATGTTCCCGATTAAAGAAAGCTAAGACATGAAAACCAAATGCGATACCTGACCTTAGTGTGGATCCTGTACTGGAGAAATATGACAAAGAACTTGCGTCAAGTGACAAAACTAGACTACAAATAGTTTAGATAAAAAAGATTTTATCAATGTAAATTTATGAAGTTAATATCTGTACTGTGGTTATATAAGAGAAAAAATTTTATTCTTAGGAAATACACAATAAAGTATTAGTGGCAAAGGATTGTAATGTATCCTCAAATGGTGCAGAAAAAAATGTGTATGTTGGTGGGAGCAAATAATACTGCAACTGGAATAAAATGTTAATAACATGTAATTTGGGTAAAGGAAATACAGGTATTCTTTGTACTGTTTTTATACTCGCAACTTGTAAGTCTGAAATTGTTTCCACATCAAAAGGTTTAAATAGCCAGGAAGACTTTTCTCTCCTGGCAGTGGAGAGATGTGTGAAAATAGGTCAGGGTGAATGCTGAGAGCCCACGTGTGTGCACTGTCTGCACCTGGGAGTCTCCACGTGTTCCACAGAGTGCTTCGCCCCTGCTGCACTTGCCCTCAGGCCCTGTGCCCTACCCAGTGCGGGGCCACAGACCCGTCACACCCAAGCGGAAGGAGGTGGCGCCCTCGGTGCTGCCCCGAGGCTGTGCCTACTCTGGCTGGGGCTGCGTGGATGTGGAGTAGCATGTCCAGCCTGGGCTTCACTGGACTCTGAGAGGCTTCCCAGCCTTGCAGGTCTCACTTCCACACCAAGGGTTCACCACTGCCTGCCTCAGCAGGGCCACTCTGTTTCCAAGTTCTCTGCATGTACTGGAGAGGGGGAGAAAGGAGGGACAGGACTCATATTTATTGAGAGCTCAATTCATGCCAGGCCTCTATGCTTTCCGTGTTGTCTTATTTAAAGCATGAAGGGTAAACCGAGACCCAGAGAGCTCTGAAAATTCTGCAAGTTCCTAGAGCAAACAAGGGGCAGACGCAAAGCCAAGCCTAGACTCCCTTCCCGACTTCCACCAGACACTCTTGCTTCAGATACTGAGCACCTCCCACCCTTCTCTCCTTTCTTGCTGTCTGATTTGAGGTCAAAGTCTGTCTTCATCCCAGAAAATGAAACCAAATCATTACTAACAGGAATGGATCCAAAAGACTTAGTTAACTTTGGAAAACACCAGTGGGGCTGCCATCAGCCCTATTTTTTGAGGCCATGGTGATGCTTGGAATCCCCTGAAAGGACAGGAAAATCTCTTGTCTTTGCTTTAACCTGCTAAGGTCAACACTGTTTTTCGAGCTAGGTCTCAACTCGTGGGCACTGTGTAGCCAGAGACCCCGGCACACATCTGGAACCTGCAGTGGGCAACTGTTTAAAGGGAGTTGAGGCCACCAGAGAGGGATGAGAACCAGTTCTCAGCTATAAGGATGTGGGTGGCGAGGGCTCGCTCAGGTACTGCCAAGGGCAACTTGCATGGTGGGAAGGGAGAAGGGTAGAAGTTCCTGGCCAGTGCCGCTTTGTCCCCTGCTCTCCCCTCTATTTTCCTGACCTTCCAGCCTCTGCACTCACCCTTTATCCCATCTCAAAGGCCCCCTGTTAGCTGAAGAGGCACAGGAGAGTTGCTGAGAAGAGGCTGTGAACCTGGAGCTGCCCACAGCTATCAGACAGGAAGAGGTGCCTACTGGGACATCAGGTCAGAAGCTGAGCAGAGTGATAACGTCACTTGAGCCCTGGGATCCAGCTGTGCCTAAAACCCTGTGCTTTGTAATGAGATGAATACAAGTATTTGCATTTCTGCTTAACAAATTTCCAATTGCATTTCTGCCACTTACAAGAACATGAAAAATAACCCTAACTGAAACAGCCTTGGCTTCTCTGGTATGATTTTCACCCTACATCCTCTATGACAGTCCAGGTGGGCTGCAGGGAACTTCAGAACAGAGCCACCGGACACGGTGAATCCAGAAGCTGGAGAGATCCGGGGAGAGAAAGAGAGCTGGCCAGCCTCTGCCTCAGGAGGCCTCAGCCCCAGGAAGGGGGAAGATGCTTGCGTCTGACTTATGTCCCTGGAGCTCTGCAGGGAGCACAACTACCTATGGGTTATTTTTTTTTTTTTTGAGGCTGTCCCAAGTCATGGTCTGTCTACATGCCAGTGTAGTATGGGTATTATTTAATTAATTAATGCCCACAGCACTGAGAGTGATACTACAGGTGCCATTTTCTGGATAAGGAACTGAATGCTCCCAGTGGTGAAGCCACATAACTAGTAAGTAGCAGAGCAGAAATTCAAACCTAGTACATTGGACTCCAAACCTATGCTTTTAACCACTGCCCTATACTTCCTCCAAGATGAATCAATTGGCTATATGAAGAATTAATAGTATTTTTTCTGTTGGTGGAGCCCTTAGAGAGTTTACAAAACACAACTGAATGTGTACTTTCACTACATCTATTTTACAGAAATGGAAACTGAGGCTCAGAGGGAGGAGTTGTCCAGTCATTTAGGCAAACTGGGTACACCTACCAGAGTTGACGCTCCTCAAACTGAGCATCCAGTCTGTATTCTGCAGAAACTTAGACCACATTGACCTATGCTTAAGGGCAGTGATGGCATCAGTCTGCTCAAGCAAGGGCTCTGACAAGCGAGGGAACCAATTAGTACTGTGGCCACAAATCCCATTGCAAAACACAAATCCAAAGAGCTCTGAATTCACAAAAAGATTCCCAGCTCCATTCAGGTCCCATTTATTTTTCAGGAACACCTGATATGGCCAAATTCCAGTTCAACCAGAGATTCAGCTTCCTGGTGTTCCCAAGGGGATCTAGCTGTGAAAAGAGTCCCTTTCTTCTATCAGGACATACTCAGCAATAAAGGCTGCAAGACAGGGTTGAGCCACCTCAGGGATCCCATCGCCCTGCCCCCAGCTTCTAGCTGCTTGGCTTTCTCCCTGAGGAAAGAAGCAGTCCCAGCCCAAGCTATACAGCCCTTCACTGTTGGGCCTGTCCTGATGCTGTGCCAACCTCAGAGGCACCTGTCCCAGAGAGACAAGGCAAAGCTGTCTTTCACTGCTCCCTTAGCAACCTGCCCCTGCAGAAGTGACGAGGCGGGGATCCAAGCACTGGGACAGAAGGAGCCAGGGCGGCCATGTCGTTCACTACTAAAAGTATGCCAGGGACAGGAAAGTGAGCGGCAATCCCACCCGCCTCTTCTAGACCCTGCCCTCTACATTTGGGAGCACAGGGGAAGTAAGAGAGGAATCCAGCTCAGGGCTTCCCTGAAGCCAGGTGAGGAGCCTTCTTGACTTGTTTCCCCACGAGCAATCTGTGCTCTAAAATTAGGGCAAGTGTTGAAGGCAGAAGAAGCAGGTTCATGAGATCAAGCCCAGCCCCTCCAGGTCCCAGAAGTAGAATACAGGTTCTAAGGGCAGATCCAGGCTCCACTGCTTGCTTTCCTTGGGGATAACTTCAACTTTCTGTCATACCTGTACTAGTATTTATTGAGAGCCTTCTACGTGTTAAGGATTCAGTAGTAGGCCAAAAATGGACTCAGTCACCTTGGAGTTTACAATCAATGGTGGAGACAAATATTAAACAAACAGTACTGCACAGAGAGTGAAAAATCCAGGAGAGATAGACAGGATGTACAGCATAATTTAAGGAGACCAGTGATAGCTCTCCTAAAGAATCAATAATGGCACTGAGGTCTGGAAGACACACAGGCATTTGCTGGAGGGCATTCCAAGCACAGGCTAGCCATTTGGCAAGAGGGACAATGGCTCACAAGGGCAGAGTGGAGGGGCAGCTGCAGAGAGACCACACAGGAATGTGGGTCTTTCCCTCAGAGCAACAGGACAGCTTCTGAGGCGCTGTGGTACAGCGGTGAGCTGATGGCCTTGGCAGTTTGAGATTATTTTGTTTGGCATTACAGCCAACAATGGAGAGGAAGGCAACCTGGGGACACTGAGGAGGCCAGTAGGAGATCTCATATTTGCCTGTAATACTGGTACAGTGATAACACTATCTCATAAGCTGTTGCCAGTATTCAACGAGCTAACTCACTTTGTTTAATCCAGAACCTGGTTCATAGTAAAAGTTCCGTAAGTGTCCTTATTCCTACTTTTATTGCTGCTTCTCTTCCGAGTCCTGTGAGATGGGGTGGAGAGAGTAGCTGTGGTGGTCCCCAGGGTTGCAAAGTGGTTTGTACCAAGACACGAGTCCAGAATGCCCGAACGGCCCCTTCAGGATGTCTCAAAAGTATGTCTGATTCACGAAGAAAAATGGGTTCTAACTGTTCCCACGAGGATGCTGGAGAGATCGGTGAAAGACTGCCATCCCCAGCCTTTGCTGAGAAAAAACCAGGGCTTTAGGGAGTCCGAAGGGAAGGGTAGGTGCAGGGCTCCAGGTCCTGTGCATTTCCGAGGAGTTGGGGACCCTCTGCCCTGCCAGTCCCGGGCCAGGCCTCAGGTTTCCAACCGGACCGCCCCCCCCCCCCGACCCCGGGCTCGGTCGCGCGGGTGCCGGGTCCAGGCAGAGGGTGCCAGGAGGAAGAGGGTCCCCGGAAGGCCGGCTGCAGCCCGCCCGGCCGGGCTGCCCCTGCCCCAGTCACGTGGCCCTGTGGGTGGGGACCGACCTGAAGTTGCAGAAATCCCGAGCTCTCGCAACTCTGGAGTGCGCGGTCCTCCCCTCGTGGTGCGAGTGCGGGGGCTCCGGGAGGGTCTGCGGAGGGGAGAATCTGCAAGCCGAGCAGCGGTGCGGGCGGCGGGACGCGGGCATGGCCCAGCTGTCGGTGATCCCCGGGTCGGCCACAGCGTGGACAGGTCAGCAGGGACCCGCGCGACAGCTAGGGTGGAAGAGACTACTGGAGCATCGGCCCTATACCCAACTCAGTGCAGGGATGCAGGGCACCCACGCGGGAGTAGGGGGCCTCTGGGTGAAGCGGCTGGGTGGACCCTGGCCCTCCGAGTCAGGCCCGTCGACGCTGCCTGTCCCCAGATCGCTTTTGCTTCCCCTCCACCAACACCCCCCCACCCCCACCCCGCGCGACTGGCACAGACTTGGGTGGTGGACGCGGGACCCCGGGAGGCGCGCGTGGGCGGGGCGCTGTGCAGTCCCCGCCCCCTGCGCGCACTGGCTGTTCCATGTGACGTCACGCTCGGCTACAAAAGGCACGGCGCGGTGCGTTTGCGGCGCTGGAGGAGCTCGAGGCTGAGGGCGCTGGAGTCCAGGAGCGACGGGGTCGCTCGGCTGCGCGCGCCTCAGCGATGTTTTACTCAGGCCTCCTCACCGAGGGCAGCCGCAAGGAGACCGACATGAGAGAGGCGGCGTCGCTGCGGCAGCAGCGCCGGATGAAGCAAGCGGTGCAGTTCATCCACAAGGACTCCGCCGACCTGCTGCCCCTGGACGGCCTCAAGAAGCTGGGCTCGTCTAAGGACACGGTGAGCCCCGCGGCTGCGCCCGCCTCGGGGTCCCCGCTGCCTGGTCACCTCAGCGCCGAGCGGCCCCAGCCCGACCCTCGCCGCTTTCACTGAGTCACCGGCAGCTAGCAGATGCTCGGCCGGGAATCCTCTACCCCCAGTATCCTCCCGCCGGGGTTGCTCCCTCCCTCCTCTCCGCCTTCTCCCTCGGGAGGAGGAGACCTAGTCCTGTCCTCTCGACCTCAGTCTCCTTTCTCCTGCTGATTCTTAATTCCGAATTCATTCGGTTCGTGGGATATGAGCCTCGCAGTCAGCCCTATGACCCTGATAGAGGTGACTGGCTACAAATGGGGAGTGAGAAAGAGTGGAAAGGGAGGTTCTTGACAGTCACCATGTCTAGATGACTTGTTAAGTCTACTGTTGCCCTATGCAACCATCTGCTTTTTTGACCTTCCATCCTGAGTGGGGCGAGAGGAGTAGAATGTCCAGGTTCCCTGAACCCCAAACAGCTCTTCATCGTTTTCATCTCTCCTCCTTCTCTAGCCCTGCCCCCAAGGAGTGGGTGGAGGGAGAAAGCCAGGCTGTTCCATCTCATTGACCAGCTAATGTGTTCACGTAGTTGGAGCTGGGGCTAGTGCAGTCTTTCTTCTGGCACCGTTGTTCTTGGCATTAAGTAGAAGCCCAGGACTGACTGGCCCCTGGGTTCAAAGACCATGCTGCCCTCTATCTATAAAATAAGGGTGGATGGTTAAGGATTACCAGGGAACTGCATCGGATTCTCATCCCTCAGTCATTGTAATGGTTCTGGTCCATGTTTAACCTTGTTGTTTTATCTGGACTATTTTTCTTGTACTTTGATGGTTTTCTTGAGTTCATAATCACTTTCTTCATCTGGAGAATAATTTATGAAACATTAATTAAATGTCTTTTACAAATGAAATAAGTGCTCTACATAATCTTTCCAGTATTTTTATATATTGAGCTCTTGGAATGTTTCATTTTGGATATGGTTATTGGCCCTGGTTCACTCCAAGTGCCATTTCTGCCCCAGGATGGCAATGGAGAACAGAGCTTCTGTGTCTGTTTTTTTTGTTTAATTAATGACATATCAATATCAACACCAGATTTTCCCTTTCTACCATTAGTTACTTATTTGCAGGGGAAATCTACTCCAGTTATCTTGCTCTGTTTTTTGAGTTATATTTTCTGCACAAGCCACTGGATAGTTGATTTGATCATGCTAACCCAGAGTGATGAGTGATTGGAATGTATTCCTGTCTCTTCCCTTTTTACCTTTAAAGCAGTCTAGATTAATTTAGCAAACCAGATCCAAGTCTTCTTTCCTTTAGACCAAAATAATTTTAGTTCCTAGAAGCATTAGGAATCAATAAAGGGGGAATTATTGGGAGAAGAATTACAATGTGAACTTTTTTCATGTTGGATTTAAGATAATTGACATTTGGTTGTCCTGCATCATTAAAGACCCCACCCTGCCACCCCCCACACATCAAAGAACTATCTCAGCGTCTTTCCTAGGATTGCTTTTACTATTTCATGCTATGTAAAAAAAAAAAATCCCATTTGCTTTTCTGACTATTCTGTCACAGTTGACCCACCAGGAGCTGACAGCATAGAACATATCATAAGGCGGCAAAGAGGATGCATTCTCCAGAAGTAGGGCATTGCCATACATGTGACACATGATAACTGACTATGAAGCCCTGAACCATGGTTCACACTTTCTGTACCCATTATCCTGGAATTAATTTCCCTCTTTCACTCTTCTCACACCTTTAATGTGCAAGTGATTGCACAGAATAGTCAGAACAGGTCACAGAAACCCGGGCAGGACTAGGAGAGATGCAAGTGCTGGGGTGAGACAACATATTTTAAGCTCTCTTGGAGCTGATTTTGCAGCCTCAGTACAATCTTCCAAGTAATCTTAGAAGTACATTCTTGTCACTCTGCTTTATAAATACATCTGATAGGCTAGACCAATGTTGACTCTATTTTCCCCTCTCTAGAAGTTAAATTTGGAGGGTGTTAGAATTAATTGAATAGTTCATATTTGAAGTAGTTTTACAGGACAGTCTCAACAGAAAGGGGACAGAAAAAGGGAGGGTATGAGGAGAGAAGACAAATTAGCTTTCATGACTGGGGTTTGAGCAGTGTGAAGACAGTGATTTGTTTTTCCTCATCCTAGTAACTATTTGAATTATGCTGCTGGCTTTTCTGAATTATCTACTTTATACTATGCTGCTTCTATAATGTTCCCCTTTCAATACCAGCTTGCTAGCCCTTTTTGGGTTGGCAAAGGGCACCATAGGCAATTCAAGATGGTCATGATCTCTTGGCCCTAGGAAGATGCCTTTGCCCAATCCTTATGTGTGTGGAGTTGGCTGCTACAAAGTCTGTTGTGGAAATTAATCTTATTTCTTTTTTTTCTTGGTACCGGAGATTGAACTCAGGACCTTGCGTTTTCGAGGCAGGAGGCTGAACCACTGAGCTAAATCCCCGGCCCTATTAATCTTATTTCTTATGTCTGGCTCTCTTATTTTTCCTTTCATTGTATTGTTTATTTTGTATTAGATTAAGAACTAAAGCCAGAGAGCTGAGTAATATATTTACTTTTTAATCTTTTAAAAAAAATTTTGTTTTTGTTTTTTTGAGACAAGGTCTCACTATGTAGTTCAGGCTGGCCTTGAACCCACTATGTAGCCCAGGCTGGCCTCAAACTGAAGGTGATCCTCCTCCCTCAGCCTCCCCCATGCTGGGATTACAGGCCTGTGCCACCATGCCTGGGCATTTTTTAAAATAAAATCTTGATGAAGCTTGAGGAAAACATCTTCATTCTTTTTTTTGGTCATTATTTACACATCATGGCTGAGAAGATTTTAATTCATTAAGTTTATTGGTACATTTTAGATACACAATATGATGACATTCATCATTGGGAATTTGTACCTTTACATGATATATCTTGGCTCTTAACATCTTCATTCTTGACATTTTGTCTATTCTAATTTCTCTTATTTCAGCTACTAGGTTCATAAAAGTTTTTCTCATTGTGCTAAAGGCATAATTTTAGAAAATAGTATGTTGTATGTTATCTCTTATATGTGACCTTGTTACTAAACTGTGTCCATTAGGCCATATCCTTGTCTGCAGTAGAGAGAGGGTTTTTCTTCTCTATAACTGATTCTGCATATAGCCAAATGCTTTAGCCAAATTGACTAGAATTAGGAATAGAGACTAAAAAAAGGATGGTAGCAGATAGTAAGGCAAACTGACCATGAAATTCCTGATCTGAAATACCTGATCCAGAGCAGCCTAGGGTGGTGTCCCATGCCACAAGTCTTGGGCCAGAGAACTTAGGAGCCTTAGAAGGGAAGCATGAAAATTTCCTGAACTGCACTGCATCCTAGTTATAACGAACATTGTCTGAAGACTTCCTGTGTTCAGCAGATAGTCTAGGTGGTGCTGGGACTACATAAATAAAAATAAAAGTTTCTCTGACATGGAGTTTATAAGTTAGGGAGAAAGACAGGGAAGATTAGTTAATTTATTACACAGATATCTATTGACCACCTATTACATGTCAAGCAATAATTTGAGTATTGGAGATAAAATAGTGAACCAAAACAGAGATCCCACCCTCATGTAACTTGTATTCTTGTGGGAAGAGGAGAAAAATAAAATTAAGTAAATATATCAGGTAAATAAGCTGGGTGTGGTGGTGCATGGCTGTAATCCTATCACTTGGGAGGCTGAGGCAGGAGGGTCACCATGAGTTCAAGGACAGCCTGGACTACATAGTGAGTTCAACACTGGCCTGAACTACATAGAGAGACCCTGTCTCAAAAAACAGTAATAACCCCGTGTGTGTGTGTGTGTGTGTGTGTGTGTGTGTGTGTGTAATATGTATCAGGTAATAATCAGTATTATGGAGAAAATGAATCTGAGTAAGGGCAGTAGGGAGGACAGTGGCCAGGGTTAGGTGGATAAAGGCTTGCTATGTTTTACAAAATGGTCTGGGAAGGCCTTTCTGATAAAAGAGTGCATTCAAGGGGATAGGAAAAGAAATGAGGGAGCAGAGTATCTATGGAAGGAATATTCTTCTAGGCAGAATGAACAGCAAGTGCAGAGGCCTTGACATCCAGTGTGCTTGATGAGATTGAAAAACTATGAGAGGGCTAGTGCAGCTAGAGTAAAATGAGCAAGGGGAAGGTGACATGCGATAACATCAGACATGTAGACTTAGGGCCTTGTAGTCCATTTTTCAGGCATTTGTCTTCTAATCTGAGACGGGAAACCAGTGAAAGATTTTGAGCAGAGGGCTGACATGACATGACTTACTTTATAAAAAACATTACTCAGGCTACTGTGTGGATTAGATCACAGAAGGGCTAGAAACAGGGAGACTGATTGGGAGATTACTCTACAGTAATCCAGGTGAGAGACCATGGTGCCCCAGAGCAATGTAGTAGTTATGAAGGGAACAAAAAAGATCAAATTCACCTGCTGCGCAAGCTCGAGGACCCGAGTTCGATCCCCGGTACCAAAAATAAAAAAAAAAAAAGATCAAATTCTGAATATATTTTGAAGGTCAAGCTGGCAAATTTAGTTGATGGATTGAATGAAGACTCTGAAAGAAAGAGTAGGTAAGGATTGCCTCAAGGTTTTTGATCTAGCAAGTAGAAGAAACAGTTGTCATTGAAATGGATAACACCACAGGGGGAACAGGCTGGGGATAGGGAATAACAATGAGTTTGATTTTTGAACGTTGAGCTTGGGATGTGGATGTTGGTAAACATTCCACAGGAAGATAAATACCACTACCAGGCACCCTGTGCTCTTTGACAAAAATGTTAGTAAGAGCACAGAAGGGCATTAGGCATTCTTACTCTGGCCTGGTATGATAAGGGTGGAGACCAACAGCTTCACCATTCCCTGTGAGCAGCGGGCTGTGAGGTGGAATGGAGAGAATGCTGCCTCCATGGTGTGTGTGTGCTCTGTAGAACCTCAGAGTAAGAATTTTACCAGTTATCTTCTCCACCCATATGTGAATCCTTTCTAACAAAAATGCAGTCTCTGTGTTTAGCTGACAAACCTCCATTTCAGACTAATCCACAAAGCAGATAACAATCAAGAATAAGGCTGCTTTCTTTGAAATGACATGTCCATTGGATCATGGAACAAAGGCAAAGAAACAGAACGCAGAGGACCTGGGGCACTGTGACAGCCTGCCTCAGGTAGACTCCCATATGTTTTCAAACAACTGCAAACCCAAGGACAGTTTGTCTGTTCCCAAAGGGTAGAATGGGTCACATGTTGGGTATTCAGCTAGTAAGAAAGACAAGGCACAGATAGCAGTGCCCTTTTAGATTTACAAGGTCATAGATAGATAGATAGATAGATAGATAGATAAATAGATATTGGGCTTGAATCCGAAGACTGTGTTTGTGTATAGCTGATACATGAGAACTAAAATTGAATAGGATTTCAGACCCTTTTAGGGGGAAAAAAGTGAATGGTATGCAGCTTCAATTCTGGCCTATGCATGAGAATTTAAAATTCATATATACATATATATATATATAACATATATATATATATATATAACATTTGAGTGTTTATATCTGACATGGTGTTAAATGCTTTATATAGATCATTTCACTTAATTCTGACAAAAGCATTATGAGATACTTACTAACTTGAAATCAGTTCTGTCTGACTTCAAAGGAAGTGCTCTTAAATACTACTCTCAGTCAGGGTTTAGAAAAACTTTCTGTAAGGATAAGATAGCAAATATTTTCAGCTTCATAGGCTGGACTATTCATCTCATCTATTTATCTCTGCTCTTATAGTGCAAAATCAGACATGGATACTAAGAAAATGGGGTTGGTTGTGGTCTAATAAACCCTTTTTTTTTTTTTTTTTTTTTGCAGTGCTGGGAATTGAACCCAGGGTGTTGTGCATACTAGGCAAGCGCTCTACTACTACTAAGCTGCATCCCCAGCCTATCCACCTTTTTGAGATAAGGTCTCGTGAAGCCGCCCAAGCTAGGCTTGAACTTGTAATCTGCCTCCCTCAGCATCCCAAGTAGCTGGGATTAGGTGTGCTATAAAACATATAAAAGATAGGTAACAGGATGCATTTGCCAAGTGAGACATATCTGCTGACCCCTGTTCTACCTATCTTTAGTTATGGATGTATTGCTAACTAGAGATCTTGGATTTCTCTTGGGGGAGTAAATGCTACAAAGAAAGCAGATCTCTGTAATTTCCCCTGTTTTTCAATCTGGTCTGCTTTGTGGACCCCAGAAATCCATTTGTTTCTGTCTGGGTTCAGTATGGCATGGGTAAAGGGATTGAAAAAGTGGCTTTAGAAATTCTTGCTCAAATTGTGATTCTGTGGCACCTTTAAGGGTAGTCTGTCTCCTCTTACCTCATTTGTTTTCCTACTCTACAGCTGGGTTGAAGAGATGTTTAAGCAACATGAGTGGCAGAATGAGGAACATCAGCTACTTTCTCCCAGAATACAGCACTCCCCACAGTGCCCTATTCCTTTAGAAGTTCTTGACAGTGATGGTAAGAGCACATTTGAACTTGCCTGGTTAGGGTCAAGAAATAGAGAACCAGGAAGTCTTTGTATTAGTAGCTGACGTGTTGAGGTTTAGCATAAAGTGGAATCCATGTCAGGAAGATGACTTGAGAATTATGTCCTAAAGGCCACTGGGGCACCTGCAGCATCCACCTAGCTAATTAGTACTATGTATTTTTTTAAATTTTTATTTTTTGTGGTACTGGGGATTGAACCCAGAGCACTGTACTGAGGTACATCACCATCCCTGTTTTATTTTTTATTTTGAGACACAGTCTTGCTAAGTTGCCCAGCCTGGGATCAAACTTACAGTCCTTCAACTTCAGCCTTCCAAAGTGCTGGGATTAAAGGCACACATTATTACACCTGGTTTTTAGTGTGAATCTTAAAGGACTTGAGGACGGCTGTTGGAGAGTCACTATTTCAATAAACATAGATGTAAACCACCTAAGCACATTTATAAAGCAACAGTCAAGGATTCAGAATATAAATAATGTAAAATATTTAATATATGAAATAAAAAAAGAGAAATAATATAGAATAGTTGAAGGGATTATGAAAGTAAGAACTAGACAGTCAAGAAATCAGGCAGTCTTTTTTTGTGTGTGTGCTACTGGGGATCGAACTCAGGACCTTGCACTTGTGAGGCAGGCTCAGTGCCACTGAGCTAAATCCCTGGCCCCAGACGTTTTTGAAGAAGAAAGGGCTCAAGATTTGTTCATTCAGTATTGTGTTGAGAGCTGGGAATATAGCTGAGATCAAGACAGCCAAGGTCTTTGCTGTTGCAAAATTAACATTCTGGTGAGAAGAATGAAATAGAAAACAAATAAAATAATTCTAGATTTATAATTATTATGAAAGAAATATGGGATATGGGATATGTTACTAATAAAAGAGCTAAGAGTACCTAGTTTAAATAGTGTGGTCAGGGAAGTTGTGTCCGAGCACGGAAGGTGTCAGGAAGGTGTCTGAGCTGAGATCTGGAAGATAAGAGTGAGCTAACTATTTTAAGTGTTGGAAAACATTTCCAGCAGAGGGGACAACAAGTACAAAGGGTTTGGAATGGGAAAAGGTTTTTGAGCGAGGACACAAGTGAAGATGGAGCTGAATAAATGAAGTAGAGAACAATATATGTGTAGAAGTTGAAGTGAGTAGCAGTGGCCCCATGGTGCAGATCCTTGTAGACCATGACAGAAGTTAGAATTTTGTCTGAAGAACAATAGAAAGCCATTGAAGAGTTTGGAGTAAGGGAGTGTAAGATCTGACTTGTATTTTTAAAAACCTACTCTGGTTCTGTAGAGAATGTGTTGGAAAAAGGTAAAAGAAAAGACAGAAGACAAGTTAGGAGGCTGTTACAGCACAGATTAAAAAAATGATGGTGGCTTGGTTAGATTGGAGGTAATGGTGATGGAGAGTAGTGGATTGACCCCAAATATATTTTAGAGAAAGCACCAACAGTCTTGGGGCGGAAGTTTAGGAAAATAAAAGAACCAGTCATTGTCATCTACTAACTTTGCAGAAAGGAAGTACCCAGAATGTTAAAACTGAACAACAGTTGGCACTCAAACATTTTTTTTTTTTTCCGGTGCCGAGGATCGAACTCGGGTCCTTGTGCTTGCGCAGCAGGCGGCAAAACCACTGAGCTAAATCCCCGGCCTCAAAGGTCTTTTAATACTCTTGAAGAAAGCAAGGCTTAGAGAAAAGTAATGCTCAGGGAGATTAGTGATTTGCTCAAGGTAATATATGTGACAGGTGGTAATTTGCCGAAAGAAAGCCATGGAGGAATAATTAAGCATATGAGATTTGGAAGGAGGATGAGTGGTAGTTAGTGGATGATCTTGAATGCTAAATTGAGGATTTTTGTTCAACACAACTGGCAAGAGAACCACTGTAGAGGAAGGGAGGCATTAAATTTTTCACGATTACAGATGCTGAAATTTAGCAGGAAGAGAAGAAATGAAGAGGACCATAGGAGGTGTTAAGGAGGCTGAATGTCACACACCGATGTAGGGCATGAGGGAGAAGTGCCCATTTTATGCAAATAGTCAATAGGACAAGTTAAATTGAAGTGCTTATGGACTGTCTAAATAGAGAAGTTCAAAAAGACAGTTGGATCTATGGGTCTAAAACTCAAGAATAAGATCTAAACTTGAGATAGAGTCATCATCATAAAGGCAACAAAAGTGGATAAAATTGCCCTGGGACCATATGTAGAGTAAGAAAAAGACAAAAAATAGAACAATGAAGGACACTGACTTTTTAAAAGATAAACAAAGGAACCAGGTATGGTGGCACATGCCTGTGGTTTTAGGAGTTAGTAGAAGAGAGCTTCAAGAAAAATGGGCTGTTGAGTTTATGGCAGCATTGTTTGCAAGAACAAACCAGAATTCTAAATTTCCATTAGTAGTTCAATCATTAAATCAAGGAATATTTATAAAACAGACTCACATATCTATAAAGGATATGCTGCTTTATAAAATGCAGAGGGTAGGGCAAGTGTGAGAAATAGGTGCTAAGCTAGTTATACGGTAATGTAGCATTTTAGGTGTCTAAATTACATTGTGTGCACATATGTGTCTACACACATGTGTGCGTACACGTGCACTTTAGTTTTTGCATGATCTGGCAGACACTGTTGGTTGTCCAACTTATCGCCCATTCTCAGCCCTTTTCTTTTCCTTTTTTTTGGTACCGGGGATCAAACTTGGGACCTTGCGCTTGGGAGGCAGGCGCCGGAACCACTGAGCTAAATCCCTGGCCTCTCAGCCCTTTTCTGTCTGCCTGACTCCTCTTTATAGAGATTAGGAAAGCTAAATTGTGTCCCAGGGTCTCTCTTGCAGCAAGGAATGGCCATGTGAATAAAAAATACAGGCAAAAATACCACTGAGAGAACTTCAGGGAAAGTTTTTGCTTTGGTGATAAAAGGAATAGTAGCACTAATGTACTGTAGTTCCTTCCTCTTTCCTCATTTCTTGAATATGGATGTAATTTCTTCAGCTGGGGAACCCGTCTTATGACTATGAGGGTATAGCAAGGGAATTACAAAGACAGCAGCCCTGAAGTTGTTAATGTGCTGAGTTAAGGTCAGCAATGCCTACCTCCAGACTTCTTATTATGTGAAAAAAAAATAACCTCCGTTTAAACCACTATAATCTGGCTTTCCTTGGGACTGAACTCCTGCCTGTTTTATGGGACATATATTTTTATTTTTATTTTAAAATTCACGTATATAATTTAAAACTTAAATGTAAAGCCATTGCTTGTGTTGGGGATAACCATGTTTCTAAGTAAATGATGATACTGCTACTTCTTGATTTATTGATTTACAATTATCTATTGGTTTTGCTAAAAGGGAGAAAATTTTCATTCTTTTACACCTTCCTATCACATCCCTTCTTCTATTAATATTTTTCTAAATAATTGTTTTGGGTCAAATCTGTATTTACTGCTTATTTATTATGACTGTTCATATTATATACAGCTGAGGCAAATATACTATGATTGTTTCTTTTCTTATATAAATATTTGTTTTTCTCAAAATTAATTTCCTTGGGCTATTTGTACTTAATTTTCAATGTTAAATTTAAATCTCCTGTAAGAACCTTAAAAATATAGGTAATCTAGTAAGTTCATTTTTTTCTTAGAGACATCCTTTATTTTGTTTTGAACTGGCTGCTCATGAGGCTGGACAGACAACCTATATCCTGGACTTTTCCTTCAATACTATTCTCAGAATTTCCTTTGTCTTTCTTCTCTATTGGATCCTTTACTTCTTAGAGCCCATACTTTTCTATTTTTTGGTTTGTTTCCCTCACTTTTTTGGAGCGTCTTTCAGTAGCTTCTTGAGGATGTACCGGAAATATCTTTGTTAAATCTTGATGTAGATATTATGTACTCTCAGATTTTTGAAAATACAATTCCGTTGTCTTTTAGCATCCATTGTTTCTATTGAGTAGTGCTGTAACATTCTGATTCCTAAGTCTTTGTGTTTGGATTATCCTTTTCTTTTTGGAATCTTTTTCACTTGTGTTTCCCACAGAGACGTGAAATCTGGATGTGGATCTTTTCTCCTTCATTATTGTAGGCTCTGTGTGAGCCCTTTCAATCTTTAAACTCATGTCCTTAAGTTCTTAAGTATGAAACTCTACAGTACTAGCTGCTGTAGAAATCTGAAAGCCCAGACAAACTATCAAATAGTCTTTTGATTTACTCTGAGAAAAAGAGTAAACTTTTAGTGTGTTTCCCAGTTGTCTGAGTCAAATAGGAGTCTTATGCAGGCTTTAAACTATTTCCAAACCTAATACCACCCTCTGACTGTACAAGTTCCAGTAAACTGTAACCCTTCAGACTTTTCTGCATATATATATATATAATATATATGATATGATATATATATGATTCAAACAATATATATATTCAAACATCATTGTTTTTCTTAAGTAATAGTACAGTCAGCCCTCAGTATCTATGGGTTCTGTATCTATAGATGCAACCAATAGTGGAATAAAAATACTTGAAAAAAAGTGTGCCTGTACCGAACACATACTTTTTCTTGTCATTATTCCCTAAACAATACAGTATAACAATTACTTCCATAGCATTTACAGTGTATTAGGTATCATAATCCAGCAATGATTTAAAGTATAGGGGAGGATGTGGGTAAATATGACGTTTTATTTAAGGAAGTTGAGTATCCTTGGATTTTTGGTGACTATACCAGTGAAAAACTCAGCAAGACAGCCCTCTTCCATGCAGTCATTTATGGATCCAGGGTTACAATGGTACTTTTGTCTTTAACATGTGGCCTCTAAGAAAAAGGTTATCCTAGGTTTCCACTCCAGCCAGCCAGTAGGGGAAAAGAATATAGAGAAGTATGCTGAAAAGAGTTTTATGAGCCAGTCCTGGAAGCGGAACGTGTCACTTCTCAAATCCCATCCTCTGGAACTTATGCCTAACTGCAAAAAAGAAAACATAATCCGGGTATCTGCTTGGGAGGAGGATGAGAAGGATTTTAATGAGCAGCTGGCAGTCTCTGTCACTTCAGCATTTTCTGAAGTAAAATGATGTGAGCGCTCAGCTTTCGCTAGACTGGGTCAATTACTGTTTTTCTGTCAGCTGTTCAGATCCCAGAATTTTGTCAACATCTAATATATTTTTTTCTTGTTTCCCTAACTGTTATTTTTGTATTTGTGGGTTTGGGCTTTTCTTATTCCTTTAACTATCATTTTTGTGAAATTCTGGTGGGAGCATAGGTAAAACTTGTGGGTATAATGAAATGGGCAAAGAAAAACATCTCTGAGGTTCATATGGGTTTGTTGGCTGTGAATTTTCTATCCCCGAATACTTTTTGGAAATATGAAAGTTATGAGAGTGAGTGAAAACAACTGTAAGTACTGACATAGAAAAATGCCTTTCATATATTAAATAAAAATAGAACATTTCAGAAGTGTGATAGTATGATCTGACATTTGGATATTTTATAAAGTTGTGTTTTGGAAGGACATACTTCAAAATTATTTATAAGGGTTAGGACTTATATATTTATAAGGGTTCTGTATATTTATAGGGGTTGGGAGATCTTGGGGAGGTTTTCATCTTCAGTTTTATATACTTCAGTGATATTTGAATATTTTACATTTACCATGTGTTTGTGCTAAAAGCATACTAACTTTTGTCACCAAAGAAAAGAACAAATAAAGGAAAAGTCAAGCAAGGCCAAATGCTTGAGAGAAGTTAAATAAAATTAGGGCTGAAAAATGTCTACTGAATTTGGGAATTAGGAGATTATTATTGGTGTTGTGGGGTCAGAAGTGATCTCAGTGAAGAATATAGAGTATCAGGAAGTAGACATAGTTTAGGGGTTTTTTTTTAAAGACTATTACAGTGATTAGAGGATCATGAGAGTTAAGGAGGCAGGATCTGAAGTTTCATGGGTGAATTTTCTCCCCCATAGCTGGTGGAGGAAGGATCCAGGAGAAAGGGAGGAATACAGAAGGAGTATTACTTCAAGGAGAATAATTTCAGAACTTTCCTCATTTATCTATTGATGACTTAACTCCTTTGAAAGGGTAAGAATAACTAGGTAAATTTGTGTTCACCAGAACCAATGTGGTAGAGCCCCAAGCTTCAGGTGAGAGGTCATTGATTAGGCGGCCTTGGAGCCACTTTCAATCCTCACTTCTACACATCCAATTTATCTGAGTTGATTTTGCTAAGCATGAACTCAACAGAAACAAATACCCTGTTTCAGTACCTTCGATATGGCTTGATCTAGGAATCCAGGCTTATTAGAGAGATTAGAATGGAAAACTTTTTTTTCTTTTGAGGAGCAAAGCATTCTCTCACTATTGCATCACAAAATCTGACAGAGTTAGCACTCCCTATAATCCCTTATCAAGCTAAGAAGTTCTCATTTTCTTTAAAAGTGTCTCTCCCTTTCCTTTCCCAAAGAATTTAATTTAGGACTTTTTTTTTCCCCATGAATCAGTATTCTGGGAATCCATTTCTTCAACTAACCAGGGCTGAAATGAGTCACAGCTCTGACTCCATCCTTCCTTAGAAATCTGTGACAGATAATGAAGACCACGAATGCTACCACCTTCCCCAGACACATTCTAGGCCCTGGGCTTCTGAGAATGACTCCCTTCCCCCTAGAATTAGAGAAGGAATATGGTAACCTTGAGGCTAACCTCTATCCTTTCAGGGATTTTAAATGTTACTGTAAAATTGGCATGGATGGTTGTATATAGAAATTTTTTTTTTTTTTTTTGGTACCGGGGATTGAACTCAGGACCTTGCACATGCAAGACAGGCGGGGGAACCACTGAGCTAAATCCCCGGCCCTGTATATACAAGTTTCTCAGGTCAAATGACTTCTTATCAAAAGATATCTTAAACTTTCTGGAGACCACCAACTAGTAATGGTGGAGCATGAATATATCTGCACAAGAAACTCTCCTAAGCTCTATCAAAGAGCAGACTTGAACTTACACCCCTCATTCTGCTTCCTAATGTTAAGTATCCTGGCATATATAATCTTCTGATTCTTGGGCAATGTCTGTCTGTATACCCCCCCACTTTTTGCCCTATTAAAGGGATGGAGGAAATGGATGACAATATAGGACAAGAGGATGTCAGTGAAGATGATTTCTGTGGTTCTACCAAGTTACAAAGTATGTTAAGAGGCTTGCTCAGCAGGTATGAATTTTCCCACCCCGTGTGCCCTATGGGTGATTCAACTCACAGTACAGCCAGGCCACTAAGACATCTACAGACTAGGTATAAAAGATAAGACCGTAAAGGAGTGACTTGTCATAAAAGTAAGCAGAGCTTCTGAATACCAGTGCTAAGTTTCTGTAACTTCTGGGAATAAACTGCCACTTCTACAGATTTATAGTCACTTGGAAGATCCAGAGATCACTTATTTCAGACTAAAGCCACTTTTCCTCTGAAATTCCTTTACAAGGAGAGGGAAGGCAGCAGGCAGCATCAACAGCATCTGCCAGTTCTGCTGAACTAACCCTATCCCCATTTCCCCAGTTTTATACCTTGCTCTTTCATTCATTCAGGGTGGCCTATTGCAAATTGGTTTATAGTACCTGGCTGACAATATTAATGAAGGAAAAATAAATAAATAAGCAAAGATAGAGTTCAATTTCATGAGGCTCCTTCATTATTTCTGTGATACTTGGGGGACAATGGGAGAATGGGGAAGTGGCCCGTCACTAAGAAGCCTGTTTTATATTCTTCAAGCAACCTCATAACATTCTGCAGAGGCGCCTCATGGAAACCAACCTGTCTAAGCTCCGAAGCAGTCGTGTTCCTTGGGCCTCCAAGACCAACAAACTCAACCAGGCTAAGTCTGAAGGACTAAAGAAGTCTGAGGATGATGACATGATTTTGGTTTCTTGCCAGGTAATGTTCAGAGAATAGCTTTTCCAGGGTTCTCTGGAAAGTAGGTTTTGGGCCCCTTTGTGATGAATAATAGGCTCTATCCTCCAAACTTTATAGATTGTAAGTCTTATGGAATTTATAAGTGAATTTTCAAGAGGACACTCCATGCAACACTGTACGTGTATGCAATGTTTGTATACATGTCCATCTTTATGAGAAGGACGAAGGCTTTCCTTAGATTTACAAAGGGGAATGTGATTTTTTAAAAGATTAATAGCTACTTGGTGTATAGAATGAAACACCAGAAGTCCTTTGGAATGTTTTGTTAGCCTTGGATTCAGCAGGAAACAGAACTAGTGGCAGATTTAGCAGTGGACACCATCAACCCATAGTGGGAGGATGCTCTCCAACCCTTTCATTTGACATCTGCTGCTTGCTTTCCACATCTCCCTTCCCTTTTACTTCTCTGCCTCCTACTGAACAGTATGCTTCAATCCCACAGTGTGCTGGAAAGGATGTGAAAGCCTTGGTTGACACAGGCTGTCAATATAATCTCATATCCTCAGCCTGTGTGGACAGATTGGGGTAAGTTGCCACTTGTGATGTGTGGAAGTCAGGTGTGAATGGACTTTTTCATTGAATCTCTTTTGAAACTAGAGATGGTGAGGGTCTCCACAGAAGCAAAAAGAGAAATATTCAGATCTCAGCTGGAACTGAGTCCTTAGCATACAAGAAAGTGGTAGGCTATCAGGCGACTGGGAGAGATCAGTAAGCTGGAAAGCACTGGGCTTTCTGTTAACTCCTCTTAGGTTATGAGCAGAGACATCTGGATTCTGGAATGAAAGCGTATGACACTGCTGGTTGCATGTATGCCCTGCCTTGGCCCACAAGACACAGATTAGAAATAAGTGCCCCATTGTTTTGCCTCAAATGAGTAAAAGTGGGGATATGGTTGGCGCTAGTTTTCTCAGGTCCCTTCTGGAGGATACACTGCCTGTCCCCAAGAACCATTAGTGAGAACTGAGAAAAGGCTGCTCTTGCTATTCTCAGGGGGTGATTAACTGGGAATTTCGTAGTTCTTTTCCTCTCTGTGAAGAGCAGATAACATCAGATCTTCTTGTTGCCTGTGCTGGGGATGGAGTGTGAGGCAGACATCTGGTATATTGAATGTCTTCAGTTCTTTAATAGCTGGAATTAGGTTCTCCCTCTTTTAATCAGAAAGCCATTCTGGGTCTTATCTCCTTTTCATTCAGCCTCTACTTTTTTTTCTCAGCCTCTACTTTTATTTCTTTCCTTCTTTCTACTCTTTCCTCTAAAGTATCAGATGGACTCTGAGGTTTAGCCAGGAATCAGTGTGATCAATCCATATTACTTTTCATTATCTCCAGTCCCAAGTACAATAAATCATTCCCCTGGCCCAAATCTCTGTAATGCAGTAATCATCAAGACAGACACAGTGGCCATTCTGAGCTATAGTCAAGATATCCATATTCTTATGTAGGGCTTACACAGAGCTTCATTTGTATAATCAGTGTGCCTACCGCATGATGTATTCCTTCTGTGCCACTCTGTCCTCTACCCTGTACCCCTCACCATCCCTGTGACTAAAATTTTTTCTGGGGTTTTGTGCGTTGCTCTTTAGGGTAGGGATAGGGGAGTCCAGGACTCAAATGTTCTTGGGGGAAGAATCCTGAGCTTTTATGTGGTGCAGAAATGAGGTATGGGGTTCCAGAAAAGCCTAATAATGTCCTGATGCATAATTAGACAGCAGACTGCCATGATTCCAAGGGAATTAATCATCATCTGTAAAACTGCAATTATTTTTCTTTTGGATGCGCTGTAACGCCAAAAGAGAGGAAATGGAAGAAAGCAGAAGTATTGGCACAGAAGGTTCATAATTAAGTACTTATCCACCAACCCATAATATCCTGAGTGCTAACTATTCCAATCAGCTTATGTAACTATGTGAAATCTTGGTGCTATTCCTTTCCTTCCTCTCCTGTATAGACAAGTCAAATCAATAAAAACTTTCTCCATAATATTCCTTGCTGATACCAATATCAGTGCACTTTCCAAATATGTCCTTGCCACCACTAAACTGATGAGGATAGATTAAAATATAAAGGAGAAGGAGAAATTAGACATTGAACAAAGCATTTTCTAAAATTAGGGTTAACCTCCCCTCTCTGGTAGCTATTACCCACAGTTGGATAAAAGGACATGTTAACCAAACTGTCTCACACATAGGTAGGGATGCTATGGTGTAGCATAGGATAGAACTCTCTCAGTGTATCTACTCCCCTCCTTTATCAATGCAGGTAGTGACATAAACTATTTGAAAATAGGAAATAAGTCTTTTCTTTTTACTATCTCCCTGGCATGTTTAGGACAGAGTACTGAAACAAGTATAGGCTGCCTAGCTCTTTTTTGGTGTATTAGTCCCAGGAAATCCCTAGAGAATTCCAGTCCTGGATCAGAAGGCAGGTATTGCCAGATTCTATGAGAAACCTCTGCCAACGGGATTCCGGTACCCTTCTCTCTGATGCAGACTCAAGGAGCTTGTTAAATCTCACAAGTATGAAGGAGAAAAGTTTTCTCTGCCCCGGCATCTTAAGGTAGTGGGTCAGATTGAGCATCTAGTGATCACCCTGGGCTCCTTCCGCCTGGACTGTCCAGCAGCTGTGGTTGGTGAGTAAAATTGAAGACTGGACTTAAAAACCCTAACATAAACCCTCATGAGATCTTGTGCCTGTAAATATTGACCTCTTAAAAATCCCAGGTTCCCATTTTCCCGTGCTATAGAAGTTGTCCCAATTTTGCCTTCCAAAATATCAGATGGGCCCATAGCTGCATCCAAGGAATGCTGAGAATCAATCAGAAAATCAAGTATGGGAGTCAAATTTAAAAATTCATGAAACAAGAAAACAAACACAAACTTGTGTGCAGGCAAAAATATCCCCTGAACTAGTTAGTAGCAGAGGACAGTATCCTCATATGCCTTTCATGATTCCCTTGATAACTTCCAACACACCTCCTACACTTCACATACATTTTATACTACATTAAATTCTTCATTTTTGACTTAAATACCTCTGTTCTTTACAGTGAAAAAAAACCTTCTGTTTGAATCTTGATTCCATCACTTTTTAACTATATGATATAATTACTTAATAACAAATGTTCAATTGTTGTTTATTGGCTGGGTGGATTGCTGGATGGTAGATGGATGGAATGGACTAAGGGAGATCAGGTTGACATCAAGGAAATGGCTAAATCTTAATCTTGTTTTTATTAGAGGACAATGAGAAAAACTTGTCTCTTGGTCTCCAGACTCTCCGATCCCTGAAGGTAGGATTGGCTCCACTCTCCCTTTGATACTTCCTTTCTGAGACAGGGATCCTCTCACATGGGGAACCCATAGTGAGTAGTGATTCTCTTTTGTTTTTAGTGTATCATAAACTTGGATAAGCACCGACTGATCATGGGGAAGACTGATAAGGAAGAGATCCCTTTTGTGGAGACCGTTTCTTTGAATGAAGACAAGTGAGTGCCCAGATTGGTCAGGTGAAATCAATCCATTTGACATGACTTGGGGGGTTCTCAGAGAGTATGTGGGTTTTATCCTGTCTTTGGCTTTCAGTCATACCACCAATCTATCCCTGCCTGCTCTGAGTTCATCATTCCATCATTCAGAGTGAGCAGTAATGATACCACACAGAGCAGTAGGGGAAATAAGCAGCTTTTAAACCAATGCTTTGCTTGTCTTCAGCCTAAGTCCTTGAATTTGGTGTCATTTCTTCTGTTTCTTTTTCATTGCAGCACTTCAGAAGCATAACTGCACCCAGCAGGATGTCTGCATGTGTGCACACACCAGGGTGACAGATTGAGATGGTTCTGAACCAAATGCGTAGCAACTTGCTGTGGACCAAGTCCTTCCTTCCAATAGATGCTCCAGGGGCTCCTTCTCCCCTAGACCTCTCTAGACTATAGTTTGTGCTTAGAGATCTTGTCTGGTTACAGCCATTGTTTTTTACTCCTTTGATCACTTAATTTAATAGATCCTTTTTGACACTGCCAGGTCTCACTTGTGGCCTATTTCTCTGCTTCTTTCAAAAATTTGCTTTTATTAGTCAAGTAAACAGGCTGCCAGGTTCTATTTCTTCATAGATACACTGCTTCTTTTCCTATAGCTAAATATATAATAAATAGGAACCTGACTTACCTTCTTTCAGCTGTTTCAAAGAGGTGTAGGAAACCTTTGTCTTGGAATTAGACTCTCTGCTGATTAATTCATTGATTTCTCAGGTATGAACTGATCTAAAAGAGCCTAGAGTGGTTGCCTACTCCAAACACTTCATTTAAAGGTCCAGAGAGGCAAGTGAATTGTTTAAACTCATATATTACATCAGTGACAAGAGGGACCTAAAACTCAGACCTGATTTCCAAGCCAGGGCTCTTGTGCTGCCTCATTTGTTTTCAAGCCTTAACAGGAAGACAAAGGAGTAAGAGTGTGTGAAAAGGGCAGGGTAGGGGAAGAGTGTGTTTCGGAGACAGATGCCAGGAGGATCTGAATAGACTGCCTTCCTGGGTGCCAAGCCCACCAAAAGTACCCTACCCAAACTGTTACATTTAGGGCCTTCTTTTGGCACTAAAACCTGAGGGTACAGAGATGAAGTGAGGTAGTCTTTCACTGTGAACTTCTTGGAGAGGAGGAAGGGGAGGAGATCACAGACAGATGAATATTAATCCCTGTCTGAGACACATCACTGATGCCTTTAGTAAATAATCTAGGCATTACTGTGAGACACTGATTACCACCAAGATCCAGTCAGTTTTTCAACCCAGCCTGTTAGGTATCTGAAAGAGACTCAAGTATCTGGAAATAGGGGTAGAGAAAGAAAATGAAAAAACCCACAGCAGGGTTAGAATAGAAGGGAGAAGACTGAGTAGAGTAATTGATGGTGAGGCCTACCTGGGGAAAGCTTTCTGGAATGGAGGCACAGAGTGAAGCTTCCAGGCAGGGAACTGAGGATTGGGAAATTCCTCAGCTTTGTTCAGATGCAGGGAAGCTGGTAGTATTAAGAACAACCTTTTATAACTGGGCAGTATTGCCTGACCCTCTCGAAGGGTTGGGGAAATCCTGGGAGTGTTTTTAAGCTTTTTTGTTGTTGTTGTTGTTTCTTCAGGTGTCAGTTTAGGCACACTAGGACAGTGGACCCTTGACTTACAAACTATCAGTTCACATCTGGATATTTACCTGGGTACATACTATACATAACGAGGCGGCTGAATCTTCCAAGTTGTTCATATGTCAGGCCAGTCATAACTTGAGGGTACCTGTAATAGAATCTCCCATTCAGTTCAGTCATAAAAGTGTTTGGACAAGTCAGAAAAATACCCAGCTGTATTCCTTTAAGATAGTCCCAGGTCTACACTTGGTTCATAGCTATAGTTTGCAGGGTGTTTAATGGATCCCACTTTGAACCTTGCCATGTACCACCAACTATCTTGTCCATTCATTGTTCAGTTACTGCCAAACATTCTTCAGTTACCAAACATTTCTTTGAACCCTGAATTTGGCCTCACAGAAGCTCCTAAAAACTGGGAATTTGGCGACCCCCATTTGAACAATCAGGCAGTCAGTTGTCACTGGGTCTTTCCACAGGCTCCTTTCCTATCAGCCTCAATAAAGGTAGCAAAACAAAAACCTAAGCAAGGCTACCCACAGTAGGGGAGGCAACACCTGAAGCTCGGCAGAAGTGATCCTAGGATTGCCAGCTTTCAGCCTGCCTCCAGCTACACCCCATTTCCTTACCTAGGAGGACTTACTCCTTTCCACCAAGGCCTCTCTACACTTCTCCCCTACCTATCATGTCAGCACTTTGGCCTGGTTCTTATCCTAGGATGGCGCTAGAATTCTTCACCCCTCTTCCCTCCTTGAAAGCCTTGACTCTTGGCCACAAGTGAGACATGTTGAAGTTTCCTTCTGGTTTATCCTTATTTGATTACCTGTGGACTAAGTGAGGCCAGGAACTCTTAGGTTCTGGAAAGATGCACCTGAGCCTGGCCCTTTGCATTCAGGATTATGTGGCATCATAAGGATGATCAGATGGTCCTTAGTGATCCTTCTGGTCTCAGAAAATCAGCTAGTGATTTTCCAGTTTGAGAATAAAAACAGCTAAGATGAAGTGGGCTTAGGATATCATAATTTCAATATATTCAAATCACTTGAAATTCTCTAACCAAATAATTATGTTTTAAACCCTAGGCTTGATAGAGCACTTTAAAATGTCCAAAGATAATTACAAGAGATTCATTAACCTTCTTCAGATGTTGCCAAATTGACTACTTTGATAGCCTCCATCTTCCCAGTGTTCTACTTTTGGGGGCTGGCAAGGCAAAAAGCTGAGGTCACTTCTTCCCAGAGTCTTAGAAAATTCTTGTGCCTCAGAGTATGGGAGAAAGAATGTGTTATCCAGGTCACTGTTTTCAGGAATGATACCACCAAGAAGTACCAGACCTATCTAATTCCTTATTAGATGCCCACCTCAAGTACAGGAAGTTTGAAAAATATTTTTATTGTTTGGTATTTCTATGCCTGACTCATTTGAGGAATGAGTATTTTCTGACTTTTCTATTTCCTTGCCCTGCACAGACCCCACCTGGTATGATTTTCTATTTCTTAGCTCAGATTGTCCATCATATAGATTACCCGGTACATCAGCTGCCCTCATATTTGTGTAATAGAAATATCTTTCTAGGCTGGGGACATGGAGGAGATGAACTGGATTCCTCCTTCCTTCTGTTGCCAGGCCTCTCTGCAAGGGCACGTTATCTGCTCAATGTTTATGGTTGTGTTGGGATTATTTGTGAGACTGATATAAAATAAAGTGAAATCTCCCCTCTGTGTGCTTGTCTGACAGTGTCTGTGTCAGGGCCTAACCTGGAAGGTGGGGGAGCCCAGGCCCAGCCTAATTGCATCTTGTTTCTCTCTTAGGGTCTTCTGAACACAAGGCTTTGTGGTTTTTGGTTCCTTCACTGCTACTGGTCCTTCAGCTCCCTCTTAAGGCAGATTAGTGAACCTCACTCAGTTTGGGTTTGTCGCATAATAGTACTTAACTTAGTGTCAAATGAAATAAGCCATATAAAGTGGCTAACATATCATTGTCACACAAAGCTTTATATATGAGAATGGTCTTACAGTGGGTCAATCAGTAGTACGGGAGAGAACACTTCTAGGAAAGCAAATATTTAGTTCAATAGGACAGGTTTGGGAAGGAAAAGAGTTGAATTAACTTTAATATATAGTTAAACCCGTGGTCCAAATGGCATTCCAAGTAAATGCATTTTTACAAGTGATAGAAACTTACCATTTAAGTATTAATATTTAAACCGTGGTTAAACAGTCAACAACCAACGTGCTTCAACTCTGAACGATAGTTATCACAACCTAGAATTATGTTTGACTACTCAAAGGATGCTGCTGTTCTACCTTAAAAGGTTTTCTGGTGTATTTTTTCAAATTATGAAAAATGTCAAAAAGTTTACCTGACCTGACTCTTCAACAAGTAACAGTATATATATATATATATATATATATATATATATATTTTTTTTTTTTTTGTACCGGGGATCGAACTCGGGTCCTTGTGCTTGCGGGGCAGGTGGCAGAACCACTGAGCTAAATCCCCAGCCCCTAGAATCTGTATTTTTAATAGTTTCAGAAGAACAAAAAACAAGTTCTAATTAACTGTGTTCTTGGAGACCTTTTTATTCAGTGTGGTATAGGGTGGGTGTGGCATGGACTGAGACTACCAGATGCCCCTGACCAGAATGGAGAAAAGGCTGGGTCTTTGCCTTTTTTAAGGTAGTGACTCATTCAAAGCTTCTAGCAACCTGACAGCTACAGGTTGTGCTTTGCAGACAGCTACAGCTACAAACAAGTGCTTTGAAGCACTTTTTTTTCTCACAGTCATTCATGGACCAATACTTACTCAGTAAATTCTAGTCCCCATAATAATCAGAGGGGATTTTAATCCTGGCATTTCTTTTATTGGAGCCAGAGTAGCTTTGAAATTTGTAATTAATGCAGGAAACCTAACTGTCCAGAGAACCCAGATACTTCAGTCCTGCCAATGGCCTCAAAAAAGAGAAATAGGTTGGGAAGTTTGGTTGATTGACTAGAGGCGGTTGTGTTTTTCAGAGGAGAGACATGAGGACATAGGGATTGAGAGGACAAAGATATTATCTGTATGATAATCCTAGATAAAGAAATTAACTCTGCTTTCATCACATCTGGGGATTTTATTATGAAATGCTGGGTTTCTTGCACACACTGGATGACCTTGTACTTGGTAGGGGAGGGTGCTATAGTAATTCTCATCTTACTTATCTGGAACTGGGTAACAACATAAAAATTGATTGGTTGTGGAGCAGACTATGATGAAGCAATCACCCTGTTCTGTAACTCCTATGGAAACCTCCAAACATAAACATATCTGAGCTCATACTAGTTTCTCAGTGGTACATAGGAACAACTTGCAAACTGAAAGTATATTAAACAGGTTTCATTAAGACCAATTGGAGCACAAGGGTGTATGAAAGGGACCTATTGGAAGATCTGAAGACTCCAGGAGGATCCGTCTGTGTATGGCCCATGGAGAGGAGAGTTATAGAAATGGCAAGGTTCAATATTGGCAGGTAATGTGTGAGGGGAAGAGTAGACAATCCTCTTTCCCTAGTCCATTCTGCTAGATCAGGGGTCAGTCAGCTTTTCCTATAAAGGCCCAGATATTTTTGGCTTTGTGGGTCAGTCTGTTGGAACTACTCAACTCTGCCATTATAGCATGAAAGTAGCCATAGGCAAAATTTTATAGAAGTTGTAAGTGTCATAATATCTGTAGAATTGTTTTCTCCACCACTTAGAAGTATAAAAATTACCTTGCATACTGTACAAAAATATGATTAGGTTGCAGGCTATAGATTACTGTTATGTCCTAAATTATTTCATAGTTTCCCCATTCCCACTCTAAAATGATGACTTTGCTTTCTATTTCATTCATGAAGTAATTAGAACACCCACCACTGGAATTTGAGAAGAAAAGAGAAAGTATGTGCTAAGTGAACTAAGCCAGGCACAGAAAGACAAATACCATATAATCTTACTTAGATGTGGAATCTAAAACTATCAAATTTTTAGAATCACTGAGTAGAATGTTGGCTACTAGAGGCTTGGGGCCAGAGAGACTAAGGAAATGTTAGAGTGTACAAAGTTTCAGTGGCTAGGAATACATTTTTAAAGACTTAATGCACAGTATGGTGATTATAGCTAATAATATTGCATGTTTCAAAGTTGTTGAATTAATTTCAAATATTCTCACCACAAAAATTTTTTGGTATCTGTATATTTAACATGATGGATATGTTAATTAGCTTGATTTAATCATTCCCATAACATCACTTTGAACCCCATTATATAATTTTTGATTTGCAATACAATTTTAAAATTCTAAATTTTTTTAAAAAGGGAAGGTAAACTGGGGATTTAGCTCAGTGATTCCGCTACCTGCCCTGCAAGCGTAAGGACCCAAGTTTGATCCCTGGTACCAAAAAAAATAATAATAATTTGAGGGGCTGAGGATTTAGCTCAGTGGTTCCACTGCCTGCCTTGCAAGCTCAAGGATCCGAGTTCGATCCCCAGTACCAAAATAAAAAAGAAGGTAGACAAAGTGCTCTAGTAAATTTAGAACATAAAGTAGAAATTTTAAAATTCAAAAGCAGAGTTGGAATTGGAAATCTTTCAAGAAAACAAAAAGAGATTGAAATGAGAAAGAAGAAAGGGTAAAATTATCCCAGGACAAAAGCTCTAAGTAGGTACAGAGAACAACCAGTCCAGAGTGAAGGACAATGAAGGACTCTGGGACCGCTATTCATTTGTTTTTAAAAAACAAATGAATAGACTACCTGATGTGTTTGAGTGTTTTGAGAGAACTTGGGATAAGCTATACATACTTAAAAGGCCAGATCGTTAATAAAGTTTGAAAGGAGAAAAAGGCAATGGTTAGTTTCAATCCAAAGAGAGGAAATGTAATCATGTTCTGCTAATTACATCAACAGATGAAGTATATGTATGCCTTTAAAATAATGAACAGCCTTACTTGATATAAATATATTGAGGGATAAAAGATGCAGAAATACTGCTGCGCAAGCGCAAGGACCCGAGTTTGATCCCCGGTACCAAAAAAAAACAAAAACAAAAAAAAACCCCCAAAACAAACAAACAAAAAAAAGATGCAGAAATAATAAATTATTTTTGAGAAGGCTTTAGAGTACAAAAGCATTTATTTTCTTACAGCAAGAAGTAAAATAATAGCCCAAACTGAATAATTAAATTCTAGTACATAAACATGCTACTTAAAAATATGGAGATCCCAAATAGATAAAATTAAAAAGATAAAGTTAAATAGATAAAGTTAAAAGTTTTAAAAGAAATCATCTTTGGGGAGCAGAAATTGAGAGTGTAGAGGACTGGGGTAGGGCTTACTGTTTTTCATTATAAGTCTAGTGATACTATTTGGTTTTTTAAAAAGTGTAATATGTTGATCAAAATAAAAATAAATGACTAATGTAGTATTTATTTGAAAATATTAGTGATCAGAGAGGAACCGTTCTCTTCCCTCTAAAAACAGATAATATTCTGGCCTCACCATTGATGTTATGGTGGCCATTAGCAAATGATGACATGGTAAAGCACACTTATGTGGCTTTATAAGCAGCAGAAAACATCATTAAATAGGGTTAAGTACAAGGGATCATCTTAGCAGACGCACATAGAGAGGGCTCATTTAGGGCATTCCCAGGATATGCTAAGAAATAGCCACAAGGACTTGTGTGTGTGTCCTGCCGTAATCACTGAACAACAATTCAAGGAAATCATCATTGATACTGTGCATGACTCCAGTTGTTCCTCTGGACTGGTGTGGCCTGAAAAGTGGATAGAATAAAAAAGAACCATGTAGAGATATTAACAGAGTACTAGAGAAGACTGTGAACAAGGAGCTCAGACAGCTGGCAAAGCCTTGGTCCCAGATACACTTGTCCTAGATACATATATTGTCACTTCTGCTTCCTAATTTTCTGACATGCTCACTTAAATTTAGAGGCTTCTTTTGTTTTCTGAATAATCCTCCACCACAGAATTTTTCAGGCCTCACAAAGAAGTGATAGGGCCCAGGCCGGGTGGGAGGATACACTTGGATCTGTGTCACTCCAGAGGAATGCAGTAGGGAAACCTAGTTACAGGGAAGTAAGGAAAAGGGCAGGGGAGAGTGGATACTAAGGCCAGTCCTGCTTATAAACAGAATAATTCCACAGTGATCCAAGGCCTAAGGAGATCTTAGGTTAGAAATCACCCACTATGGTGCCCCAGATCCAGATCCCATTTGTACTTCAGGCATCTCAGCATCACCTCTCATGGTCAGGAAGAAATCAAGCGAGTACCTGATATTCTTTCCAACCAACTAGGGAAGCTTCTCCCATTCCCTTTTCCCCTCTCCCTGGTCCCCACATTTATTGTAGTGATCTGTCTCCAGGTACAAAAATAAGGTCCTTATGCTCAAAGAGCTCACAGTACTTTGGTGGAGATTGGGAGTATAAAGGGAGATACAAAAACATAATTTTACCAAAATGAGGTAAGTTAGTAAAGATTTGCACAAACAGAAAAGAGTTCATTATCAGAGAAGGCTTTCTGACTTAGAAGACCCCTGACCAAAGGAAAGAGTAATCAAGGTCTAAGCAGGGCATAGTGAGATGAACTAATCTTCCCATTTCTGTTGCCTTACCTGAAGTTACTTTCATTTGTTGTCAGACATATTTCTCCCTAGCCCTCATTTCGACCGTTGCCAGTTCCTCCCCATCACCCTTTTTTTCACCTCAACTTTAACCTTCGTTCTCTAGTCACGCTCCACTAATGGCAGTCACACTGTGTGGTCTGCACCAGTGCTGCCTAATATAAGTAGAAAGCTTTCTAGTAGCCATATTTAAGGAGTAAAACAAAAGTAAAAATGTAGTAATATATTTTATTTAACCCAATATACCCAAAATATTTAAACTTCAATCAATACTTTAAGGTATTTACATGGGTTTTTTTTCATATTGCCTTTAAATTTTAGTGTACTGTGCATTTTACATTCACACTATAGCTCAATTCAAACTAGCCACATTTCAAATCTGCATTTACCACAGGTAGTAGTAGGACAGTGCAGTTTTTTGTGTTTTTTTTTTGGTATGGGGATTGAACTCAGGACCTTCCACTTTCGAGGTAAGCAGCGGAACCACTGAGCTAGATCCCCGGCCCACAGTGCAGTTTTAAAGTCTGTCTTGGAGAGGGTGGCTCTAAAATTCTGCCTAGAGTGAGTGTATCCGAGGTTTCTCCATTAAACACCTGGTGCCAGCCAGGTGTGATGGTGCACATCTGTAGTTCTAACTACTCCCCGCAGGCTGAAGTGGGAGGACCACTTGAGCCCAAAACTTCAAGACAAGCCTGGGCAACTTGGTAAAAGCTCGTCTCAAGTAGATTAATGAGTTAAATAAATCCAGATGAAGCCCATCCAACTAAGGCACATTACTGTATATTTCCTTTAAGCCTCTGCATATTCATTAAGGCCTTGAAAACAATTTTGGAGGTGGAAAAGAAAGTGTGTAAGGCTCAAGCTGGAGTAGCACTTCCTTTAGATGCCAGAACTAGACAACCCTAAAACTAATTCCGAATTTGCTGCTGAATCACTTTCAGCAACCAGATCCACAGTGCTTCACGAATAATACACTTCACCCCGGCGTGTCTCCAGATTATCCCCTGGCTGGCAGAATACCAACTACAACGGCTTGATGATTCGCCAGTGTGACAGCATCTTCACAGGAGCCTGCTAAGACAGCATCTAGCCCTGCTGTTCTGGCTCTGGTTGCCATTTGGGACTGAAAGGGGCTAAATATATTTGGTGCAGTAACAAACACCTTCTTGTGTTGAGCGTGTAGCCTAGCAGCAACAAGGGTCACATGGGAGAAAAATACTGAGAAAATTCTGTTAATTAAAACATTTTCACAAACTAGGAAAGGACTTAAAATCTATTTAGAGGAGACAAGAATCATGGGAGTACATTTTGAGGCTAATAAAATTCGGACCCCTTATATTGAGCCAAGAATCAAGAAACTCGGAGAAATGATTTACCCAAGGTCATTCAGCAAATTTCTAGAGGTTGTGATGCACCCCGCATCTCTTCCACTACCTCCACGTCTCCACTAACTGAAAAATACTTTAATGGAGACATTATGCCATCTCCAGGGTGCTCCTAAAGTACCTGCGGAGGAAGACGCACCCTGGGGAGTGGGTCGAATCAGCTGTCCTGAACAGGCACGGCCTCGCCGGGGCGCAGCAGCCCGATTCCCCGCTCCTGGACTCCTGGGCAGAGGCACGGTGCGGCTGGGGCCGCTCTGTAGCCAAGTCCACATATTCGGGAGCCTGGCCTGGGCCTGCTCAGGTCCGCTGCTGTGGCCCACTTCCCAGCTTCGAGCTGCACCGAGCGGTCAGCCTCAAGCGGAAGCCACACCCGCGAGGACGGCTAACAGAACTGTTACAAACACCGTGGAGCGCTGTGTCTGGAAGGCGCAAGGGCGAAAGGTTAGTACTCACGGTGGGGAGACGACCCCCACCGTCCGACTGGGGTAGGCTTCCGGGAAAGGAATGATCGGCCAGTCCCAGCCGCTTCCCCTTGCTTGGCACCCGCCCTGCCTGCGCGGGCCGGAATGGGCCGCCCTCGGCGGATCCTGGGGTCCGGCCCGAATGGGCGCTGGAGGCCTCCGAGACATCCGGAGCTTGCTGGGACCTCCCTGAAGGAGAGGACTTAGAGCGCAATGGCGATTCCTCCAGACCCCACTGCTTCTGCCTCCGGAGAAGGTACCCGAGCGCCCTAAAGCCTTGGCTGGCCCAGGCCGTCGCCCCAGAGCGGTCCCTTCGCGTCCCGGGGCCGAGTGAAGGCCGCGGGACCCGCTGGGACCGCGCAGTCTCCGGCCCCTTCACGTCGGGAACCGTTTCCGGGGCGGATGCTTTTTACAGCTGACCCGGCGCGGCCTGTGACGCGAAGGCCCAGGCGGAAGTGCAGGCGGAGGATCCGAGTGGGATCCCGAGCTGGGATCAGGTCTCGGGGCTCCGGGCTGGGAGCCGGCTGGGCTCCCGCGATGGCAACCCTGTGCGAAGGCCTCCTCCGGCTTGGCTCTATGCTCAGCTTGTCTTGCCTGGCGCTCTCCGCGCTGGTGCAGCTGACAGACGCCGCCAAGGTGAGTCCCGCCCCGCCTTCGCTCCTGACAGGAGCTCCTCCCGAGTCTGCCACAGGCTGCCCGCCCGAGTCCTCCCCATCCCTGACAGCAGCCCCCCACCCTGCCATAGCCCTCGTCGCCTGTAGCACTCACCCTCAGCCCTGACAGCTGAAGTCACCCCCTGACACCACCCCGGCCTGGGCAGCAGCTCCTCCACCGCTTGACACTTCCCTTTCCAGCTCCAACATCGCCTGCTTCAAACTTACCTTTCCAGCTCCGGGAGCCTTTGACTCTCCTCCCCTTAAGTTCCGACTACCTACGCTGCCTGCCACCACCCTCACAAGTTCCACAAGTCTCCAAACTAAATGATTAGAAGCCCTCATCTCAGGAGTCTTTCCTATTCGGAACTCGCCCCAGAGCAGATCCCCTTCCCTCTGTGGGAACTTGCCTCTGCTGGCAGCCCCCTCCTGATACGACCCACAGAGTATCTGTCACTAGCTTAATATTCTCACCTACCTCCTTCCAGGACCTGTTGGCCCCCTCTTACCTTCACTCTTCCCCACGGTTTTCTGGGAAAGGGAAGAACCAAACTATAGGACAGGTGAACCTGTAGCCTTGTCCCTAATTCCATTTCTTAACCCTTCTGTTCCTCTCACTCTCTGGTGCCCTTAATCTCCAGATCTGCCCCGGCCCCATGCATACTTGGGCTTCTTCTTTGATGAGCTAACTCATTATTGGGCAAAAGAGAAGGAATTCACATTAGTGTGTAGGGAAAACAGAATGACATTGCATTTAAAAAAATAGCTGTAATCGATAATATTTTTAAATATAGGGGCTGAAAAAAACCCAAGGTTATAGGGAGGCAGATGTTTGTGATCAGTTCTTTTCAAAAACTTCCTGGGGCTGGGGATTTAGCTCAGTGGTTCCAGCACCTGCCTCACAAGCACAAGGTCCCAAGTTCCATCCCCGGTCCCAAGTTCCATCCCTGGTACCAAAACAAAACAAAACAAAACAAAAAACTTCCTGACCTCCCACCAGCAATTCTCCTGACTTTCACAACATTGGTGGCACTCTCTGGGTATTGTCGTCACTTTATATAGTATATCATGATCGTGTGTTTGTCAGTCTCCCCTTGCTAGGGTGTGGCCTAGTGTGCAGGAACCATGTCTTATGCTTATCTGAATCCACCTCATTGAGCACAAGTTCTGGCACAGAGCAATACATGTCCTAAGTGGTTGCTGAATAAGTTATGAATTGTCAGCAGCTGTCAGATGGATCATTGTATGTAAAGCAGTGTGCCTGGACCTCTTGAGACTAATGAAACACTGCCTTTTCAAGGAAATTCTCCTTTGCTGAAGAACCATTTCCTATTGTTGCTAGATATTTAATCACCTCTTCCTCCACCACTTGAAACTTGTTAGTAGTTCTTCTCTTAGACAACCAAGATTAGAAGCAAAGTCCCCTAGAAAGAGTAGATCAAACTGATCTCAGCTAAAATCAAGCTACTTCCTCAGTGTACTGCCTTTCTAGTTGAAGCTGAATGTCTACAACTTCATCCCTTCAATGAGACTCTAGTTTAACTCATTTTATCCAGATTAGTACCTTTCTACCAAAAAGTAAAGGAAGATAGGTTGAAGAATTGCGACTTGTGTGTGTTTCTAAGGCATTCTGACTATACACTGTACCACTGAGTTATATCCCTAGAATTGTGACTTGTTCATTAATAATTTTTAGTTTGATTCTCCTTCCATTCTTTTGTAATCAGCGTTCTTATTTATAGATACAACTTTTGTCATCTGGCAGGTAGATGTTGATAACATTAACACAATTTGATTGTTACGGGATTCATAAAGATAATAAGTCAAAAATTATGGATTAGGTATTTACTTAAAAATAATTGTATGGGGCCAGGGATTTAGCTCAGTGGTTCCGCTGCCTGCCTCGCAAGCTCAAGGACCCGAGTTTGATCCCCGGTACAAAAAAAAAAAAAAAAATTGTATGTAATATATAATGATTCATTAGCTTTACCATAAATGACCTGTGTCTTTCAAAAACTTGTATCTCTCAAAATTAGGATTTTAGAATATTTGACAAGGGATATCTATCAAAATGTTTATGTGCAGTTTAAAAAAAATATTGATGATAAACTATAAACAAGTTATATCAAGTTTCTATTTTGGTTACAGAATTTTGAGGATGTCCGATGTAAATGTATCTGTCCTCCCTATAAGGAGAATCCTGGCCATATTTATAATAAGAACATATCCCAAAAAGATTGGTAAGTCTTCTAGATCACTGAATTACTTGTCAGATTTTTTTCTGTAGTTGTCATTGTTAGCCCAGAATGTTCATCCAATATATCATTTTCTTTTTAAGTATTTTTTTTTACCATCCTATTTTCATTTGGACAAAATGAGAATAAGGCCCTGAGTGCATGATATAATCCTAAAGGAACCGTAGCCTGAATACTGAGCCCTCATAACCACCTTCCTGTGCCCCCTTATGTTTTGGTGAGGGACCTTTCCCCCTCTTGCTTTTCAGTGAACAGTAAACAGTCCACCTTTATCTGGGTCCTAATTTTTGTAACTTGTAGGTTTTGATGATAATTGCCAAGTCTGGCAGGCTATGTTTAAAAGTGTCAGATGGCTTAGGAATGAACAGGAATAAGCTATATATGTCATACTTACCCATTGGTATGTGTACCTATATTATAGATGTGCCGAGATAGAGTGGGCAATCTTGGGCAATCTGTTGGGCCTATAATGACCGGAATCTAGACTGGTGAGCCAACCACCAGCACCCTTCTTTATCCCTGAAGAGCTGACCACTGGTAGCTTGTTCTCTATATGCCGTGAAACAGTTGGGAAGCAGTTGTGGTATGGTAGGTTGGATGTGCTCCTTGCCATGGAATTGTTGATGTTTTATGGTTTGTAATCATGGTGGAAGATTGGTGGGATAGGAATCAAAGGAAAATGGCTCCAAATGCTAGGTACTTTCATTTACCTCGTTTCAAAGCTCAATAACCAGGAAAGAGTTTGAAATCAAGATTAAATGCATGCAACCACAGTATTCCAAACAGACTTTGGAAAAGGAAAGGCAGTGTTTAAACATATTTAGTTTCTCTAATAACCCTGTTTATTCTTCCCATGATATGCTGTTATAGTTTAGATCTAAATATCTCCCAAGAGCCTCATGTATTCAGAGGCAGGACTTTTGGAAGGTGACTAGATTATGGGGGTATGGGGGTGCTATAGCTTGCTTGCTATTAGAAGGGAGCCTGGTTAGAGGTGGATCACTGGGGACATGACCTGGAAGCACTTGTCTCCCTCCCAGGCTTCTCTCTGCTTCCTGGCCTCCATGACGTGACCAGCTTTCCTCTTCCCAGGCCCTTCAGCCATGCTGTTTCTGTGTTTAAGCCTGCCAAACATGCTCTGAGACTTAGGAACTGTGAGCCAAAATCAATGTCTCCTTCTTTAAACTGCAGGTTTGGGTGTTTTGTTCCAGCAACGAGGAAAGTTACTAAGACATTTGCGTTTAAGTTCAGTCTATTTGCTGTGTTCTTGAGAACTATAAGAGGTTTCCTGTTACAAAGTGATTTGACTATACTACTAAGTGACTTGGCTATATTCCTATAGGTTTTATATCACCAAGTTCCTTTATATAATATAAGCAGAAGAGATTGAGGGCTTACAATTTATTATCAGTAAAAGAATGTGATGCCTATTGTTTGAGCAGCAGATGAAGACATTTGTCAAGTATTCAACACTAATCTTTTCACCAACTTTTTATTATTCCGGGTTCAGAGGAAACCATATGTTGTTTATCCCTGGTTATTTATTAGTCAAAATAGGGAGCTTTGAAAATTTAAACAGTTGAAAACAAACCCTATTTGAGATTTTCTTTCCTGCCTCCCACTTTCTCTTGCTTCTTTACTGAAGCTTAGCTTTTTACTGGGATAGGTTTCCAACTGGCTCTGAAAATGTTTAACTAGCTTTAGAAAGGTAGGCAAATTATGATTAACTAGGATGTGTGGCTTCCTGAGTCCTCCAATAGCCATGAAGCCCCAAATAAATCTTTACCTTATGTTTTCCAGGCCTCTTATTTTGTCCACTTGTTAGCTTTAATTCTTCATTGACTTATGCTGGCTGATTGGAAACTTAAGAAAAATTAGAGTACTTTAGTTTGTGTTTGGGGTGTGGTTCAAAGCTTGTAATGTCTTCTGTTTGGCACGAGGGGGAGGTATTGCCTAGTTTCTAAAGTCCTTTGAGCTGGGTCTAGATCTAGCTGTTCATAGTGATTGGTTAGTCAGAACTCATCTTCCTGCTTCTTGAGCCATGTACAACTTTTGCACAGTACTCAACACTTTTTTGTTGCTAAAATATATTTGTAGTTAGGCATGGTGGCACACACCTATAATCCCAGCACTCTGGGTAGCTGAGGCAGGATTGCCAATTCAAACCCAGCCTGGGCAATTTAAGCCATTTAGTGAGATCCTGTCCAAAAAACAAACAAAAAAAGAATACTGTAAAATGTATTTGTACTTCAAAAGAAATACTCAGTACTTACTAAGTAAGCACTTAGATTTCAAGTGATTCTTAGATATAGTTTCTGAGGCTTGTGAATCTGAAATAAGAAATAGGAAGTAAGTCTCTTTTTTTCCTTCAGGTTCAAAGAGATAAGAGAGGTTGATCTAGAATGCAGGAGACCTAGATCCTGATCATTTTCCAGCTGTTATCCTGTAGAGGTAACTCCTCCGAGTGTTGGGCTGGATGATCTGATTCTGAGATGGAGAGCCCCTTTGGGAGTGTTTAGTTTCCTCTGCCCATTTCATGTGTTCATTAGCTGGACACATGCCTGGTCTTCTGGGACAGATACCACACACTTTTATAGTGTGAGTTGTGGGATCTTACTCTTATTTGAAATTCTTTCAGTGGAGATTTGACTTTTCATTACTATCTCTTTTTTGGTACCAGGGATCAAACTCTGGTCCTTGCGCTTGCGCAGCAGGCGGCGAAACCACTGAACTAAATTCCCAGCCCCTCATTACTATCTTTATTAAAATTAAATTATCGATTAACCCATTATCTATTAATATCTACTATTAATCTATTATCTAATAATCTAATTAAATTATCTATTAATCTATTAAGGATAAAATTACCTATTAAGGATAAATTATCTATTAAGGACACCATACCATTTTGGTTTTTTTATTTGTTTGTGTTGCTGAAGATTAAACCCAGGGCACAACTTGTGCATGCTGGGCAAGCACTCTACCACAAATCTCCATCTCTGGGCCTTGGGTTTTCTTTCTAATGCCACAAAAAAAGTGCATTTTAATAGGGCAAAGAGAAAGACTCAGCCTAGAGCAGTGGGGGTGAATCTATGGCACGTGTGTTACTTTTCTTTTAAAACAAAAGATGTTAATGTAGGAGTTTTTTCTAAAATAAAACTTTAGTATTCAGGTTTAATTGCAGTGTTGGCACTTTGGGATAAATAAGTGGATTTTGAGTTACAGTTTGGGCACTTGTCTCTAAAAGGTTTACCATCACTGGCCTAGAGAGTTGAGTACCTCCAGGAAAAATGGACAGGATAAGATACGATGTTGTAGTAGAGTTCTTCAGGCAGCTAGAAATGCCTAAGAAAAAGATGCCAAAGGAGAAGAAAATTGCCCAGAAGCTGGCAGGAGGGCAAGAAAGCTTTGCCTACTTTTGCTGAAAGTAATCATCAGAATGGTAGACCTTTTTTTTTTTTCCCACTAGGGATTGAACTCAGGGCTTTCACACGGAGCCACATCCCTAGCCATTTTTTTTTTATTTATGTCTTTATTTAATTTGGTACTGGGGATCGAACTCGGGACCTTGCATTTTTGAGGCAGGCAGCGGAACCACTGAGCTAAATCCCTGGACCTTTAATTTTTTATTTGGGCTCAAACTTGATCTTCCTGCCTCAGCCTCCCAGAGTGCTCGGATTACAGGTATGTACTACCACATCCAGCTCCATAGTGGTAGACTCTAAATAACTGAGAGAATAATAATTATTTTTTGGAATTGACAGATTTCTGGGAAAAGATATTTTTAATAGCATTGCTCTTTATAAACCTTTGATTCTTATTTTTATGTACTTATTTAAAGTAATCAGTTTTGTTTAAAATATTTTTGTTATTCCTACTTCTTACTTTTCAGTAGACTCTTTATCATTAAAACTTAATTATTTCTTACTGTGGTTTTGAGTGTTCACTTTTCAGAGTTTCAGAGTGTACTCTTCTCTTAAAAGTGATAGGTTATTCATATGCCACATTGTGGCAGTAAGAATGATGTTAAATCACTACAGACAATCTCTTATTTAAACACTGCCCATGTCACTTTAAACTATCAATTTGTTAAGTGTTTTTTCTTAATCCTAATTGGAATTTTCCTGGTGTATTTGTAACTTAACAATTGCAACTTGAGCTGAGTATGGTGGCACACATCTGTAGTCCCAGCATGCTGGGAGGCTGAGACAGGAGAATAGCAAGTTTGAGCCTAACCTGAGCAACTTAGTAAGACCTTATCTCAAAATTTTAAAATTTTGGGGGTTTTGGGGGCTTTTTGGTACCGGGGATCGAACTTGTGTCCTTGCGCTTACGCAGCAGGCAGAGAAACCACTGAGCTAAATCCCCAGCCCTAAAATTTTAAAATTTTAAAAAGAGCTAGAGATGTAGTTCTGTGTGAAGAAACTCGATTCAGTCCCCAGTACTGGGTCGGGGGAACAGCAACTTGAAAATAAACAACTAACGATGTGTGTCTTTTTGGCTTCTGAGACTGTTAAATCTTACCAAAATGCAAATATACAGAGAAGAAATAATTTCTCTTTGCTTTATTATTTGTTCCTTATATTTTTTCACTGGGTAAGTTCATTATTCTGAATTTCAGGGACGTTTTAATGAATACAAGTGAAAAATCAGGCCAGACTTATGCAGCATTTTATCTGATTTTTCAGTGATTGTCTTCATGTTGTGGATCCCATGCCAGTTCGAGGGCCTGACGTAGAAGCATACTGTCTCCGCTGTGAATGCAAATATGAGGAAAGAAGCTCTGTCACAATCAAGGTGAAATACACTTAAGTTTACATTATGTTATATTGGTTTAATTATATGTGGTTTTCAGAAAAGGCAGAATATTTTCACCTCCTTTCCCAAAGGGAATAATGGGCCTGCTCTTTGCTTGCCCGAGATGCCGTGTGGATTATTTAGGGCAGGTTAGAGAGATAGTGTGAAATGACACCAAAATGTGCCATGTTTACTTAGCATATTCTAGTGATATCCTAGTTTCTCTCTGAGCCATATATGCCAAAGCTTAGTGGGACAGCGTGAGTATGTTTAAGCCCTCCTCTTCCTACCCTCCCAACCTTTTGAATCATGTGTGGCTAACATAGATAGATTATAGAGTAACTGTAATCTATGTATAGAGTATTCTGGAAACATTACTTCTGCATTTTAAGATTTCCCATCAATTCCTGTAGGGAATGGAACATAGATAATTCTCATCACCACTTGGATCATTAATGAGTTCAATTACTTTATTATGGTGGCTCCTCAAAAATTTTTTTTTTTTTGGTACTGGGGATCGAACTTGGGACCTTGCGCTTGAGAGGCAGGTGGCAGGATCACTAAGCTAAATCCCCGGCCCTCCTCAAAATTTTTAATGGCACTTCTCATTCCTTTCCTCAGAAAGAGGCCTTGTGGTGTATCTGGGGTGGCCAGTCAGAACAACTGTTCACAAGGATTTCTGCTGACTGGCCCTGCAGCAGAGCTCCTGCTCCACTGGGTGCAGTGCTATAGAGAAATCCTCACTGTACTTTGCTTTTTAACAAATTTTTTATGTATAATTTTATGTACCTAAAATTAACTCATTGTGAGTGTACAATTCTATAAATTTTAGTAAATTTAGAGCAACTTTTAAAGTATTCCCATCAACCTAAAAGATTCCTCATTCCCCTTTAGGGTTAACCCCTACTCCTCAGTACTGGACAGTCATTATTCTACTTTTTGTCTGTGCATATCTGAACATTTCACTTAAGTAGATTTGTATAATATGTAGTCTTCTGTGACAGGTTTCTTTCACTTAGCATAATGTTTTTGATTGTTGTCTAAGTTGTAGCATATGTCAGTACTTCATTCCATTTTATTGTTAAATAGTATTCCATTGTATGAATATCCATTCATCAGTTGATGAATATTTGGATTATTTCCAGATTTATACTATTAATACTATCATGAAAATCTGTATATGTGTCTTTGAGAGGATATATGTTTCCTTTCTCTTAGATAAATTTCTTATGACAGTGAGGTTATATTTAATTTTTTTGAGAAACAGCCAGCCATATTTTTTCCCAAAAGGCTCATACTTTTTTTTCCAGTACTAGGATTGAGGGCCTTTGGGCACTGAGCTATATATCTCTTTTTTTTTGAGACAGGATGTCACTAAATTGGTACATTGCCCAGGCTAGGCTGGAAGTTGCAATCTTCCTGCCTCAGCCTCCCAGAGTGCTGGGATTACAGACTTGCCTGACTGCCATTTTACCAGTGGTATATGAGGTTTCTGTTTCATCATGTCCTTGCTAATAATCGCCATTGTCTGTCTAATTTACTATATCTATTTCTAGTGGGTGTGTCTTGCTGTCCTTTTGATCAGCACACAAATTAATATCCCAAGAAAATCACTGGCCTAAAAAGTTTTTATAGACTTAAACTGATCTAAAAGAATACAGTATTCTATTGAAATTCACCTGAGTTACAGTTTCTCTAAAGAGTCCCTTTCAGTACTACTGAATCCAGGACACTGTGTTCAGCTGAAAAAAGAAAACCGCTATGCTAGTCATAAAGACAAATGATTACCAGTAGGTGAAAATGGAATTTCAGAGACTTACAGAAAGATCCAAAAGACAAAATGTGTTCTTTCCTCTTCTTCCTTAAATAATACTTTGGTGAAGAGTTGAGTGTGTTTCTTATACTGGAACCTGGTTGGTATAGAAACCCTGTAGGCTAAGCAGAGGCATGTGTTCACTGTGGTTTAATGTTATATAAAATTCTGATTTCTCATCTTGAACAGAGATGTAACTTACTTTCAATTCCCCTTAGGTTACCATTATAATTTATCTCTCTATTTTGGGTCTCCTACTTCTGTACATGGTGTATCTTACCCTGGTTGAACCTATACTGAAGAGGCGCCTCTTTGGACACTCGCAGCTGATACAGAGTGATGACGATGTTGGGGTAAGTTCTCAGCCTGCTTTACTGGCTCATGGCCAGTCTCCATCATCATTAGATATAAAATACAAGTGGAAAATAGTTGCATATAGGTTTGAGTTACCAGAATTGATCCTCAATCTGAAAAGCTAAAGAGAATTCTAATTTTAGTAGATTTTATTTGTGAGGAAATTGTTCTGTAAAACCATAAACATGGCAGTTTAAACTGATGAACCTTGAAGAGGGCACTATACAAGGCCTTAAGAACCCTGTTACATGGAGAAAGCATCTGAGGCAGGTTTCTCCGAAGCTCCTGCCTGAAACACTCTGCCTGTCAGTGTCACCAGATCTTTAGAAGGCACAGAGGCTTTACTGAAGGGAAACATGGAAAACATGACATTCTTTCTTTCTGTTATCGAAAAAGTACAACTTGATCACCTACTGACGTTTTATATTTCCTCCTTTAAAAAAATATAATTTTTTTCTTTATCTCTAGAAGAAAATAAAACCATCACTTCAGATCCTCCTCCTATCTTTAAAACACATGTAGTTCCCACAATCAAAATGCATGTTGTTTCATGGTCTTCTTTTTATTTTAACATTACTTCATTAAGAAATATCTAGAGGGGGCCGGGGATTTAGCTCAGTGGGGCCCCATCTGCCTCGCAAGCTCAAGGTCCTGAGTTCGATCCCAGTAACAAAACAAAACAAAAAATGTCTAGAGCCGTTCAAGGCCCTGGGTTTGATCCTAGCATAACAAACAAAAAAGTCTCGAAATCGACACAGTACACAAGCTTGTTATTCAGTGTAGCTTACAGAGTTATATTGTTTGTTTTATCGTTATCACATTTAGAATTACTTTTTACATTTTCCAATATTTTATTATTATATGTAATTATTATTTAGAAATTATTTTTTCTTTATATTTTATTGGACTATGTTACTGAAAAAGGATAAAATTCAGTATAGGTTCAACGGCCAAATCCAGAGTAAACTTGAGTCAGAAGTCACTTTACTGTGGAATGCCTTTGTGGACATGTTGATAAAAGCTGGGAAAGGAGATCCTGATTGCATAGCTTGGGTTATAACTGTAAACAGAGTTGCTCTTTGATCAACATGGTATTGTCCTGTTGGGAAGGATTTAAAATTTTTTGTCAAGAACTTTCACAGAAACACTTCTGTTTGTATCTTTTCCTCTGCTTCTTTTATTGATTCAACCTACACATACTGAGTTATTTTCTGGGTAAATACTGTGCTGGGTACTAGGAATAAAAAAATGAATGAAGGTCCGGGGATATAGTTCAGCGGCCCCATGCTACCTGGCAAGTGTAAGGTCCTGAGTTCGATCCCCAGTACCAGGGAGAAAAAAAAAAAGCAGAAACAGACATGTAAAAGAAATAACTAGCAATAGTATACTTCCTCACTTTTATTTTTAGTCATAAGAAATATATTTATTTGAAAAGGAGGGCTGGAAGAAAAGATTGGAGCTCTAATGTAGTTTTTAAAAAATAGACATAGTTGGGCCGGGGATTTAGCTCAGTGGTTCCTCTTCCTGCCTCGCAAGCGCAAGGGCCCAAGTTCGATCTCCGGTACCAAAAAAAAAAAAGTAGACATAATGGGGCTAGAGCCAAAGAGAACTAGAAGGACAGGAAGTTGTATATCAGAAGTGTTAGAGTCTTAAGTACTATTTCCACATTAATTTTCACTCACATGCTCAGGGTTTCTCAACTCTGACTTTGTAGATATTTAAGGATGGATGAATAATTCTTTTTTGTAGGGAGCTGTCGTGTTTATTGTAAGATACTCAGCAACATCCTTGACTTCTGTCTGCTAGATGCCAAATGATTCATGACAAATGATTACTATCCTAGTCGTGCCAATAAAAAATATCCACGTGGCATACTCATGTAAGGCCAGCACTGAGGGAGGCTGAGTCAGAAGGATCTCAAGTTTGAGTCCTGCCCGGGCAACTTAGCAACTTAGCAAGACCCTGACTCAAAAAAGGGGATGCAGCTCAGTGATAGAGCAGCCTTGGGTTTAATCCCCACTACCAGGTTGGGATTGGTAAATTCAGTGGGCAAGATAGTTTATGAAAACATTGGTGTCAAAGGCCAGATAAACTGTTTTCATTATAGTCACGTAGATTGAAACTCTGACTTCATCTACATCCATTATAGCATTAAATATCTGTTTCTGGGGCTGGGGATTTAGCTCAGTGGTTCTGGCGCCTGCCTCGAAAGCGCAAGGTCCTGAATTTGATCCCTGGTACCAAAAAAAAATAATAATAAAAATAATAAAATATATATATATATGTTTCTCATTTCAGAAATAAACAATATTAAAATAATACATTCAGAGCATACAGGAAATGAATGTAAAATGTGAACACAAAAACATGTAAGGCAGACATTTGATTGATGGGGTCATGTGCCCAGTAACCATTGTGCCCACAAGTGATTGATTCTGCCTTCATATTGACTATTTGAGGACATTGTCACTGAGAGGCTTGGCTGACTCTTGCATAGCTGTTAAACTGATTCTGGGCAGAGTGAGGTTTTCTGACCAGAGCTGTGGAGTTATGGTAATAATTCCGCACAAAAGAAATTTAAATTCCTACATTTGTTGCTTATTTGAGATGGGAGTTCTTGCCAGGCATAATGGTAAATGCTTGCAATCTTTGCACTCTGGGAGGCTGAGGCCAGAGGATTGCAAATTTGACCCCAGCCTGGGCACTGTGGGGAGTTAGTGAGACTCTGCCTCCAAAAAAAACCCAAAAAAGTATTTATTGCAATGTGTCTCCATCCAAAGGCCCTAGATTTAATCCCCAGTACCACAAAAAACAAAGCAGGAGCTCTTCACTATTTGTGTTCATTTTTAATTTTCAGGGTTTTTTTCATTTTTGTTTAATATAGAGCATTTTAAAGCAAATACAAGTTAGTACAAATAGTTAAGAAGCCTACTGCAAGTAGTCATAATATTTACTGTATCATGTATCCATGACACAGCATTACTATTATCAAAGCATTACATTAAGACATGTTTTGTATTCATTGAAATTTCATCAGGTGTAAAAGGAGCAAACATAAAAGGGTAAATTTCTGTTTGCATTCTTTCAGCATCCCTGCCCATGATCAGCTAGTTCAATCTTGTTCTAATAGGTGGAGGACAGACCAAAAGGATTAATTGGTTTATTTAGTCTTTTAAATTTGTTCCTTACAATTTTTTTCTCCCCCTCCCTTGAAGAGTAGATAACAGGACTCTGCTGACAGAGTATATCCTTCTTCCCAGTCTTGTTTATGTCAAAATAAATCAATGGTAATAATATTTTATATACAAGTTCACTGAAGCCCCATATTCCTATAGTGTCATTTTACTCTACCTGAACAAAATCTATGTGTTGAGGAGATAGGACACCAAGTCAAGGTTAGGCAAGCTGAGTTTTAGTGTCTGTGCTAATGTGTTAAATGACTGCAGGTCAGTTTATTTCCTTATGGGTAATCAAGTAATCATATAATTTTTATCTTGTCTTTTCCTTTCCTTCCTCCCTTTCTTGCTTCCTTCCTTTCTTCCCTTCTTCCTTCCCTCCTCCCCCTCCCCCCCTTTCTCTCTCTCTCTCTCCCTCTCTCTCTCTCTCTCTCTCTCTCTCTCTAACATTTTGGATTTCATGGGATTGTCTTTATTATTTCCATTTCCAAGTTTAGAAATAAATAAATGGGATTTACACAAGCCATTACCATTAAGCAAAAAGTTGAAGACATTTTAGTAAAGAAGGCAAGAAAAGATTCTTTTAAAATATAATCATGATATGAATGTCTTGCTATAAAAATAAGACCAGGTATTATAACACCATATACAGTTGTAGTTAAAGTTATGTGGTTATGCATAGCTTTCCATGTATGAGGTATGATCAAAATATACAGTGAATGTTTAAAATGTAAATTTTTTGCAATAAAAGACACATTGCTGCCATTAACCCTCAACTAATTACTACCCCTTGCTTTAAACACACTATTCCATCATTCCTGCCACTTTCTGAAGCAGTTCTAGAAGTCCTTTTCGGTGACTGTCTTTATGGGGTGTGATAAAAAATGCAATGAATGTGGGCACCAAGGGCCTGCCATCTGATGGAGAGAGGTTTGTAAAAAATATTACGTGTTCATCCACCTTATTTACCAAGCCTGGCACCATGCAACTTCTGGTTCTTGCCCAAAGTAAAAATGACCATGGCACAAAGTAAAAATGACACATTGAGGCAGCCATGATAGAGCAACTAAAGACACTCATGAAGGAGGACTTCGAGACCTGCTTGAGAACATGGCAAGAATGATGGGATACACACATTCAAAGTGAAGGAGAGGATTTTGAGGGGGATTAATGGCAATGTGTATGTTCAGTAATAAATTTTTCAATGATACTTCCTATATCCTGACTCTTGTCCCAGATATATGACAGCTTTTACAGACATGTACTACAGAACAGAGTTGTTTGTAGAGACAAAACTTAGCTTAAGAGGCCCAACTTATGACTTGTGTCTTGTGTTGGAACATTTAGAAACTTTGCTGACATGGGTTTCAGGAAAAGAGATCAAGGAAAAGGCAAAACAAAAACAATAAATTACTATTGAATGCTTTTTGTCATGTAGGCAGCTGTGTTTATATCTTATTCATAGATAGATTAGCCTGGTGGTTTCCTGTGTAATGACTACAAACATCCACTTGTATTAGTTTACTTTGACTGGGAGAGGTAGATTTTCTACACAGATACTAGTGTAATCCTTAAATAGCCTCTTTTCTTTATACAGCAAATAACATATGAGCCATTGAGTGCTCAACAATGAAAGATGCAAGTCTTCATTGAATAAAAATGTGAAGTAAATCGTTCCTCACTGTCCTTGGTCATAGAGGGTGATTTTAGCACTTGAGCTGTGTATGTGTCTTTTCATTACAGTTTACAGAAGGGAGTAACAAAAGTTTTTGGAAAGTAGGCCATTTAGTGTATGTTCTGAAAGGACGGGAAGAGATTAAAACCAACCAAGATAACACTGTGTCAACTCATCTGCCATGCTGAATGAGGGTCCAAGCAAGTAAACAATTCTAATGTAATGAATGGGAGTCAGGAAATTAAAAGTCAGATATTTTCTCTGTGATAGATTAGCTATGAAGTATCAATTAAATCAAGGAAATGCCCTACTTTCTGTATCTGTAACGTGGGCAGAATAACATGCAAATACACTTTCTTTTCCCTACTAGGCAGGGAAGACTTTTCTTTAACACAAATGATCATTCTATTTGTCTTGGTCTCTGTATCTTAAAGGAAACACCTTTGAAAATGGTGACCGATTTCCAAATACTCCCTCATGGCTTATGTCTCTTGACCTATATCTATAGATGAATGTATCCTTCTGATAGTTGATTACCTGTGAAGTGCTTAGTCACATAGATGCTCTATTGTTTGAAAAGCCCACCTGCTCCTGTCTCTGCAGCTGGCTAACTGCTGTTGCCTGTGTATTTTACACTGATATTGCCAACTCTACTATTTTCCATTTGGGCTTTCAGGATCATCAGCCTTTTGCAAATGCTCATGATGTCCTGGCCCGCTCCCGCAGTCGACCCAATGTTCTGAACAAGGTGGAGTATGCCCAGCAGCGCTGGAAGCTTCAAGTTCAAGAGCAGCGAAAATCTGTCTTTGACCGACATGTTGTCCTCAGCTAATGGGAATCAAATTCAAGATGACTAGAAAGAAACAAGGCAGACAACTGGAAAGAATTGAGTTTCGTGGGTTTTGTTTTAATACCCTGTTGATTTTATCAACTCTTGCTGGAAGACTCAAAATTGGAAGCAAAAACATGCTTAGTATTTTTTTCTTGTTAATGTATTAAGAGACATTTTTAAAAGCACACAGTTCAAAGTCAGCCAGTAAGCCTTTTCCTACTCGTGACTTTTACTAATAAAATTAAATCTGCCTGTGCCTGTAAATTATCTTGAAGTCCTTTACCTGGAACAAGCACTTCTCTTTCTTCAGTTTTAACCTGATTTTCAAGATAATTTTCAGGTGGTTTGTGGGAGAAGCGAATGATACAGGGGAAGTGCTTGACACAACTTTTCTCATGTTATTTTACTAAACCAACTTTTGTAAATAGACCTTACCTTCTATTTTCAAATTTCATTAATATATTCCAGTGTAGTCAGCCTCATCAAAGTGCTGATTTACCCATATGACTTTTGCACTGACTGTATTATCTAGACATCTGGTTGGCCTGTGGGTGGATTTCATGGTAAATTGGATCTGAAATGCCTGGTGGCTGTTCACCAAATGCAGATATTCTTCATGTACTGTGATGTCTGATGCAATGCATCCTAGAACAAACTGGCTACTTGCCAGTTTACTCATATGACTAAACATAGTCTTGGTGTGTGTGATCTTCCTCATCTTCTAGTATCTTTAAGGACAAATCCTAAGGACTTGGACACTTGCAATAAGGAAATTTTCTTTTAAGCCCAAGCCTCTCTGGATTGATGACATACACGTGTTGGTCAGCATTTCCGGTCATGCTGAGAGGCAGCTGTTTGAGCTCTAATATGTGCAACTTTGAACTAGGACTGGGGCTCTGGATGCCTCTCTCTGAAAAGTCTAATAGTTATTGGATAACTGGCATTTTTCTTCGATGTCCTCTTTGGAATGTAACAATAAAATAATTTTTGAAACACCTATCAGTGTGTCTATGTCCTCTAGCTCTTTCCTCATTTGCTATATGATAAGCTTGAAGAAACATTGATGTTTTGTACCCTGTTGTGAGACTGTTTTATACCAATATGATCATAACATATTACCACTAAATTATCTGTGTGCATGTGCAGAAAGAAAGAATGTGTGGATTTTTAAGTGGGTCTTTGAAAAGTATACAAATATTCCAATAATAAGTTCTAATAAATATTCTGTTTTAAGAAGTTCTTGGGAAAAAATATAGAAGTAAATTAATAAGGATGTGGTTTTAGGAGCTATTAATGGTTTGTGTTTTGTTTTTTTTTTGGTACCGGGGCTCAAACTTGGGTCCTTGCACTTGCGGAGCAGGCGGCGAGTGGTTTTGTTTTTGTTTAGTAAGAATAACCAGGTTTTTTTAGCACCTCCAGAATCTAACCTAAAATTGATTTTATTGTTAGTATTAAAAAATTTAGGGGGCCAGGGATTTAGCTTAGTGGTTCCATTGCCTGCCACCCAAGTGCAAGGTCCTGAGTTCAATTCCCAGTACCAAAAAAAAAAAAATTTACCCTGGACATGGTGACATACATGCAATCTCAGCCACTATGGAGGCAGAGGCAGGAAGTTCACAAGATCAAGGATAGCCTGGGCAACTTAGTGAGACCCTGTCTCAAAATAATTTTTTAAAAAGCTCAAAGAGTGTAGCTTAGCACTCCCTGAGATCAAGCCTCAGTACCATCAAGAAAAAAGAATTTTGGTTCAACTTTGATCAAATTGGATTTATCCCAGGCATACAAGGCTACTTCAACATTAGAAAATAATATAATTATTACATCTAAAGAAGCAAATCAGATGATCATCAGTCCACATGCAGTCATGACAAAAAACAAAAGCAACTCCCAGCAAACTAGGAATATAAGGGAACTTCCTCAACCAGTACTGCAAAGATCTACAGCTAACATATTTAACAACGAGAAACTAGAAGCTTTCTCACTAAGATCAAGAACAAAGCAAACGTCCTCTTTCACCGCTCCTTTTCAATATCACACTGGAAGTTCTAGCTAATGCAGTAAGACATGAACAAGATAAAAGTTATAAAGATTGGGAAGGAAATAAAACTTCCTCTTTTTTACAAGTGATATGATCGTCTATATAGAAAACCCAAAAGAATCAACAACAACAAAAACACCTGAAATAAATTATTATAGCATGGCTGCAGGATATAAGACTAATATATAGAAGTTAATTGCTTTTCCATATACAAGCAATGAAGAAGTGGAATTTGAAATTTAAAAACAATATCATTTATAGTAATATCCCAAAGATGAAATTTTAAGTATAACGTAACAAAATATTTATAAAATCTATATGAGAAAAATTAGAAAACTCATAAGAAAAGAATGAAATAAAAAAGATTCCATACTCATGGATAGTAAGGCTTGGTATAGTCGAGATGTCTGTTCTTTCCAAATTTATTTATAGATTAAATGCAATCCCAATCAAAATCCCAGAAAATTATTTTGTGGATATTGAAAAATTAATTCTAAAGTTTATATGGAAAGGTTAAAGTTCCAGAATAGCCAACATAACATTAAAGGAGAAACACAAATCCAGAGGACTGACACTACCTAACTTTAAGACTTATTGTGAAGACATAATAGACATCAGTGTAACGGCATGGAGAGCCCAGAAATAGACCCACATAAATACATTCCATTGATCTTTGACAAAGGAGCAAAAGCAATCTAATGGAGAAAAGATAGTTGTATTAGTCAATTTTCTGTCACTGGGACAAAATAACCCAACACTCACAACTTAAAGGAGAAGTTTATTTGGCTCATGGTTTCCAGTGGATTCATTCCAAAGTCAGCTGGCTTCAAGGCAAAAATGGATGATAGGAGGGCATGGTGGAAGAAAAGTGTTCAACTCACAGCCAGGAAAAAGGGGGCAATGAGAGACAGAGCGAGCAGAAACTGGGGATAAGAATACGTGACCCTCTTCCCACCAGGCCCCAACCCCTAAACAGCACATTCAGCTATGAACTCATCAATGGGTTAATCCACTGATATATATAGCAGTCCCGTGATCCAATCCAAAAGCCCCACCTCTGAACACATGAGACTCTGAGGGACATTTTAGATCTAAACCATAATAAGTCTTTTCTTTTTTTCTTGTTTTGTGGCGCTAAGGATCAAGCCTTGTGCATACTAGGCAAGCACTCTGTCACTGAACTACATCCCCAGCTCAAAATCATCTTTAACAAATGGTGCTGGAACAAACAACTGAATATCCATAAATAAAAAAATAGACAATAGACCCTCCACAAAAATAACAAAATAGATCATAAACCTACATATAAAATGCAGAACTATAAAATTTCTAAAACATAGCATTGGAGAAAATCAAGGTGGTATTGACTTTTGATATATAATACCAAAAACATGGTTCTTGAAAGAAAGAATTGTCAAGCTGGATTTTAATTAAAATTTCTCCAGAAGCTAGGGAGGAATGGAGGGGTTGAAGGGAGGGCTGGGCAAGGGTGAAAAATAAGAACCAAGAGAGACTATGTAAAGGTGCAAATTTCCAATGATGAATATCATTATATTGTATACCTAAAATGTACCAATGATTAGAATGAATAATCGATAATGCAAAATAGGAAGAAAAGGTCCAAAGGGGTAGGGGTAGTGGGAGGGGCAGGGGAAAGGAAAGAAGGGAAAGGAAAAATGCTGAGAAATGGAAAAAATGGAAATAAAGTCTTTGTAAATAGGGAAGGGTGGAGGGGATGAAGGGAGGGCTAGGAATGGGGGAAAAATAAAAACCAAGATGCATTATGTAAAGGTACAATTCCCAATGAGAAATGTAATTGTGTTGTATACCTACAATGTACCAATAAAAGAATTTAATAAAGTGCAAAAAAAAAAAAACTTCTCCAGAAGATATTGTCAAGAGAATTAGAAGATAAGCCATAGACCAGGAAAAAAAATTTGTAGAAGATATGTTTGATAAAAGATATTTAGTACTTGACAATAAGAAAACAAAAAAATCCAATTTAAAAATGGGCAAAAGTTCTAAACAGGTATCACCAGAGAAAATACAGTGAGCAAATAAGCATATTTAAAAGTTGTTCCTTCCATATATTTCACCAGGGCAATGCAAATTAAAATAATGAGATGAGACTTCACCCCTATTAAAATGGCCAAAATCTAGAACACTGACAACTTGGAATGCTCATAGACAGAGCAACAGGAATTTAGGTTTAGTGATGGTGGGACTGTAAAATGATACAACTTTGGGTAAGAGTTTAGCAGTTTCTTACAGAACTAAATACACTATAGGATTCAGCAATTGTGTTTATTAGTAATTACCCAAATCAGTGGAAATCTTATGTCCACACAAAAACCTGCTCATGGATGTTGATAGAACCTTTATTTATAATTGCCCAAATTTGGACGCAGCCAAAATTTCTTTTAGTAGATGAATAAATTGTAGTGCATCCACACAATGGAACACTATTCAGTCCTAAAAACAAATGAGCTTTCAAGCCATGAAAAGATATGAAAGAATTTTAAATGCTTATCACTAAGTGAAATAACCCAGTCTTAAAAGGCTACACACTAAATGGTTCCAATTACATGATATTCTGGAAAAGGCAAAAACCATAGTGACAGTATAAAGATCAGTGGTTGCTAGGGGTTATGAGAAGGGAGAGATGAACAGGCAGTGCAGAGAATGTTTAGAGCCCTGAAACTGCTCTATATGATACACTACCGATAGATATAGGCCATTATACATTTGTCCAAACCCATAGAATGTAAACATATAACACCAAGGGTGAAGCCTAATGGAAACTAAGGACTTTGGGTAATGATGCTGTGTCATTGTAGATTCATTAATTGTAACAAAGTTACCGCTTCCGGACAGCATGTTGATAGTGGAGAGGGGCTATACACAGGGACTCTTTCTGCTCAATTTTGCTATGAACCTAAAACTACCCTAAAAAATAAAGTCTACTTAAGAGGAAAAAAAATAAAATGGATATTTTAAAAAGATATAAATTCATATTGACCTTCCTCATTCTGGCCTAAATATCTATTTCTAAAAGAATATTGATCAGTATTTTTGTACATTATGAGACTATTATGTAAAGATATTCTCCATAATAATTTTGATATAAAATCATTTAATTCAGAGGAATGGGGGCAATCTTTAAACAAAAATATGTGTTACAACTGTCCAATTGTGTAAGCAAATCTTTCTCTTTAGTATTATGTGTTGTCATATCGACACATTAGCTAGAAAAAACCCGCTAAACCAGAACCAAGTAGTTCTGTTTAACTGTAAGCTGCTTTGCATATTGTCACTAAAAGACCTCCTATAAATCAGATTAAGTCTGACTCAGCCCGAAATACAGCATCTTGAATGACAAAACTCAGGTAAGAGACACTTCTCAAAAATGGCCAGTGGGAGAGGAATAAAAACATGATTTTTAAGAAAATCCCTAGGCTCAGTGATAAATGGTAAATTTTATCAATAATCTGATTATTCCATTACCTTAAATATCAGTTATCACGCTATAATGAAAGATACAGATTCCACTGGTGATTAAATCACCTGGAGGAATGGGACGCATTTTTGGTTTGGAAGTTCAGGACCTCCAGGTTCTGGCTCCTGCTCTGCTACTCGCTTGGCATGGGAGAAGAGGGTTTCTCAGCTTCCCCCCACCTCTACCACTCCATAATTCAACTATGTGTGCAGTAGAAGCTTTTTGGTTTTGACATGCCACATATATTTCTTAATGTATTAAAGTAGAAGCTTTTATGCTCAATAGAGTATCAAGAATCTCTTAGGATTTTATTATCAAGACATCATTATTTCTCAGAAGAGCTCTGAGATAGAAACCTGAGATTTTCCCAAGGTGAATGTATTAGCCGTGCATACATCTAGGACCTCAGAGACCTAGCACTAACAATGTGTGTTGCTTCTTTTAAAATTGTTCTCAGTTCCTAACAAACACATATCTAGACTCCATTAAGCTTCCTATCTTGATTATCTTCATTGCTGCAATTTTTTCCATTCTCTAACTCTGTTGTTTTATGGCTACATTTTCCTTCTTTGAATAAATATAACATGACCATCTTTAAATGCTACTACATTGATTGGTGGACTTACTGGAAAGGCCTAGTAGAAAAAGTTGCTTATCATTGTGTCTCCGGAGACACCATGCTCTTTTTCCAAAAGTTATGCAATCTTGTTAAAACCTAAAATCGTAATTTCCTGTGGCATATACACATTACTCAGATTTCATCTGGGTCATGATTTACAATATTATTTAAGTTATCTTCCAGGTGAAAATCATACCCAAAATTATAGTTTTGCATTATTGATTTTGATGCCATCTGCTTTATTTTTGGGGAACCTGTTGTTAATCAAGTCCAGCTTGTTAGCTGTAGGTGAAAATAAAGCTGTCATTAAAAATGCAGTAGTGCAGGCTCTATGTCCATCTGCCATCATTTTGCAGCCTCCGCTATACGTGTCCCCTTATCTCTTACCCTTTGGAATTCCTGGCTTGGGAATTTCCTAACTAGTTTCTCTCAGCAACTTTCCTTTTGACAGAAACTTGGCTAGTTTTTAATCTCCTACAGATTTTTGTTTTATGTTAGTTATTTTAGGTCATTTTGACAGCAATTTGGAATCTCTCATTCCTGATTCTCTCTGTTTGATTTTTAATTACTTCTGTCCCACTTATCTTTTCCTCCCCTGCCCCTTTGTAGGAAGAGCTTTTCCTGGCATTGACTCCTTCTCCAGCCCGACTCCCTATGACTCATAACCCTCCCCACTCCTCACCCTCATCCCCCACGCCCTGCAGATTTTCTGTTTCTATATTTCTTGTCATTTCAGCAGCCACACTCAGGCTTTTACACAAAAATTGGAACACACTTGAGTTCTGATCTTGGAGTCCACACCTCCCAGGATATAGCAGAACCTGCAAAGTTCTTGCTGTGCTGAGATAGAGAAACCAGGGCCAGCACGACCTAATCTTGCCCATAAATTCAGACTACTTTTGGGAGTATTTGTTTTGCCTCTTTTTTATTAACTGCTACTATGTTTAAAGAACCCCTCAGAGAACAACCCCTCACTCCTAAAGATATTAGGAGGAAAAAAACCCCAAAACCTTGAGAGATTAGCAGAAAGCTACATATCCTTATTTTATGGAGATCCACAGTTAGACTTCAAATTGCTTTTCCTTTTCCATTTTAGATGTGTTCTTCAGATCTCAACAAACTGATCAATATTTTTATTCTCCAGTGTTAGGAAAAATAGAAACCACGTTTTCTATAAGGTACTGAGAAAGGGATGCTACTACACAAGTATCCATCTGTGAAGAAAGGAAAGAGAAAAAGAACTGTTTGTGCCATATATATATTTTTTTTAAAAAATTTAATCTTCACAACTGCCCTGTAGGATTGTTAATATCTCAAGTGGATATAAGAAACAGCTGAGGCTCGCAGAGGTTAAGAAATTTGCCTAAGGTCACAGAGCAAGGAAAGAGTAAAGCCAAGACTGAAATCTATCTGAAAAAAAAAAAAATCCTCCTCTACACACAGGCTATTATATGTAACCCACTCTACTTTTTTGAAACAAGCTCAGAAACTAGTCATCAAAGCATAAAGTCTTTAAAGTGTTGATCTCTAAGAAAGAAGATCATACCTACTCTCTTGATCTGGCCAAATTAATGAACTTGGTTATATTTCCAGGTTAAAAAGGAAATGATGGACAATAGAAGCCACTCTAATCCTCCAGACACATTTCCTGTCTTCTCTGATTCTGCCCACTTGCCACTACCCAGGTCCTTCTATCTGGACCCCATGGTCACTTTCCACTTGTACCCTGAGGCCCAGGTGCCATCTGCTTACTCTGAAGAGCTGCCATTGTTGCCTTTTCCCAGTGACTCCCTGATCATGGAAAATTATGGTGAACCCTACCCCTTCCCTTTCCCAATGCCTTACCCAAATTTCAGAAGATGCGAATACTCCTATGGGCCAGCCTTCATCAGGAAACGGAATGAGCGGGAAAGGCAGAGAGTAAAGTGTGTCAACGAAGGCTATGCCCAGCTCCGACATCATCTGCCAGAGGAGTATTTGGAGAAGCGACTCAGCAAAGTGGAAACTCTCCGAGCTGCAATCAAATACATTAACTACCTGCAATCTCTTCTGTACCCTGATAAGGCTGAGACCAAGAATAACCCTGGGAAAGGCTCTTCCCTAATGGCAACTTCCAGCTGCCATGCTGACCCTATTTTTAGAATTGTTTGAGTCAGTATTTCCAACAGAAAGAAATAATTTCACAAAATGAGGGGACAGGTGTGAGAAGCTGCCAAAAAAGCACAAAAAGTCTGACAAACGACTACATGATCCTTGTCCTGTACTTTGTAATCACTTCTTGCTAAGTGATCACAATGGACCTCCCTTGATTTGTCAAAATTACAGTTGCAGAGAAACCATGATGAGAAGGCATCTTAACAAATGTAGTTCACAAAACTTTATTGTTGTTTGAAATTATTTCAGACTCATCTTTGTCCTGTATCTAGACTTCCTTAGCCTGCTTTGTACAGGACTTCAGAAGGCAGACTGCAGATTCTGCCTCAATGTGAAGTATTCCTGTACCTCTTCCTCCTATGTCCTGGTTCTTTGTCTACAAAATAAGAAAAACAACAACTCACCATATGTTTATTATGAGTATTAACTGTGCCTGACACCTAATAAGTATCCATTACCATTTTGGATCATCATGTTTATTGTTAAGAACACTTTGAGCATCCAGACCTTTCCTCACCCCTGGGAAGGAGAATCTGCCTTCACCATTGCTCTTTTTCTATTCCCATGGCTCGCTTCGGCTCTTCTTGACCCTTAACTCCCAGGTCCCATCTGTCACCAAGCCTAGCCAGGAACTCCCTCATACTGTCTGTCACACTCATCTCCACTGTTTTGTTTCTGTGAGGTCTTTCTCAGCTTCCTATCTCAGCCATTACTTGCACCTTTATATATATATTTTTCTTATACTTCCCCTCCTGCTATCCTTACACACTTCACACACCTGGCACTGTCTTTTCAGTACACTGCAAGGTCCTTAAAGCCAGATACCATTCATCCCATATTCCTTGTACCCTGCAAAAAGCCTCAGTTTGGGTAGGTATCAGTAAACATATCCGTGGTTACTGTTTTCCTGTTCCAATCTCATTACCTTGTGTCCGGGTCATTGTTAACCATCTCCTTCTGGCCTCTTGAGCTCTGTTTTCCATTGGCTCCACTCTCACGCTGATGTTCCTTTAAAGCATTTCAGCTTACTGAGTCTTTTCACACTGCCTGATGACCTCCTTTTGACTATTATGTTGTTTAAATTTATCTACTCACTTTTTAAAGCTCCCTACAAACTGTCCTCATCCCAAATAGACACCCCTAGATTTTCCCAGGATACCCAATACCCCCCAAAGAAACTTAGTCTTGCAAATGCATCATTCTATCTGTGCTCTTGCTTTCTTCTTTTCTTTCTCTCTCTCTCTGGTTTTTTTTTGTTGTTGTTGTTAGTGGGAATTGAACTCAGGACCTTGCACTCGCCAGGCAGCTGCAACACCACTGAGCTACATCCCCGGCCCTCTTTGCTCTTGTGTTCTACCTAAACAGGAATATTCTGTTTTTCCCTTCCACCACTGGCTTATTCAGGAATCATTCTCTCTTTGCCAGATTTCCTTAGTCTTTCTTAGATTCTGAATTTGTGTACCAAGTAACTAATCCATTAAGGTTTATGGCACCATTGCTCTGCTGACTACAAGGTTATGCTCTATGAGGAAAGTCAGCACCTAAGGTGCTTTCATTGCAAGAAAGGGAAAACACAATCCAAGTCGGCATAACCAATAAAGGAAATGTATTGCCTCATGTAACTGGAAGACTCACAGCTATTGCCAACAATCTGTTTTCCCTCGGCCTGTTTTCTTTAGGTCTATCTTCTCTGGCTTTCTCTGGAAATAGTTTTGTGTTCCAAAAAGGCTATCAGAATCTCTCAGAATTATATGCCTTCTTATTTATGCATAGGAGGCAAGAGAAAGTCAATAAGTCCGAGTTCCCAGCAAAAGCCTCAAGGTTCATTTTGACTGGAGAAGCCTAGAAACATATCATGTGAAAGGAACCCCTGATTCACACACGTTCCACCACTGGACCTGGAGGTACAGCCAGCCTCTCTATCCACATGATGCACAGGCATAGGAACTGGTGGAAAGGATGTATCAGAGACACCCACAAATGTCCCTGCATACTTTTTTGGTATTCTCCGCATGCACAATGACTGTCATATCCTCAAAATACCAGCCTCTATGGGTGTTCAAATAAGAGCAAAGTCCAGACTTCTGTTCCTTTGGCCACACTGTCCACTCCCTGCCCTCCTATTGGTCACCACACCTCTGCTCCTCAGCAGAGTCCAGTCTGCTTCAGACAAATTGTTTTAAACCATGGGCAAATTCTCTTAGAGTCCCTAGGCCTGCCATGGCTCCTCTGTCCCCAGCTGGCCTCATGGCTGCACAGGGTGGAGGCAGAGTCACAGCCCTGAGTCTCTGGAGGAGTCACTTGCCCCCACACACAGGGCTCCCTTGGGATCCATGAGGCTTCCCTCCATCAGTGGCTGACTCTGCTTACAGTAGGGAAACCTCAGCTTTGGGGAACTGAGGGTACACTAGCCTTTACTCTCTCCCTACACCACAACCACCACCACCACCAAAAAAAAAAAAAAAAAAAAAACAATACTTCTCTCCCCTGTGCTCCCAAGTCTCCCAAGGCCTCCTGGCACCCCTCTGCACATGCTCAGTGTTCCCAGGGGCCCACAGTGTTCCCAGCTGGCTTGCATCCATGGACTTGCTTGGCAACCAAGAGTCAGTTGGGCTGAGGCCCTGAGCTCCAACTGTCAGAAGGGGCCAGAGGCTGAGGAGTGGAGGTAGGCTTCATGGCTGTGGGTGAGTCTCTTTGGGGTCAGACCTGTGGACCTGGCAGGGCAGAGCCTAACAAGGGGCTGGTGGGCTAGGGCAGCCAAGTTTGATCATGGGCCGTGGGTGGCCTCTGTCACCTCTGAGCAGGTTGACGGATGCAATGGGCCTGAGGTCTCAGCTAAGTCTGGGCCAGAGTTAGTCCTGTGGGTGGCCAAGTTAGAAGGGGAAGTTTGTCATCAGGCTTACCCTCAGGAGCCCCTCCCCCTAGGGAGGAAGAAGGAGGAAAACCCCAGGGGATCTTGAGCTACTAATCCACAGGCATGGCCTCCCAAGCTGCAGCTGAGCCACAGAAGTTAAATAACCAACCAAGAGGCTGTGACGAAGTGGGATTTCTCTAAAATCACAGCTCCTGCTCCTCCCATTCCTCCCCTGAGCAGAAGTTCCTGAGGCAGATGATCCAACGGGGTCTCTGGGTGTCTGTGGAGCAGGTAGGGTGGTGCCAGGATGTAGCTGGCCCAGAAGTGGCCCACGCAGGCTCTCTCTGCTGGGCTGTAACTGGACTCAAGTAATGATGGTGCTTGTTCCAGGTGGTGTCTTTCTCTGAAGGCCGCACAATCCTCCTGCGGCCCACAATGCCTTTGCCGAAGTACTGCAGCGTGGCCACAACCCTGCAGGCCCCTGGCTGGGGCTGTGCTGCCCTACTGGGGGACCTCTCCTTCGCCTGCCCCTTTGCTCACAGAGCACCTGGGCTCCCCAGGCTCCATGTTCTCACCAGGTACTGGCCTCACCCCTCTTCAGGGAATGGTGCACTCCAAGAAGGAGAGAACTTTATTTCTGGCCTGGAATTTGCATGGGGTAAAGTCTCTTATTCCTGCTTACACGGTACTCCCAGTGACCTCTAGTGACAGGGCTTTGGTTCCTCTTTTAGCAGACCCGCAGCTATGGCAGTTGAGAGAAAGCAGTCAGTCAGGAGCAGTTAAAAGATTTCCAGCTCATCTTACCTTCAACTGTGAGACTTGGAGGGCCAACATACGAGAAATTAGGGTTGTTACTACAGTCAACTAAGCTGAGGTTTCCAGGTCCCTCTTTAGGTTCCCTCAGAAATCGTCCCATATGCATTTTAGCTGTCATCAGGGTTGGGGTTTGTGAGGTCCCTGTCATAGGGAAGGAGGGAGGAAAATTCAATCATATATTGAACTACTTATACTCCAGATGTTTTCCATATATTTTCAGCTGAGTCATAATTCAGCACAGAAGTTAAGCAAGTGTACAGCCAAACAGCCTTCCTTCTAAAATCCTAACCCTATATAACAGTTAAAAGTCCTCAACTCTCCAGGATTTTCTTGAATAGTATCCTCAGTCAGGTGTCTAAAGTACAACCGAAAGAGGGCAAAGGACACAAAGTATAAATAACTCAAAGACGAAAATAAAGATGGATAATAAAAAACCAGGAGATAGACCTTTTGTAAATGGGAAGAGAATCTAGAGATGGATGGGGAAGAGAGAGGAGGAGAAGGGAAAGGGGAAGTAAAAGGGATTAAGATGCCAATGTACATGTACCAGCTCCCCAAGACAAATGTATTCATTGTGTATTGCAATCATGTACTAACAAAAAGGAGGGCAAAGGAACCTCAGCCTACAGCAGATGCAAATTTTGTTTAAATTCTAGGAATCACTTTTGTGTTACTCAGTTCAGTTTGCATGGGTTAGGGACAGGTCAGCCTGGATGGTTTTTAATCGCTCCCTTTCTTGATCAGCCTGTTTGATCCATTCTATTCAAGGCCAAGTTAAGCATCTTTTTTCAGGCTTGACCATGAAACACCTTCTTCAAAAACACAAATATCCACTCTTCAACTCTCTGAGGCCAGCTGGCCCTGCCTGCATACTTCCCCAGACCAGGCCTCTCCTTTTCCTGCCCACAGTTTCATACCCAGCTCCTCTGTGCTGCCCCTTCTCCATCCCTTGGCCCCTGCAGTGCCACTGGCCTTGCAATTTTGCTCTTTTGGCTCCAGGGTCCACATGGTCCAGGATAAGGCCGCGGATCCATGTATACTGGCACTTTAGGACTCACTTCCTGGCACTCTCTCCTGGTCTATCCTTTAATCCCAAACAAGCATTAATTAACTTGAAGGCTATCATGTTTTGGTTCTCAACCCAAAAATGTTGGTTTCCTTCACTGTCCTCACCTTCTGACCTCCCAAAAGTTTACCTTATTTTACCAGAAGTGACACGTTGCCACTTTCCCCATGGATTTCTGTCCCATATCCCACTGAATGTCATTCACAAGTGATGGTGCTTCTCAGACCTAACTGTGAAATGTGTGTATTGATTTTTTTGGGGTTTTAGTGTTTGCCTGTAATTTTGTTTGCTTTTTTCCAGGAATTCTTCGAATCACCCATCTCTCCACATTGCTGACCCAGCCTGGCAGGGCCCGGGCTGGCTGGGAAGAGTTAGAGATCCTGCTAACACCTGGGTCCTGGCAAGGAGGGAACCAGATGGCTTTTATTACCGGGCTCAGATAAAGGCTGCTCCAGAGGCGAGTCCCTAACTCCCAGCATCCTCTGGGAGCCCCTGTTACACATGATTTGCCTTAGTTATGTGTGACCAGCAGTTTGGTTTCTTGGATAAGCACAGATCTGCCATACCCAGATTATAGAAGTGAGCAGGTAACATCAGTGAGTATATTAGTTTGCTCAGACTACACAACAAAGTATCACAACCTGAGTGGCTAAAACAGCAGAAATGTATTGTCTCACATCTCCTGAGGCTAGAAGTCCAGGTATTGGCAGGGTTGGTTCTAAGGGCTCTGAGGAGGAATTTGTTCCATGCCTTCTCTCTTAGCCTCCAGTGTTTGCTGGCAATGTTCTTAGCTCCTCTTAGCATCGCCTAATCTCTGGCTTTGACTTCCCTGTGATTGTGTGTCTGTCCAAACTTTTCCTTTTTATAAGGATATCAATTATATTGGATTAGGGGCCTGCCGTACTCATTATGACCTCCTTAGCTAATTATACCTGCAGTGACCCTGTTCCCAAGTGAAGTTACATTCTGAGTTCTGGGGGGGTAGGACCTCAACAGGTGAATTTGGTGGGAAGGAAGACACAATTCAACCCAGAGTGTTCAGGTAAATCCAGTGTGTTGGATTATGGATAACAGCCTAAAAGAAAGGGCAAAATGTGCCTGCCCACATGCACGTGAGCTTGCTCTGCAGAGATGTTTGCTCCTGGCGCACCAGGAGCCTGGGCTGGGCTTTACTTTGGGGGCTACTTACTTCTTTGGGACTTTTCAGAATCAGACTTCGTGAATGTGGTTCAGTGGAGGGAAGACTAATATGAATTCCCCAAAATAAAACAAAAACAGAATCATGGAATTTCCAACCAAAAGTAATTTTGTCATTTTTGAGGAAAAGGTGAATTCAAATTAAATGTTAGCAGAGGTTTGCTCAAATATAGATCTTGTTGTCCATCTAGTGATTTATTAGAAATGTTTGTAACTTGACTTTCTCTTCAGGTCCTGAGTACTCAAACAACTTCTACTTTTATTTAGTTTAAGTGCTTCTTCTCTTGCATGCTATTCATTTACTCAGCTAAACCTTCCTTCTCTAATTATAAAGACAGATCGTGGGCTGCCCTAAGGCCACAATAACTCCTTATCCATGTTGGCCAGGTAGATGAATAAAAACCCATCCCTGGTTGGTCCTGGACATGGGAACGACACTTCTTGGTGGTGTTTGGAGGAAGGGCATGAGTGGGAGAAAGATCCAGAGGACCTAGGCTACTGTTGGGAATTGCAGGCCAAAAATTTGGTAGGAGGAAAGAAAAACAGGAAAAGGAGGAGAATGGAAAGGGAAAGACAGACTGTGATGAACAAAGCTGCCCATGGCAAGATGAGGTAGAGGGAATAGCAACAGCCCCGCTTGTCTCCACTCTAGTTAGCTCCGAGCAGCACCTGCTCCTGTCTCTTCTCTGCAGGGTCCTCACCCTTTGTAAGGAAGCCCCAGGGCCTGGTTCTGGGGCATCAGAGGGAATCCAGCCATTCCCTGTTTTCCTTTCTAAGACCGAATTTTATTCTGTGTTCTTCTCCACAGCTGGAGAGTCAGAGGGTCCTGCTTGTGGAATTTGAGTCTCCCCTTTTCACAGGCCCCAAGCTGCCAGCCCAGAGGCAGAGTGTGGTCTCAGAAGAAGATGTTATTCAGCTCTCACCATTTGTGGAATATTCACTGCGACCTGGGGACAAGGTGCTGGCAGCATGGGAACCAGGCCGACAGCGGTATGGTCCTGGCATTGTTCTCTTGGGCTCAGAGATTCGAGACAATCAGCCAGGTAAGGGAAGCTGCTCTGACCCATCAGTGTCCAGAGGGAGCCAGGATGGTGATCAGGCCAGAGCTTAGGGGTCTTTGAGCCATTAAAAAAAGAATTCTTATGTCCTCATTTGCTGCTTAACTCTGGGTACCAATAGATACATAATATCGTTTTTGTTTTTGTTTTTGTTTTGGCAGACAGGGTTGCTCTATGTAGTTCAGGCTGGCCTTGAACTTATTATGTAGCCTGAGTTGACCTCAAACTCACGTGATCCTCCTGCCTCAGCCTTCTAAATACTAGGATTACAGCCGTGTGCTACTGGGCTTGGCTCAACAATCATATCCTTCAGATTACAATTTTTTAATCAGGGAAAGTAACCTATAACTACCCTGTCTATGTTGGTTAGTTAAACCACGTATTTAGTTGGTGTTGCACCAGAACTTACCACTGCTCCTTCACCTGGCTCTCTAGGGAAGAACAGTCTTTTCATACAGGGCCAGTCTCCCCACTTGTACTTTACACGATGTTAGGAGGCTTCTACTGAGGGGGGGATTTTGGTTCTGTGTGAAAAACGGACCCCTCCAGCTCATCTTGTTGCCCAGGAGCCAGGGAGGCTGGTGGACCCTGTCAGGATGAGGGGGCTACTGCGGTACAAGGGAGAAGAGAGGAGAGCAGAGGGGCGCAGCTGAGGCCCTGCCTGTGGTGATAGTAGAATCCAAAGATGAGATAATTATAATAAGGTGTTGCCCTTTTCCATTTCATAGCATCAAAGGAGGAGGAAATTACTGTTCACTTCTGGAATGGCAAGACAGCTCAGGTGCCTCTAGGTGGGGTCAGGTGGGTGCCCCCCACTGTCTGGAAGAAGGCCATGGAGAGGCTGAGTAAGCCTCGCACCAGTGAGGACCCCAGTGCCCTCCTCTGTGCCCCTTGCTGCTCTCCGCTGGGGACAGTCACTGGAGGCATCACCAACAGGCTTCCTCCGGACACTGCATTCCTGTGCCCTCCCTGCCATCCCCAGGCCTGCTGCCAGCCGCTGTGCCAGGGCTACTGCTGTCCCCTGATGAGCCCCACCTGGTGGCCTCTCACTGGGACCTCAGATATCACGGCCAGAGAACTCCCGGTGTCAGAGCTGAAGCCCGCAGCACAGCTTTTGCCCCTAGAAGGTCCTAAAGAGGAGGCAGGGGCAGTGCGTGCATCCCTTGCTGTTTCTTCCTCTTCCTCCTCCTCCTCTTGTGAAGAAGATTTGGAGGAGAACCTGGAAATGGGCCTTCCCCAGACACTGATGGTGAACAGCGCAGTCAACACTGACCCCATCCTCCCCAAGAGGCCTTTGGCGCAGAGCGGCCCCCGCCAGCCGGAGTGGAGGTATTGGAAGAGGAACGGACAGGAGCCCCGTCCTGGAAAGCCAGGTAGGCCAAGGGTGAGGGCTTGTCGGCCCAGGAGGGGCTGCTGGCTTCACTTCTGTGTGTTCCTTAGGAATCTGCTGCACCTCCCCATTCAGTTGGCTTGGAGGTATTAATATTTGGAAGGCTGGTGTGGGAAGGGGATACTGAGAAGAGGAAGCGGTCAGTTTCCATTCAAGCTACAAATGAGAGCAAGGATTGGCTGAACTTTGTGCTAAGATTTACATTTAATACCTCTCTTTTTCTCTGGTCTACTGACTGAGCACTGCCATCGTCCACTTTTGCTCCCTGCCTTGTTCCTGGAGTCCTTGATTTGAACAGTTAAAATGCATCCAGGTGTTGATTAGTGTCATCTCCCTGAGAAGCACAGAAACTGGTCCTTAAATACTGGCCACCTGCCCACACTCTCCAGATGGGCACTTTAGTTAATGGGAAAAACTAACTAAAACTAAACTCCTCATTCTTTACAACTAGCAAGGAAGCAGCCACCTCCAAGCTTCTCTCCTTTGATCGAAGGCCTATGGGACATGCCTTGCTTGGGAGAAGCCTATTGATCAGTCCCTCACCCATCTGTGTAAATTCCCAGTGGTGCCTAGAAAGAGCAGGAGGCTGAGTCAGCTGGCAGAGCCAAGCAAAGAGGTGGCCTGAATACACCCAGACCTAGGCTAGATCCTGGGGGTCCAGGGTCACTGACAGGACATTCAGTGAAGGGCAGTGGAGGCAGTCATGCTGCGAACGCTAGGGACACCACTTCTAGGGCTTAAGGGTCTCACACCGGGACCCAACCTGAGTCCTTATTTGAAGCCACTGCCCTATTTCCAGGACAGCTAGGACTGCCCAGCACAAAATTTCAGGGTTGTCCCAGACTTTATTAGTCTTCAGTTCCAGAAAGTTGAAGGATTGTTTCTTTAATTGGGAACTTGGGTGATTTCTGTGGGCCCCTGGGCTTTGGCATGGGTTGGGTGGACATAAGCCTGCTGCAGTTGTATTTCACACAAGGGTTGCAGGGTTTCTCTGGCTTCCAAGGTGTGAGATCTTTCTCCAATCTCTGATTGGGAAACATTAGAGGGACAAGACCCTGTCTGTGGCCAGCTGAGCTCCTCTCTCCAGAAGGAAACTTTGTGTTGAAAATATAAAGTAGAGGGGAAAGACGTTGGTTATCTGTGAAATGGGTCCCGCTGATCTCATGGTCATAGGCTTGGCAGTGGCTATTTAGAAACAGCTGTTTCTTTTATTTTCTTTTTAAAAATTAATTTTATTCTATCCCTTCCCTACCTCAAGCCCCTTCCCTCCCTATGTACAAAAACTTTGTTTCCATTTTTCCTTCTATTTTCACTTTTTTCCTTGTCCATTCCTTCCTTCCTTTCTCCCTCCCTCCTCGTTCCTCCCTTCCCATTTGAACTTTCTAGAAACAGCTGTTTCTGAGATCTGCCTTTCCAACAAGTGATGATATAAAGAGAATTGTGCCCAAATTTAGTTTATTTTTTTATTTATTTTTGAGACAGAGTCTTGCTCTGTAATTCAAGCTGGCCTTGAACTCACTATGTAGCCCAGGCTGGCCTTGAACTTGTGGCAATCTTCCTGCCTCAGTCTCCCAAGTGCTGGGATTATGGCAAATCTAGTTTTCATGCTAACTTTTCCATAGTTTTCATGGCCTCCTGCTTCAGCACAGCCTGGAGATAGAAAAGTTGTACCAGTCCAAGAGAGAGGAGCCTGTGGGAGCAATTGAGACAGCATCAATCCCAGTGTGAGGCAGAGGAACAACAGGGGTAGCCAGGGCCCACGGTGGTCAAACATGGAGTTCCCACTGCTGCAGCTTGCTCCATAGCAATCTCTAAAGTGGTTCCAAACCCTGCTAAGTCCAAACAAATTGTCTCTGGCCCTAAGCATATGATACTCTAATCTCCACTGCCCAAAGCCACTTGGATCCACACTAGGTCATTTTCCCAACACTATATTTAAACAGATCCATTCCAAAGATTTTTCTCAATAAGTTCTGATGATTCAGAGAAATATGGTATCTTCAGGAACTGGATCTTTTGTGACACTCTAGGGAAAGTGTAATTCCAGGGGCTGACCCACAAGCATCACTGGGTGGGGTCCCAGACCATCCCCAGCCCTTGTTGAAGAGGCAGTACAGCCTGTCACAGCAAAGATAGAAGTACAGAAGGCCATGTGTGGACCGGGGATGGAAACAATGGCAAATGACAGCTTATTTTCTTATCTCCAGATTTCCTAGCCTTTTAAGGAAATGTGCTTTGTTTCTCCTAAATATGACTGGTATTTAGATGATAGTTCTGTCAAGTTCCGATGCTTGATAATCTTGAGCTCTGCCCCTCTAGGAGCCTCTTGCGTGTCCTTCTGCCCTGACAACTTTTAGTTCCTTTGAGACAGGGAGTGAGAGGCCACTGATCTTACTGCTAGGGAGTGTGGGCTGCTGGCCTTCATGGTCCCTTCTCACCCACCCTACGATGGGAACAGGATTCAATCTGTAGTTTTAAAGCAAATTTAAGGTATTCCTTCCAGTTTATGTATTTCCTGAGACAGGGCCTGGCTATGTAGTTCAGGCTGGCTTCAAATTCATGGGGATACTTCTGCCTCAGCCTCCCAAGTGCTGCGATTACAGGCATGCTCCACCACGCCCAGTGTACTCCTTTTTAAGATTGTTCCCCTATCCCTCAGAAGTCCCATTTTCTTCTTCTTTCATTTTTTTTTTTTTTGAGAGTGTCACCAAGTTACTAAGTTGCCCAGGTTGGGCTTGAATTTGCAATCTTCCCACCTCACCCTACCAAAGTGCTGGGGTTACAGTTATGCAGCACCATGTCTGGCCTGTTTTTCTTTAGCGTTTTAAAACTTGATTTTCCATCAGCATACTGTCTCACTGTGATCAGTATTAGACGTGTTCCTGATAACACTATGAAGGAGTGGAAGCTCCTTTGACTGGTGGGAGCTGGTTACTCTTCTAAGACTTAAATTTGGTTATCAGATAATAACATTTCCCAAAATGCACAATGGCCAGACAAGATCAATAAACCTTATTTCTCTTTAAAAATCAAAAGCAATGCTAGGAGTTTAGAGATACTTAAGAGATCAGTGAGCCTTGATATAGTTCTACTTGTTATCAAGACAAATTCCATCAAAATGGTGGGTGGCACATCCAATGTGACTGATTTTGGGTTTAGGAATAAAATGTCGCAGCATCCAGAAAGATGACAACAAACAAGAGAAAGTACAAACTGCAGTAGTGGGGACTACCAAGAAGCTAGCCCTGAAAGCAACCATGATGCCACTGCAG